>NC_031989.1:51272035-51342591 GCF_001879085.1 Nicotiana attenuata
CCCCCGCGCCCCCCTCTATTATGTGGTTGCTGGTTCTGTTTTTCACCTTTTATTTTGCAAATATTTTATATTTTTGTTTTTTTATGCAGAAATTTATCTTGAATTTGGAGGTGCACGATGTCAGAGACAAGCGCAAGGCCTTGAAGACGGTCTCTGCTCTTCCAGGTATTGAAATATTAGGAGTAAATTTTTTACATTTTTCACCAATCAGGTTTTCAAGCTAATTAAATGGAGTAGAAAAACTACTGATCTTCCAGAATTTTCCTGCCTTTCTTTTTTCAAAGTAACTTTTTTTGACGTTACAATGGCGATTGGGACACAAACTCGTGATCCTATGGTTCCAATTGTCGGCTGTTGCAAGACACGTCACTTGGCACCACCGCTATGTAATAGTAATATTTTTTGAAAAGTTATATGTATATGTATAATAGAACAACACCGCTTGAACAACTCCAAGTTATGCTTTTGATACGAGCATCAAAGCATGTGTGTCTTTAGCAATAAGAGAAGAATTTAATTTGGGAAACTATTAGAGTTGGTGGCAGTGGCGGAGCCACCTTATATTTGACACCGCTTTGCACGATTGAAGGATTAGGAGGATCCAATATTGAAGATGGTAGTTCTGCAGCTTGGATTAGGTACTAGGCCCTTCACTTTCAATCCCCAATAGTATTCTACTTTCTACTAATGGGAAAAAGTAAAAAATAAAACAAGAGAAGTCCATTTCTTTTCATAGGACGATTCTGATATGGCGCCACGTCAAGTGGGTCCACCATGTTTGTAAGCTGTTTTCCATTTCAGCCACCATCTTCTTTCTTCGGGAAGATAAGTGATGAATGAGTGGTTATTGTAGGTTGGGCCAATTGTAGTCATGGTAAGTGCCCACATTGTTGATCTCTGTGATGGACTTTGAAAAATGCTTCATTTTTTGTTTTTTTGTTGTTTAGTTTGATGATGATTATGAAAGCACTACCTAATATTGTCCTAAGAGATTTTGCCTTTGAGTAGTTGTTCTATCAACTTCATTGCTGCACTGTTTTCAGTAGTAGTCAATTTTTAATTTGGTATAATGGCCTAATGCTCTTTGGAGAAAATAATTTGCTACAGAAGTAACCAAAACATGAAGAAAAAATGATGGTTGTGAAATAACAGTTGAAATCTGGTGACAAAGCTGTTACAAAAAGTTTGTTTTCAATATAAACAAAATTCAATTAGTTAAAAGTCCCTAAAGCCTTTCTTTTCTTGTTTTCTTTTGTACACTTGGTGAAGGGCACTGGAGTTTGATTGAACTATTTTGTGTGACATCTAAAAATTGCAAAATGAGATTAACCAGTGGATGTTATGATGAGATATTGCAGGAATTGATGAGATCTCAATGGATATGAAAGGTAAGAAATTAACCATCATCGGGACGGTTGATCCCGTGAGTGTAGTGAGCAAACTGAGGAAATTTTGGCCAGCACACATAATCTCAGTAGGACCGGCAAAAGAGCCAGAGAAGAAGGAGGAACCAAAGAAAGAAGAAGGCAAGAAAGAAGAGGCTAAGAAGGAGGGCGAGGGCAAGAAAGAAGACGCTCCGAAGGAGGAAGGAAAGAAAGAGGAGGCTAAAAAGGAAGAAGAAGGTAAGAAGGACGAAAATAAGAAAGACGAGCCCAAAAAGGAAGAAGAGAAGAAGGCAGAAGCACAACCACAGCCAATGCCAATGCCAATACCAATTCCGTTCCCACAACAACAATATCATCCAGCTGTGGTTGGTATGGTACCGCCCTATCGACCATATTATCCTCCTCCTCATATGCAGGCCATGCCTTACAGGCCATATTATCCTCCTCCCGCGCAAACATACTACCAGGTTCACCACAGCATGGAGGAGAATCCTAATGCATGTGTTATCTGTTGAATTGGTTACAGAGAATGGAATCATATATTATATATATACATAGCTCGCCGTTCTTCTTGTTTTTAGTTGGTCTTGGGTTATTCTATTAGCATGAAACCGAGACTAATATTCTGAGAACAGAGGAAATCTATTGTGAATACACAATGATGCCATATTTGTCTTTTCATATTCAAGAATTGTGTATAGAGAATTGAATAAGAGTTTTGCTACCCCTTTTTGCTTATTCTTACAGAGAAATTCAGCTTGATCTCATGTGCTCATTGTGCTCCCTCTGTTCTTGGACTAACTAGGAAACTAGTAGATTGTTTATTAGTACGAAGATCTTATATTTTGGAGGAAGTAGCTAAAAGTTTGTATGATTTGCTGGCAAGTTGCTTTATGCATGTAATTTTCCATCTCCCTTCTCGCATGTCCTACTTTTAAAAAAAAAAAAAAAAAGAGACAGCCTGGTGTACCAAGTTCCCGCTATGCATGGAGTCCGAGAAAGGGCCGGACCATAAGGATCTATTGTACGCAGCCTTACCCTGCATTTCTGTAGCTCCCGCTATGCGTGGGGTCCGAGAAAGGGCCGGACCATAAGGATCTATTGTACGCAGCCTTACCCTGCATTTTTGTAGCTCCCGCTATGCGTGGGGTCCGAGAAAGGGTCGGACCATAAGGATCTATTGTACGCAGCTTTACCCTGCATTTATGTAAGAGACTGTTTCCACGGCTCGAACCCCTGATCTCGTGATCACATTTTCCGTACTTAATATATTATTGTTAAAGTACAACTTGGCGAGACAAATTTCAAAGGAGCATGCTCTGGCATTTCTTTACTTTTTCAGAGAAACAAAAATTGGTGCTAGCCATGCTTCATTCCACATGAAAACTAAGCCGTTGATTTGTTTTCTTGGATTTTTATTCTACAAACATGTGAGTTTTAAAAAGAATATACCTCATTATGGTGTACTTTATGCCATACTCTTGTCAATTAGTCAATGATGAGGATTCTCTTTTTTCTTATTACTAACAGTTTTGTTTAAGATGAAATTGTTGGACTAGGTTCATTTGATAGTGGCTGAATTTTTAGCTTTTTACTTTGGGCCTGTAATAACACTCGGCCCAATTGTGTATTTATACTTTGTATAGGGGACATTCATCATTCTTGGAAGAACAATAATGTAAAAACATCGAGAAACTTCTTCTTCCTCTCAAATGGAGATATCTGATTTCTCATTTCTGTGTTTTCGACCTAAGACAGACATCAAAATCTAACATGGTATCAGAGCATAGATCCTTCTATGGGACGTTCTTCGCTTCCGATCGATCCTGCTTTCGTCGATTTCAGAATTTTATCCCGTTCCAGATGATGTTCAGCTCAGCTAGGGTTTTCTACTGATTTTTTGTTTGATTTCTCAGTCGGTTTCTCGCACATTCAACATTTTTGACCTCAAGTTGTTCGATTACTGATGAGACTTGAAGTTTTCGTGGATCTCATTTCGAGCTAGGGTTTCGAAGTCAAGCCAAAGTTTTCTTCCTTTCCTTTACTCTGTTAAGAAGACTGTTTTCTCTTTTCCGGTTGCGAAAAGGCTGGTAATCTCATATCACCTCTCTCCTCTCTGTTGTGAATCGCATGCATTTTTGATTTGTAAGTGTGTATGTGTTGTGTTGCTTAAAAAAAAATGACAAATCATAATAACACCAGTGCTGATGCAACTTCTTCCACTCCCTCACGCCTGATTTTCCATGAAGATGACTACACCCATCCTTGTCACCCCCTATATGTTCATCCATCAGACGTACTAGGAACCTCCTTAGTTTCCAGTCCATTTGATGGAAGTTGCTATGGGAGTTGGAAACGTAATGTGTTAGTTGCCTTGTCCATTCGTAACAAGTTAGATTTTATTAATGGTACTTCTCAGAGACCTCCTGAAGGTTCTCCTTTAGCTAGACAATGGCAACGTTGCAATGATCTTGTTGTCTCTTGGCTGACTAACTCTATGTCCAAAGAAATATCCAGGAGTGTTGAATACTCTGAGTTTGCAAAGGATTTTTGGACTGAGTTAGAGGAGAGGTATGGGAAAGCTGATGGTGCTAGAATCTTTGAGCTAAAGAAGGAATTGGCTCATATTTCCCAAGGGTCTGGACATAGCATCATATTTTAACAAAATTAAGCAACTATGGGATGAGATTGCATCTTTGTCTACTGGGAGAGTTCGGATGTGTACTTGTGGGGGTAGGGCTGCTGAGGATGAAGAACAAAAGGTCTACCAGTTCCTCATGGGATTGAATGACATTTATATTCAAACAAGAAGCAACATCATTATGATGAAGCCTTTGCCATCCATTGGTAATGTATATGGGATCTTGTTATCTGATGAGAAGCAAAGACAAGTTTCTGCTGGAACTCAATTTGCTTCAAATTCTGCCTCTTTCAGTGCTGGTGTATCCAGGTCCCCTCTATCTCCCAAAGTAAATTTTGAACCTCAAAGGTCTAGTACCAGTTTTAAAGGATCTTTTGAGCCTCACAGGTCTATTGTTGTCTGCAAATATTATAAGAAATCTGGACATAGCATTGATAAATGCTACAAACTCCATGGGTTTCCTCCAAATTTCAAACCAAATAGATCTCCTCCTCCCAGAAGGTCTGCTGCACATGCTGAAGTGGATACTTCTGCTGCTTCTGCTATGTCAGCTGGTTCTGAAGGTGTCTCTGCTATGTCAACTCCTGAACATGAGCAATCCTACCCAGTCCCTGGGCTTACCAAGGAGCAATACTCTCAGCTAATGTTTCTTCTTCAGCAATCTCAATTGTGTCCAACATCTCCTGCTTCCTCAACCAACTATCTTGCTTCTGCTAATTTTGCTGGTGAGTTGTTACCACCCAAGGGTGTATCTTATGGTGCATGTATGCTGACTACGATAGATAGTATAATTTGGGTGATAGACTCTGGGGCATCTGACCACATGACCTCCCTTAAGCATTTGCTTTTTAATGTTCAAACACTTCCTGTACCCTACCTTGTTTCTCTTCCTAATGGGTATAAGGTTAAGGTCACAAATGTTGGGTCCTTAGCTTTGTTTCCTGATTTGGTTCTTCACAATGTTCTGTATATTCCTAGTTTTCAATATAACCTCATTTATGTGTACAAGTGACTTTCCCATGATGATGATATTGTACAATTTAGCAAGGCTGCCTGTACCTTACAGGGCCCTTCAGTGAGGAAGCCAGTGGTTCTTGGTAGATTGGACAATGGACTCTACAAACTGTTTCAGAATGCCAAGCCTCCAACATCATCTGATTTACCTATTTCTACTTCCCTTAATTCTTTTTTACTTAATTCAGTTTCTGCTCCTATTTCTGTACCTGATAATACTGCCACTGTAAATACCAATGCTGTTTTACATAATGTGAATAAAGATGATGTTGTTTGGCATTACAGACTTGGGCACATTCCTTTTTCTAAAATGAAGTGCATTTCTGGCCTTAATTGCAAACTATCTTCTAAACAGTCTTTTAATTGTCCAGTTTGTCCATTAGCTAGGCAGACCAGACTATCTTTCCCTGATAGCTCTATCCACTCCACCCAACCCTTTCAGCTAATACACATAGACACCTGGGGACCTTATTCTACTCCTACCTATGATGGTTCTAAGTATTTTTTAACCATTGTAGATGACTACTCTAGAGCTACTTGGACACATTTAATGGGAGCCAAGAGCAATGCTTTTGAATTGCTCAAGGCTTTCATTGCTTTGGTTGAAACACAATTCCACTCTAAAGTTCAAACTGTTAGAAGTGACAATGCTCTGGAGTTGGGGTCTAGTTCTTCTGGTTGCCTTTTCTTTTCAGAAAAAGGTATTGTACACCAGACCTCCTGCCCTCATACCCCTCAACAGAATGGTGTTGTGGAAAGAAAACACAGACATTTACTAGAAACTGCTAGGGCACTTTTGTTTCAATCTCACTTACCCCTTAAGTTTTGGGGTGATTGTGTCCTAACTGCCACCTATTTGATTAACAGATTTCCTTCACCTCTCCTTCATCACAAAAGTCCCTTTGAATTGCTTCATTCTTCCATTCCTACTTACCACCACCTTAGAGCTTTTGGTTGCCTTTGTTACTCAACTGTCACCACCCCTCACAAAGACAATTTTCTTCCTAGATCCATTCCTTGTGTTTTCATTGGCTACCCTTTTGCCAAAAAGGGATACAAACTTCTTAATCTTCAGACTAACTCATGTTTTGTTTCAAGAGATGTCATTTTTTATGAGCACATTTTTCCTTTCTGTCAATCCTCTCATGCTGTACCTCAAGTCTTCCCTTTTCCCTTTTCTGCTTGCTTTGATGAGGGTTCTTTTCCTCCTTCTTATTCTCCTCCTCATACTTCACATGTTCCTCCTGCTGATCCTCACTCCCCTTCTGTTCCCACTTCTATATCTTCTTCTTCTTCTTCTCCTGACTCCCTACCTCCTGTACCTCCTCCTATGTTAAGAAGATCCTCCAGACCTCACAATCCACCTAGCTATCTCAACAGCTATGTTTGCACCTCCACCTCTTCTGCTCCTCCCTCTAAGTCTATCCCCAATGCTCTCACTATTAGTCAGCTTCATATCCATGAGCCTTGTTCTTACTTCAGGCTGCTGCTGTTCCTGAATGGCAGGCAGCCATGAGATGTGAGTTTGAGGCCTTGGATGCCAACAGAACTTGGGATATTGTTGAATTGCCTCCTGGCAAGAAGCCTATTGGATGCAAATGGGTATACAAGGTTAAATATAGGGCTGATAGGAGTATTGAAAGGTATAAAGCTAGATTAGTCGTTAGAGGGGATACTCAAGTTGAAGGTGTTGATTTCAATGAAACTTTTTCCCCTGTGGTCAAAATGTCCTCTGTTAAAACTCTGATTGCTGTGGCTGTTAAGCAACACTGGCCCCTCTTCCAACTAGATGTGAATAATGCCTTCTTACATGGGGACCTTGATGAAGAAGTTTTCATGAAGCTGCCGCCTGGTCTCACTTTTCCTTCTTCTGCTTCTTCTTCTGCTCCTTTGGTTTGTAAGCTTCAGAAATCTCTTTATGGTTTACGTCAGGCTTCCAGACAGTGGTATGCCAAATTGTCTCAAGCTTTATGCTCCAAGGGTTTCTCTCATTCCTTAAATGATTATTCTGTTTTTACTAAGGGTTCTGGGGATTCCTTGGTCATCTTGGCTGTCTATGTGGATGATATCATCTTGACTGGGTGTGATCTAGCTGAATTAACTGCTTTGAAGTCCTTTCTCAATGAACAGTTCAAGATTAAGGACCTGGGCTCTCTTCATTACTTCCTTGGCTTTGAGGTCTTATACACTGATTCTGGGGTTCTTCTTCATCAAAGGAAATTTATTCATGATTTGCTGGCTGATTTTCATTCCTCTGAATGCTCTCCTGTCACTTGCCCTCTTGAGTTGAATGTCAAACTGAAAGATAAGCTTGGTACTCCTTTGCCCAAACCTGAAGAGTATAGGAGTCTAGTGGGCAAGCTGAATTTTCTGACACACACTAGGCCTGATCTTAGTTTTGCTGTTCAGCACCTGAGTCAATTTATGCAATCTCCTTGTGTCCCTCACATGAAGGCTGCTTTACACTTGCTGAGATATCTCAAAGGCACATCTGATTTTGGCATCTTCCTTAATGATTCTCCTGACTTGTCCCTGCAAGTTTATTGTGACAGTGATTGGGCCTCCTGTCCAGACAGCCGCAGGTCTGTCACTGGCTTTTGTATATTTCTTGGGGGCAGCTTGGTGGGCTGGAAATCAAAGAAGCAGCCTGTTGTTTCCCTCTCCTCCGCTGAAGCTGAGTATAGGTCTATGAGTAAAGCTGTGGCAGAGTTGTCTTGGCTCACCAGATTGTTGTCTGATTTTGGTGTATCTCCCTCCTTACCTATTCCTTTGTTTTGTGATAATCAGGCAGCCCTTCACATTGCACGTAACCCTGTTTTCCATGAACGCACTAAGCACATTGAATTGGATTGTCATTTTGTTCATGGTAAGCTTGGGGATGGCCTGATCAGTCTTCTTCACACTTCTAGTGCTTCTCAGGTAGCTGATGTTCTTACCAAGGTGTTGCCTGGACCTGCTCATCATCTTCATCTTCGCAAGCTGGGGGTTGTGTCACCCTCCAGTTTGAAGGGGGCTGTTGGACTAGGTCCATTTGATAGTGGCTGAATTTTTAGCTCTTTACTTTGGGCCTGTAATAACACCCGGCCCAATTGTGTATTTATACTTTGTATAGGGGACATTCATCATTCTTGGAAGAACAATAATGTAAAAACATCGAGAAACTTCTTCTTCCTCTCAAATGGAGATATCTGATTTCTCATTTCTGTGTTTTCGACCTAAGACAAACATCAAAATCTAACAGAAATAGTACCAAACTTTTATAGTGTAATTTAATTTTGTTGAAGACTGTGAACTATAGAAAATTCTTTGACCGCAGGCTTCTATGAAAGTGGAGTACTAACTTAGCCATCTTAAAGTTTGAACCATAAATAAATAGAGGTCCAGATTCAAAGTGTATACTTACTTTTCAATATTCTGGATTTTCCAATCTTACTTTAAGCAGGTCCCCCACCATTAGGATATGACTTTAGGACAAAGAGTTCGCCATTGAGACGAAAGATGCGAGAAGGATTACGAATAGTGTTGCACATTCTAATTTAATTCTAGCCGCAAACATTATTTTCTAAAAAATATTTCTTTTTAATTAGGTGCAGATGATGGACTTCCCTAAAGCTTCTGTTTGAATAAATTAGTTAGTGGTTATAATTTTATTTTACATTACTGCTAGACGCTTGTAGGTTAAACATGGTCTCATTGAATTAATTATTGTTGCGGGAAGACCCTCTTCACATTTTTCGAAAAATAACAATATTTAATAAAATAAGTTAAAAGGATATGATACGATAACCATTACGATTTACTCTACTTTGTTAAAGTCAGTCTTGTACAATGTTTGTACTACTTACTTTTTTATCTTTTGAAGTGGTCACGTAAATCGGCTTTTTAACTTTTCTAAGCTTTCAATAATTCATTCGTTTACTTCTATAGCTATTTATTTATCTATTCATTTATTTCGCTTCATTTTGTAGTCTTTTGTAGGGGTATACATTGGTTGGGTTGGTTCGGATTTTACAATTACTAAACCAAACCAATTGTGTCGGATTATTAAATCTAAAGACCAAACCAAACCAATAAAACTCGATTTTTCAATCTCGGTTTTTCGCGGGTTTTTGAGGTTTTTCACGGTAAAATCTTCGTAGAACAAAATGTGTAACTTGTGTTCAAAATATTTCTTTAATCCTAGTAAGATACAACTATATAAAGTATTTTCCAAGAAAATAATACAAAATATGAGATGTGTCATGTCATTATTCTAAAATATTCAACAATAAAGACAATAAAATTACGTAATATAAATATTGCTAATTAAAAAGTCATAAAAAAATAAATATAATCTAAAAGTACTAAGTCATGCTAAACTAAGTAGACTAATAAGGGAGTATTATTTACATGACTAAACGCTAAAGAAAAAATAAAAATAGGTTATGCATTTTTATCTAAATTAATGCAAAACAACAAATAGATATTCAATACATTCCCATTTGTAGTATTGAACTGAATGTCTTTTGTTAGCATTAGTATTGATTTAATTTTGGTTTGAGCTTTTGTTAGTATTATTTAATTTACTAATATTAATGGCTATAAAACTTATTGGAACATTCAAAAGTTGTAAGTCCAACCTTGAAATAATACCTTAAAAGATAAAATTATGAATTTTTAAAGAAATATTTATAAATTACATCACAATAAGTATAGTTATATATTAAATATATTTAAAATTTTCATATATGTAATGTCGGGTTGGTTTGGTTTCGGTTTGACTTTCTTTAGTTAAAACCAAACCAAACCAATTATCGTCAGTTTTTTTTTTCCAATACCAAACCAAACCATAGTCGGGTCTTTTTTTCTCGGTTTGACTCAAATTATCAGGTTGGTGCGGTTTGTCGGTTTCCTTTATGTACCCCTAGTCCTGGGTATTGGAAATTTCGAATTTATTGAAATTCTTTGAGATAACTGAACAATAGTGAACATGCTGACAATTGGCTGAAATTTTTGAGATCCTATATACTCAGAATTCAAACCTCTTAATAAGAAGCACTTTATCCTTTGTGAGTCCTATTAACCGTGAAATGGAATTAATCAAGTCGACACCTAAATCTACTTGAACACCCTTACTTTTACTTTTATAGTATATCCACAAAATTACGCATGGGTTTTATATCAATAAATTAGACATTAAACTAAACTATGTGAGCACAAAAGTACGTACTAATAGTCATTCTAGTCGATAATTCTTTGCTCTGGCTGCCCATGTGTTAGAATGATCAATGATTGCTGTAATTGTGCGTCAGCAGAATGTTTTGGGCGGCATTTCTGGACAAAACCAAATGGGACTTAGAGAAATGTGTTTGTTTTGATTATTGAAGGATGTGAAGACTACGAAATTTCTAATATCACATATGATCTATCCTTGTCTAGTACGTCGTATGCATATATGGGTATCAAATAATACACCGTAGCATACGATTTATTTCCTCGGAAAAAACGAGTGGATATCTATGTTATATATAATCTGCTATGCCCACTTACAATTTGAATAAAAAAAATTAATTCTTCAAATTTTGACGGATCAAGCTAAATCTTAAATTCAAGATACTAAAAGACTTTTGAAATCCTAGGAGACTATTAGGGTTGTTTGGAGGCTACTCTACCCTAAACTTTAACTCACGCCTATATAAAGGGATACATATTCGCTTGAACAGGCGTCTCGAAAATCTCATAAACTCATGGGATACTCACAAAGAGATCAAAATATGGCCGGATACTTCTTGACAATCAAATAGTTCAAAGAGCTGGAGATCAAATACATCTCAGGAGGTCTGCATCATCCTACATTCGATGCATCATCCTACATTCGAGAAATATGCTGCTTCAGCCCTCGAATCACGGAGATAATCAGGAGAGAAGAATCAAGGGAGAAACATAATTGTACTCGCATCATTTTATCAATAAAATTATGTTTCTTGTTGTGTCACCCCTAACCCCCTCCTCCGGCCGGCGATTTCTTTAACACAGTTGTTACACATTCTAAATTTTTCTTAGATTTTGCATTGATTGTTCATGTTTGCCTTGTGAGATCCGAAGAAGTTATGTCTTTAGTTTCCGTTTGATCCTTTAAATTGGTGCTTCTTCAACAACTGTCTTCATTTAACCGGCGGCGACGCCCACATGGCGGCAGCCCGAGTATCGGTGGATTGGAGACGGAGTTTGGGGCTGAGGAACTTGAAAAGTCTGTTACCTTTTTATTTATTTATTTATTTATTGTATTTCAATGTATCTCGCTGTATTTCATGTATTTAATTATATCCACTGTCTTTTTTTCCATTGTATTTCAATGTATCTCGCTGTATTTCATTGTATTCACTGTCTCGCTGTATTCCATGAATGTATTCATACGTTTTTTTAATTAATATAATTTATGTATTTAGATGTATATATGTATTCAAATGTATCTGCAGTATGTATTCGTATGTTTTTGCATTATAGATGACCTACTATACTTCATGTATTCAATGTATTTTTATGTATTTAACTGTATTCAATGTAATTATATAATTTCAATATATAAATCTATTTGTAAAGATACCAGTAAAAAATATTTTAGTAAAGATACCACTAATAAAACAAAGGATGGATTTAATCTCTGAAGATTGCTCTGTTTTTGGGGTGTTTTTCGGTTGAGAATCTTTTCTATAACTGGAAATACAAATTTTATGCGCTATAATTGAGTTTGTTGAGTTATATTAGGAGTCTATCGCGTTAATTGATTCACTTACCGTTTTTATTGAAGACCTTTTTTCCCGCAAATTCCGTTACTGTATTCACGAATACAGCTCGCGAATACAGTACATCGAGTACAGTTTATAAAAACTGAAAATATAGATATAAAAAGTAATATAGTAAATGGTAGCTATAGCAAACTAATAATCACTAAAACATAGTGATTTCTGAAAAGTTTCTCTTAAAATAACGCACGTAAGCTATTTTGTCATGTCATTCCCAACTTAGCCAATTGATCAAAATACTCCAAAAGAGATACTATATAGTTCGATTGCCAAACTGCCACATGAATTGGAGACGCTAAGTACGTGTTAGGATCAGATTACCACTATCTCAATAAATATATATAGGACGAGTTCTTTAGGTTTGATTGAGCTTATTATTTCCGGCTTGAATGTATATGGATGTACAAAAGTAAAAATACAGACTGAGTACAATGAATAGATCACATTTACTATGAAGATACTGACTTTAAATTCTAAATTACGTGTATATGTCTATTCCACTATGACACCGCAATAAGCAGGCTATCTTTCTTTTCTTTGGATAAATAAATGACGAAATAAATAGTATTCTAAAAGATTACGTACTATGTTGTCCTATGTCACTGCATTGTATTCGGAAGGGACTCAACTAACACCACAAAAGTTTTTGTACTTTTATTAAACAAAACAGCTGCGCATAATGCACAACTCTTGCATCATGCTTTTCCTTTCTTTTTTGTCAATAATCAAGACAATCCAGCGTCATGATTTTCACTCTTTTGTGGAATTGATATTAGTTAAAACTATCGTATATCAAGCTAGTTTTTGTCTTTTTGAAATATAAAAAAAATTCCTAAATAAGGGAAGAAAGAAATTTTTTTGAATCACAACCTTTGCTAATGTCCTAAATATATACAAAAAGACACATTTCCTTAAATGTTTTAAACGGGAATAATAGATTTACAATGTAAACTGAAAGAATCAAAAAACGAAATCAATATACCATTGAGAATTAATTAGGAGTATGATTTTGATCCCTGTGTTATATTATGAATTCCGACCCTTTTCTTATATTTTATATTGTAGAAAGTTTTAGAATTAGACTTTATTCTCGTAATTTACTAATTTTACATCTAATATATCAGTATCAATTAAGAACATATATTCACTATAGTTATAGTTAATGCTTTTAAAATCGTCCCATTTGTAAACTTCATCTTTAAATTGTTTTTGAAACTTCAAAGTATATGTTCGATAACTTTGTCATTCAGTTACGACTTATGCCCTTTTAAACAATTATTATTGATTACAAAAAAACAAGTAAGCAAATAGTAGTGTCTACCAAAACGTCATAACAAGAGGAGAAAAAAGGCTCTTCATGACATGGAATGGCAGCTTAATGACTCACTTGATGGATATGCAAACCTAAAAACAAGACAGTTATTATGTTAACATCATTAGCTAATATTATTCCTCATGTTTAACGAATAAATAATGTTCTACAGTACACAAATTGATGTGATGTTAAGGGTAGGTGCATCACTGCTACATGGCTTAATTGTATAATTTTAAAATTTATCTTATTAAGTATTACTATCAGGTTCAAACCAAACAAACATATTAAATTAGGTCTGCTGATATGAATAGTGATACAACTCGTTTAAGTTTTAACAATATTAATGGCCTTTCAAGTCCAGTCCTACGTGGTTTAAAAAATTTAACTGAATATTCCACATTACCAAAACATTGGAATTACTCATAAAATTAAATTACTACTCCCTCTCAAAGTCTTCAATCAAACTGTTGTGTAATAGAATTAATTAGGGTCCTTAGGTTGTAACCAAATACTCATACATAAAGCAAAACGGTAAGACACCCGTCACTCTTTGATTAAGAAAGTGTAACCCTTATTAAGAATAGACCGATAGACTCTTCAAATACTGCTCTTTTAGTGATGGCAATGGGGCAGGGCAAAAGTAGGGCTGGGCAGGGCAGGGCAAATGTCAAACAGGGTGGGGCAGGGTAATGGTTAAACGGGGCAGGGCGGGTCAAGGCGAGAGCTCAAAAAAGAAAGAAAAGTAGGCGCTTTTAAATCGTTATGGCTATGTTACTAACATAGACAACTATGAATGGTATTCATTGACAGGAGTGACCGCTTTCTAAAACTGAAATTTTTGAAAAATTAAAGAGGGCAGGGCAGGTAGTTGGGCAAGCTTTCTGTATAATGTGGTTTAATGCTTGATGAGTAACACTAATGGAAATTTGCGTCTTTTTTGTTACAAAACCCATGCGTACATCTTATTCTTATTGGGTTAACTTGGTTATGATAGATTTTATTTTACTGAAAGATCAATGGATGAGAAAATATAATGTTACAAGCCTACAGGTCTATTGAGGTTGAAGGTGTTTTGTTTTATTTCAATTTGTTAATTATAGGTAAAAACTTCAGTTTTGGTTAGAAAAATATTAGATGGCTATTACAAAAGCTGAAAGGACAATCTTAATTTCTCTTTTCAATTTGTGTAGTTTATTGACTTGTGTCACACCCCTTTTTTTTTTTAACCTCACTAAACCCTCTTAAAATATTTAAAAAGATTTTTGTGAAGATCGAAAGGGTTTTCAAAATTGAAAGTGACAAAATATTGTGTTCAAAAGGATTTTTCAGAGTCGCCACCTGACATTTGATTTCGGTGTGTCAGGTCACCGTTTTTAAAAATAATTTTCCGTTTTAAAACACTTTGGACTCCAAAACTAAGTCTGCACCAGAGATTCAGGTAAGGGGCTTCATTTGACCCGGGGAGAAGGTGTTAGGCATTCCCCGAGTCCCGTAACTAGTACGGTTGCGTACTCAATCTAGTTGGCTTTTAAAATATTCAACTTGAGGTAAAAATAAACACAGAAAAGAAAAATAAACACACAAGAGGCTCGAGGTCGTTCCCACCTAATAAAAGAAAAATAAAAATAAAAATAAAAATAAAATACTACGAGTTCTACTTTCGGTCTCCAAATATAAATACTTCGGGGCATTCCCCGGAATAAAATATCTACAAATCCTTCTGGGCATTCCCCGGATAAATTTAACTAAAGTAACGACCTCTCGCCTAAAAAATTAATAAAACGTCCTAATATTGCCTACCTAGGTGTGGTCGGCCTAAGCATGCTCCTAGCGGACATGGTAATAAAAGTAAAATAAAACTAAAAGAAATAAAAAATAATTCCATGTTCATTCCTTTTTTAACTTTTGTTTTTCATGCATGTGGCCGAGCCCAACCCCTAAAGCATGTGAATAAATTAATCACTAATGGGCTTCGGCCTTCCCCAATTCCCACGGCCCCGTATCATTAATTCAAATAAGTCCAACAAAATAAATGGGCAAACAAGCGTACTACGAAGCAACAAATTGAGAAAGAGACTAGAAAAATTTGTGCACTTTAAATATGATAAGAGCGAAAAACGCCTAGATAATCCCATTCCCAGAACTCCTACTCGAAAATAAATAAGTAGTACTCTAAATTTCCAAAGCCAAGCACAAAAACCCATGCCAACATGCTGAAAGATCCATCTGACCCAACATTCATGGGAAACAAACCAAATTTTGCTTTCAAGCAAAGGGCAGAATCTTTTTAAGACGTGGAAACTTATAACCAAATAACTAAGCATCAATGCACTTAGGAAGGAAGGAATGTGAAATACACAACAAGTCCTTATACGAACGAACATTTAACTAACCAAGAGAAAGACTATCGAAAATGAAATATTAAGTCGACATGGAACACAAAGCAGGAAGGACACTTGAAACCTTCAAATTCATCACTGCCCTTACCATAGAGGTGGTATGATTTTAACAACAATTGAGAGCATGCTTCCAGGAAACTAATTCAAGCAGATTAATGAAACATCATAGGAAGAATTATTTCAAACTCAAACTTAACGGAATCAAACCAGAATAGTCATGAGAAGCACAAATGAGTAGATTATTGATTTGCCATTCACTTAGCAGTCACGCGACAGTTTAATTCCAACCATGAATTATCAAAAACCAAACATGTCTCAACTCTATCAGTATCCCTAAATGGGCAAACCAATTCTGCAAGGGGTGAACAATCATAAGGCATACTTCAAACTTGCTTCACATTCAAAACAGATTTGGTTAATAAATTGATTGACAAACAGATAGTCTCAAATCTCATAAACAAAGACACTAGTTCGACATCCAACAAACATATCGGGGCAGAGGAAGAACATTTAGCACGATCTCGATATAACAACCATTTAGATCTTTCAATGGGATATAACACTCTCAATCGGAAACAAAGATTGTACGATAGTCCATACGACAACTAAAGCAAACGAACTCTAACAGAAACACATGAATCACAATTGTAGCAACTTGAATACTGGCAACCACAATCTATGTATCCATTTCCTTACTTTGAAGAGCACGAAACAGTAAGAATCAAGCACAAACATTCTTGTCAAATGCAGAACTAGCTCAGAAATGGATATTCAAACACAAATCCATTGAACAATGACTATTAAGATCCTACGATTTCACGACTCGTCTTTAGATCCCAAACCCAACATGTCACGACCCGAATTTCCCACCGTCGGGACCGTGATGGCGCCTAATATTGACCCGCTAGGCAAGCCAACGTTACTGGTTATTTTACCTTTTTCCATTATCTTTAACAATTTACCAGATGATATAAGAAAATCAGCGGAAATCAAAATGCGGAAGAACAGAATTTGACAGTTTAACTTAATACTAATACGAAATCCATAATAAAACTCCACCCAGAACTGGTGTCACAATTTCACGTACTGTCTACGAATACTACAAATAGTGGTCTGACCAAGAAAAAACAAATCTGTCCAAGGCCTGCGGACGCCTGCAGGACTACCTCGGGTCTCCACTAGACTGAAGGCAGCAACCTCGAACTACAGTCCGTAGGGTCCAGTATCGGTATCTGCGCAAAAGTGCGGAGTGTAGCATCAGTACAACCGACCCCATGTACTAGTAAGTGCCGAGCCTAACCTCGGTGAAGTAGTGATGAGGCTAGGACACGACCAACATCATAAACCTGTGCATTTAACAATATCTAACAGAATAACAAATAATAGAAGCTATCAAAAGTTTATGGGAAGGGGCAACATGCTATGGGGGATACCAGAATAAGGAAACACATAAATAATGGAAACGAAACAATCAAGGCACTTGAACCGATAACAGCAAATAATCACAGCAACAGAAAACAAATTCACGGCATCACCCTTCGTGCTTTTACTCTCAATCCTCACCATGCGATCAATAATGGAAATGTGCACCGCATCACCCTTCGTGCTTTATCATTCTTCCTCACCATATGCATCAATATAAATGTAAATGTGCACGACATCACCCTTCGTGCTTTATCACTCTTTCCTCACCATATGCATAAGTATGAATGTGCACGGCATCACCCTTCGTGCTTTATCTCTCTTCCTCACCATATGCATCAATATAAATGTAAATATGCACGGCATCACCCTTCGGGCTTTATCACTTTTTCCTCACCTAAACAGTAGAAACAATAACATCCCGGCAAGGGAATCAACAATGGAAAAAAATACAAATCCCGGCAACGGAATCAGCTATTACCAATCTCGTTCCAACAGTTATCTTCACAAAATGAATCTCAACTTGAACCAATACTCAACAATGATCAAATACCAAGAAAATAGCATAATCTTGTTCAACAGGGATAATCTTCAATTTAAGGATGGATAGTACATAATGAGAATCACCATAATCACAATATAAGACTCACGGGCATGCTTGACACCAATGTATAGATACTCGTCACCACACCTATACGTCGTACACAACACTAACACGTAGCAAATAAGACACAACACCTATTCCCTCAAGCTAAGGTTAGGCCAAACACTTACCTCGAATTCCACGGCCAAACTCAAGCCTCAAATACAGCTTTTCCCTTAGATTTCATCTCCAATTCACTTGTATCTAGCCATAATTAACTTAACAACATCAATAAATGATAAAGAATTCAACTCCAATGCTTAATTATAGATTTTCTATCATTTTCCCCAAAAAGTCAAAAATTGACCCCGGGCCCGCTTTGTCAAAACTCGAGGTTCGGACCAAAACCCGATTACCCATTCACCCCCAAGCCCAGATATGCAATTAGTTTTGGAATCCGACCTCAATTTGAGGTCTAATTCCCCAAATTTCGAAATTCCCAAATTTCACCCAAAAACACCCAATTTCCCATGAAAATCCCTAGATTTTGTGATGAAATATTGTAAAAAGATGAAGTAGATTGAGAGAAATGAGTTAGAAGTTGTTTACCTATGATTTGGGGAAGAACTTTTCTTTGGAAAATCACCTATGAGAGCTTAGGGTTTGAGAGAATTTGAAAAATGATGAAATTTCCGTCTAAGTTATAATTTACACAGTCGCAGTTATCGCATTTGCGATGACAGGTTTACAAATGCGAACTCGCAAATGCGGCCAATGCTTCGCAAATGCGAAGGTTGGCCTGCCTGCTGCCTTCGCAAATGCGGACATTGTTTGCAATTGCGGCTACAGTGCAGGTCGCATTTGCGACGATGAACTTCGCATTTGCGAAGGTCCCCTTATAGCGACCCGACCGGTTGTTTTGAGCTCTAGCACATCGTTCAGCAGTTTGAGGCCATGAGCAGCTTCACTTCAGGTATTATGACTGGTACGCATGGTCGGAATTTAATTCAAGGAAGTTCGGAGTTGATTTGGAAAGAGAATCCTCATTTCGGAAGCTTTAAGTTTAAAGAATTGGCTAAGATTGGATTTTTGAGTAAATGACCTCAGAATCGGGATTTGAAGATTCCAACAGGTTCATATGATGATTTCGGACTTGGGCGTATGCCCGGATTGGATTTTGGGTGACCCGGGAACATTTTGGCGCCTATTGTGGAAGTTAGCTGATGTTTTATACTTCAATACCACACAAGAGGGGGGGGGGGGTGATTTGTGTGGTACCCAATTTCGCTTGATTATAGAAGGACCTGGTTCTTCTATGTGTTCCAACTACTACTGTTGCGGAATAATAAGTACAGAAAATAAAGAACACAAAGATTTTACGTGGAAAATACCTGGCTCAAAAGGTGAAAAAACTACGACCTACCTTCCAGTAGGATTTTCCCAAACTCTCCACTAAAATCACTGAGCCAAAAACTGCATTTACAAAAACTCTTTTGTAAACCTAGGATTAACTGCAATCCCGTTGTGGCACACAGCCTCAACTGTTGCTACAACTTCAAGTTAACTCTAACTTGAAAACTCTAAGTACTTAATACAATTGCTTCTACAAAAGCTGAAAGGTACAATGTAAAATCACCTACTACAATTGAACTAGAATAAAAGATAGACACTTGGAACTGGTTCTTCTATCTGGTTCAAGTAGCTTCAGGATTGCACGCTTAAATCACACATAAATTGCTTGCAAAATTGCCTTGCTGTTTTGCTCTCAATTCACGTTTAACTTCTGCTTATGTGCATTACCTGTAAAAGAGAACAACACTAATATTTAAGGAGTTAGTAATTTGAGATTAACTAGGATACAGATGCTACTCTTCCATGGTGGAAGAGATCTAGTTGATCTCATACTCTAACTCTATCCTTTTCCTAAACCGTGTTCTCTTTGTGTAAGGAGTCTTTCTCCTTATCCAATATGCAATCTTTTCGATCAAGGATTAGGATATATCACTTCTGATAAGTTAGATTTCTCTCCTTCACGTGCATCTCACATGTTTGGGTTGATTACAACTGTGCTTCACAAGATGGACCTGGTCCATGTCTGAGTTCTTTTGTCAGTCTTCAAAACTTCACATTTACTTGGGCTAACAAATTCCCCCTTTTTGATGATGACAAACTCTGTGCTTTTCACTTACTTAGGCCCTATAAGAACTCAGCTTATTCATCAATACAAAGTTTAGAAAAATTCCCTTATCATCAAGGACCAGGTTAATTAGGTTATAAACAGCACATTTTCAGAATATGTAAAGCACAATATCAATATCTCTCTCTTCCCCCTTTTGGCATCATCGAAAAGTTGCATAAACAAAGTGTGAGTCCCAGATTTTAATAAGTACTCATGGCCACTGGGGCAACTGCAAGTGCAATCATGAATTAATCATCAGTATTCAACAAAACATATTTAAACTATCAAGGAAATAGTAATAGTCAACAAGAGCAAAAATAGTAGGTATCATTGATAGAAGATATGTTGCTACCACAATCCATAAACAGAAGCAAAAATATTCAAAAAATGAGCAAAAAGAAAGAGAAATCCCTAATCTGGGTCACTGATGGTACTAGACAGGTTCAGGAGATAAAGTCTAGAATTTCTAATGCTTGGGGGAGCTAGAGGGTTGGTTTTGGGCTTGGAGAAGATTTAGCATATTGTGAAGAATCCCATCATTCTTCTCCTTTTCCTTCGTAAGCTCAGTTCTGAGAGCATGCCTCTCAGATTCAATCTCTACTAAGCGAGCCGTCAGCCTAGCTATCTCAGCATCCTTGGCCTCACTTTCCTGAACTAGAGCCTTGAATTTACTGTTGATAGGTGTCTTCTTGGATGAACTAGGTTCATTTGGAATGGCATTGACTAGATAGTCACAAGCAATCAGAGTATTAATGCCAAAGTAGTGTTTGCTTGTGGCCATTTCCCACTTCTTCAGAGGCACCTTGCACCGCTCCAGAACAGTAGTCAGAATAAATCTATAGGGGGTGGCATGGGCCTTGGAGCCATTGATAACCCTGTCCAGTAACTTGATGATGAATGCAGGCCAGTTAATTTGCCTTCCACTTTCAAGGCACTCCATCAGAACTAAGTCCATATAGTTAGCAATGTGCCTTCTTTCCTACCGGGGCGGTAGACACTTGTTGACAAACTCAAAGAGGACTTTGTGCAGTGGCTTCATTTCACTTTTGTGCACAAAGTTAGCCTCATTCACTTCTTCAACATCACAGAATCGCCTAGTGATTTCAAGGGCATGAGGAAGGGAATCCAGACTTGGCCATCTTTGCCTGGTGTAGTCATCATATCCCTCAGCAGGGATGTCAAGAATCTCTCCCAGCTTTTCTGCATCAAAAGTCACTTGAACTCCTTTTACTTGGCTGGTAACTGTGCCATCTTTGACTTCTGCATTGGCCATGAATTCAATGATTTCATTCCTAGCTAGCCTTCTATCCATCTGAAGGACCATGTCCTTCCGGCCCTGAACAGCTAAGGCATCAACCAAACGAACCATTCCTGGTTCTGCCAAGTCTTTCATCAATCTTCCCTTCAAAATTTTTCTTTTGCCAAACTTGGCTAGCTTGTCTTTTTCACCATCAGACTCACTCTCTTCTTCACCACTCCATTCCTCATCTTCAGAAACTCTAACTTGTTTGGTTTTCACTGCAGACCTTGTCCTCTTGGCCAATGAAGGTTCAGCAGCCTGAGATATAGATGAAGACTTCTTGGAAGAGGTCTTGGTCTTTTTGGGCTTGGGGGTCTGAACCTCCATTGTTGTATGTTCCTCCTGATGGACCTGTTCCATTTCCTCAATATCAACAGCATCAGAGGACTCTGCAACCTTACCTTTTCCTTTATCCATTCTCTTTTTCTTGCTTTCAGCCAAAGCCTTTTGAAGTTCACTCTCAACCTGTTTCACTCTACTTCGTGTGGCCCTTCCCTTTGGCAATGAAATTTCAGTAGTTTTTGGGGAGGAAGCCTTTCGTTTCTTGGAAGGTTTTGCAGTGCTGGGGACTTTTGGTGTTGGAGTTCTCCTTTTCTTTGGATCATAACTGGCACCTACCTTTTTCAGAAGGTCTGCTAGGGTCTCCTCAATAGATGAACCAGGTTCATCTGCCTGTGAACTTAGATTAACCAACCCTTCAGCAGCCTCCCTAAACCACTTCCCCCTGACTTCTTGCCACTTTCTTCCACAGTTGTCTGTTCAACCCCACAGATAGCTGGTATTGGCAATTTAGAAGTGGGTGAAGAACCAACCACTCCTTTCTCTTTTCCCCTCACATCACCACATACACCCTCTCTCTCTTTTTCTTTTTCAATTTTCTTTTTACCTCCTCCCCTTTCCAATTCAGGCAGTTCCACATCCTTGATAGGCCCAACCAAAACAAACCTATTTTCTAAATTTTCAGCCAAAGCAGAACTTACCTTAGAAGGGGAGTTTTGAGCCTTCTCAGAGTCAGAAGACCCAGGTCCTTTCCCCTCACTCGCAGATTTGAACGAATCGTCGGAGTACTCAGAATCTTGGGCTTGGACAGGCTTCAATTTTGCGTTTAATCTCTTTGATAATGCACCTGAGGCTACAGTTTTTCATGCTAGCATTTTGACACGTCTTTTCTTAGGCTGGGGATTTTTACTGGGTGGAGAAGGGGTGGAAGAACCAGAAGGGGATGGTGGTGGAGAAGTCCTTGGATTATCTTGAGGGTTCGACATTATACCTGATGGCTTAAGAGAGTTTGTGAGTTAGGCTTTTGGAGGAGAAAACAATTTAGAGTGAAGAAGGATTTTTGACGGTTTGGAATAATGAGGGTGGCAGAAGGTAATAATGGGTATTTAAAGAGAAAGACTTATTTAATGGCTAACAGTAGCTTTTTGCAGTCAACTAGAGGTCTAATTAGCCTGAAATTGCAGGTTGAACGAACGGTTAAGCTTCCCTAGATTTTAGGCATTTTTTGTGGTGAGAATTCTAATAGGGACGGAACTGGTTCAAAAACAAACGGATAGGATTTTCTGATGTTTTGAACATAGGTAGGACTCTACTCATGATTTAAATATTTATATTTTTAATTGTGCAGAGTTTAGAAAACATACCTTGTCATTCAGATGAACTAATACTGATGAACCAGGTTCTTCATTTAGAATTGTCTTGATCATGCCTCAATTTACCAAAATAGAGAAAATTTTGTTAGAGATCAGTGAGTCATATCAACACATGTCACAGGAGTATACTATTTATAGTATGAAGCTGAGTAAAAATTAATCTAGATATTTACACAAGTTCCAGATTCCTTAGCCAATTTTTTTTTCATTGTGCATTCTGAACTGGTCCCATTAGGTGATCTTTATCATCCATAATTCTAACCTGTTCCTTTCAAAGCATTCTCTACTTAGTGCTTTAGTAAAGACGCCAGCAATTTGTTTATCAGTAGCACAAAATTCTATAGTAATCAATTCTTTCTCATAGTTGTACCTTAAGAAGTGATGTCTAACATCTATGTGCTTAGTGCTCTTATGATGAACTGGGTTCTTTGTCATACTTATAGCACTAGTGTTATCACAAAAGATAGGGATGCAACCAACTTCAATGCCAAAATCTATCATCTGCTGTTTGATCCACAACAGTTGAGCACAATAAGAGGCATCAACAACATATTCAGCCTCAGCAGTGGATAAGGCCACTGAATTCTGCTTTTTAGTAGCCCATGGTACCAGACATGAACCAAGAAAATAAGCCATAAACCTGAGGTGCTTTTCCTACCCACAAGGAAACCTGCATAGTCAGCATCAGCATATCCTACTATATTAAAGTTGCTACCTTTAGGGTACCAAAGACAAAGATCAGTAGTGCCTTTCAAATATCTCAGTATCCTCTTGACAACAGTCAAATGGGATTCCTTAGGATTTGCCTGAAAACGAGCATAGAGCTCTACACTGAAAACTATGTCAGGTCTGCTAGCAGTAAGATACAAAAGTTAGCCAATCATACCCCTATACAACTTCTGATCAACAGATGAACCAGGTTCATCTATGTCTAATTTAGTAGCTCCTGCAATAGGTGTGTCTATTTCTTTTGATTCATCCATTTTAAACTTCTTAATCAACTCTTCTGCATATTTTTGCTGATGGATCATGGTTCCATTTGGGTTTTGTTTGATCTGTAAGCCTAAGAAAAGTTAAGCTCACCCATCATACTCATTTCAAATTCACTCCCCATTAAATTTGCAAATTCCTTACTCAGTTTTTCAGTGGTTGCCCAAAAATTATGTCATCAACATATATTTGTATTACTAGTTGTGAGCACGTGATTTTTGCCCTACACGAATTACTCCCAGAAATTCAAAATAAAATAAACTTCTTTTAGTATTTACAATTTTGTGAATTTTTTGTGGCATTTTATGCATTTTTGTCTGTGCATTTTAATTAATGAAAAGTACAAAAATACTTGGCATGTGCATTTAGGATTTAATTTTGCATTTTAGGATTAATTAGAAAATTAATTATTTTATAAGATGGAAAAATCACAAAATATAGTGTAATTTGCACTTTTAATTTTAGTCTTGATCTTTGAGTAGTTTTTGTGATAATTAGTTTTTAATTAATTGTGATAATTGTCATTGTGGGCTTAATTAATTTTTTTTTAGTTAATTCAGTTTTAGGAATTAATTTAGATTTATGTTTAGTTTTAAAACTAAAAGAAATTAAAAAGAAAGTTGAAAAAGAAAAGAAAAGAAAGAAGAGAGAAAGGCTGACTTGGGCTAATTTGCAAGCCCAAAGGATTTCCCCTCCCATACCCGTCCAAATACCCGCCCCAGCCCAAACCATGACCCAGTCGGTTCCCATACCCCCAACCAAACGGCCCCGTTTAGGTCCGAAGAGATCCAGGCCGTCGAGGTTACTTTGATCCAACGACCTGGAAGCCTGGATCAATTACTATATAATGGTCGGAACCCCCTCACCCCCCCTACTTCGTTTCTTTCAGACCCCCTCCCTCTGAAACCCTAACGCCCGCCGCCCTATTCTCCACCACCATGGATGGCGGCGCCGGCATCCCAAATCCTCCCAAACTTGCACCATTTGAGCACCTCACCTCCTCTTCCCAAATCCATCATACTTCACCCTCAAATCTTAGCCAAGTCTCTCGAATATCAAATCTAAGTCTGAACCTTAAAAACTCAAAGTCAAGATTCGTGAAGATTTAGGCTGAACTTGACCTTATCCGTGTGTTTTTGATGAGAACGCATGATTAACGTCAAGTTCGGTTTAAATATTGAAGATTCGAAGACTTCCTCCAACTCCTTACTGTCCGAATTTTGTTTTTAGGTATTTTCTGTTTTTCTTTTGTTTGTTTCTGTTATCTTCTGTTCATTTCTCTTTGATTCCTCTGTATTTAATCGTTTTTCAGACTTGTTTTGTGCATGATTAGTCTTAAATCTTTTGCTGCAATTAGTGCATTTAGTATATTAACTAATTTGGTTTTGATTTGTTAATGTAGTCAAGGTTCACTAGTTAATAAATCATTTTGTTAGGTTTTTCTTTTAATTGGATTAGGGCCATCTCAGTTGCTCACATAGCATATTGGGCAGTTGTGCTGATTGGGCTTTGGGATCTCTGATCCATTTGGGTAAGAATAGCCTGCCCAAATTGGGCATAGGGAATAGGACTACTTCGACCCATTTTTGGTCTGAGGTTTTAAGGGGTAATAAACAGGGTGTTGAGGGGTAGTTTGGGTAGTCTAGGTTAGGGAATCTTTGATAACAGCCTAGGAAGCTTCTAGTGAGGGGCCTGAGTGAAATTTCAGATGTGTGGTTATTAAAACTTGGGTAGCAAGTCAATAATTAGAGGTTAGCTGGGCAAAAATTAAAATTCAAAAAGGGGTAAAATGTAAAAGCTAAAATCTGAAGTTTGCCCTATTGCCTTGCATATAAAGGCATGTTTTCTTGCCTTGAAAGGCAGCCTGGGGACATTCTGAATATCTGAGAGATATAAAGAGCTAAAAGAATCAAAAAAGGCTGCATAGTTCTACTGTTCTCTAAGGATTCAGAGGTAAAAAGTTTTTTCAGAAAAAAAAAAATCAAAAAAAGGGCTAGAAATCCTGATGAACAACACTGTTTCATTGAAATCATTTTAGTGATTTTGGAGTTTCTCTGATTATGAAGTAGTGTTGATTGGATGAATTCACAATGGTTTGAATCGAGTCTAATTTGAAGATTGCTGGGGATTTGGATGATTAAAACTAGGTTTTAGACAATTACACAGCATTTCTGGGCTTTAGATTGGTGCTGTCTCCTCTTTATTGGCTCTGCTGCGTACTGTTTCAAAAAAATTCTGGTCTAAGCTGATTTGCTGAGGTTACTGTTCTGTTGCTGTTCCTGTTTCCTCATTCTTCTTTCTCCTTTTAATCTCCAGGTACACTCCTTGTAACCATGTTGGTTGAGAAATGAACACTGGAAAAAATAATTGAACTGATATGAAGATGTTGAAGCATGGGAGTTCCTTTTTTTTTTTGGTTTGTTGTATGATCTGCTTGTGTTACTTACTGTAGCCCTTTGTTTAAATTAAGTTTATAGCTGGTTTGTAACTAGAACTTGAAGAGATTCATATGATAGCTCTTAGTTCATTTTCCCCCCTCCCATCGCTTGCTGAAGACGGTTGGTCCCAATGTGGGCCTTCTTTTGGGCCCTGCTGGACTATGGCTAAAAATGTAATTCCGAATGCCTTTGTGACGGTGGGATGTTAGGCCTCACGTTGGGCCTGGATGATGACTTCAAATCATTAGCTTTATTATATTCCATTAATTTGAACCTTAGCATGATCTTAACTCTTTAACACCTAGATAATTGTATTCTCTTTAGTCGATGGAGGTGAGCCATATTGCATAACACAAATAGTTTATGGCCCTCGCGAATTAATGTAGAGATGCTTTAATTAAAATAAATTAAGGTGCGCCGTTCCAAACAAAAATGATAATTGCGTGGCCCTCATTATTGATCCTTAGATTTCGAGGCGTGCCGTTTAGCAAATTCCATGGCCCTCGCAAAGTGTAAACGCGTAGTTGCGTTAGGCGCGTGTTTAATAATATTATTTTCCTACATTCGGGTGTGCATTTATGTGACCCAGATCCAAATCTCAACGACGTTAAAATATGTCAAAAACCACGGGTGCATTTATGTGACGTGGTTCGAGACGTGTTTTAACGACGTTGCAATTCTCTTTAAAAATAATAATAAAAGCGGTTAAAAAAGTTAAAATTTGCACATAGGTTCATAATTGTTAAAATCAGATAATTTAAGCCGAATATGACAGTTGAGCGACCGTGCTAGAACCACGGAACCCGGGAATGCCTAACACCTTCTCCCGGGTTAATAGAATTCTTTACTCGAATTTCTGGTTCGCGGACTGTTAAAAAGAGTCATTATTTTCCTCGATTCGGGATTCAACCGGTGACTTGGGACACCATAAATCTCCCAATTGGCGACTCTGAATCTTTTAATAATAAATCCCGTTTCGATTGTCCTTTAATGGGAGAAACTCTTTTATGCCCTTGCGGGTGTAGTAAAAAAAGAGGTGTGACAGCTCTGGCGACTCTGCTGGGGAAAAAAACCCAGAACTTTTGGTTCAGGGTTCAGAATTCGAGCTTAGAATAATTGTTGTATTTGGCTTTGTTTATTATCTCATTTTATTACATGTTTGGGCCTAATGTGCTATGTGATGCTTTTACCGCTTTGATATTATTTGAATTGTATATATAAAACTGTTACAAAACCTCTCTCTTCTCACCTCCGGGGATGTGCTCGTTGGTCGAGACTCCCTATTCTGTTAGTGTCATACCTTAAAGTAAGAAAGAGGCCGGACAAGTTACTAAGCCGGATGGCCTTTTGGTTCCCGGTACGTAGCCCCCTCCTCGACTCAAGTTGTACGCTTGGGTACACAGTCTAGAACATATACTCAGGTTTTGAACCTAGAATAACTCAGCCTCATGCCGGATCCCTAGTAGGAACGCTTATCTGCATCATGTGCATTTTTGACTTAGGGGACTCAACACAGGGGTTGGGTCCATCTAGGACAGGTGTACCCGGAATAATGGACCATCCTGACGCACCCTACTTGTGCATTTATCTGTTTTGGATTTGCATGCTGACCGGCTTTTAAATAAAAAGGGGGAGAGTTTGGGAAAGAAAATAGCAGTGTGAGGGTTGAGAGAGGTAATCACCTATTTTGTTGGAAAAACCAATATCCAAATAGTGTCGAAACTCTGCCGAATTTTTTTGGGGAAAATGAAGAAACAATAGAATGAAAAAATGTGTTTGTTTTCAAAAATAGTTTGTTTTATTTGCCAATGAAAAAGGAAAAAAAAAGAGTCTTGTGTTCAAAAAATAGTTTATATATTCGCCAATGCAATGAAAAAAAAGGAGTCTTGTTTTCAAAAATAGTTTGTTTTGTTAGCTCGAACTACGTCAGTTTGATTCTCACAGGGTGTGGGATACGTAGGCAACCCCCATCGGGTCCAACTTCTTTTTGCAAAAATAGCTCGAAATGAACAAAATTTTGTTTTTATTATAAATAGGTAAGGTGATGTCGTTTTTGTCAAAAATAGCCGAATGTTCCCGAAAGGGACGTCGGAAGGCTGCTTTTGCGAGAACAGCCACCTTTGGTCATTTTTCAAGGTTTTGGCCGGTTAGCCAACACAGCCTTAAAATCTTCGTCCCCGAGATGCTGAAAGGCCGTATGCGCAAAACCGGGTCTTTGTTCTTAATTTGAAGAAAGAAAAGTGTCAACTGTGTTTTTGAGTCAAATGAGTCTTGATTTTTGCTTAATTACCTTAATAAATGTGCAGAATGAGAACGAGCCCAAGTGTGCCAATAACAATTAGGAACAAGATCCCTTTGGAGTCCGTCAGTTGTTTTGAGTCTATATTTCCTTTACTGCTAGAGTCTGTCAGTTGTTTTGAGTCTGTACTTTCTTCCCGCTGGAGTCTGTCATTTGTTTTCGAGTCTGTATTTTCTTTTTTTTTTTGAACTATGATTTTGGAGTCTGTATTTTGAGTCTGTTAGTTTTTCAGTTTTGAGTCTTTATAATCAAAGTATTTGCTTTTTATAAAAATTGAAAATCCCAAAATATTTTGTTATTTATTTTACATTTATTTTGCAAGAACTACGCTTGGTCTGATTCATGCGGGGTCATGATACGTAGGCAATCTCCATAGGATTCGACCATAACCTAATGAAAAAGAAGAAAAGAGAAAAAAGAAAAGAGAGGAGAAGCAAAAGAGAAAGAAAAGAAAAAGAGAGGAAAAAACCAAGAANGGAAAAACAAGAAAGAAAAGAGAGAAAGTAAGAAATCGAGAGAAAGAGAGAATAAAAAAAAAGAGAAAACAAAGGCAAGAGTGAAAAGAAGAAAAAGAAGAAAAAAGAAGAGAAAGTTTGCAATCGGAAATAGGAAAAGGCCGGGATGACGCATGCTACCGATCAAAAGCATAATAGGAACTGTTAACTGCTTAGGTGCATTTATTCCCCAAATGTGCGGTTACCAATATGTTAAATGCCCTAATGCTAACGTGATGGTTTCATTTTGTCATATCATTTCAGAAAGGTGGTTGGTTTGTGGTTTTTAAAGTAACTCTTCCATACAACACAAAGGCAAAAGGCAATGGCAGAGAACAACAGAACTGAGTGGGTTGATACCGGTGCCCGAAAGCAGCAGGTTGAACAGGACAACGGGTTGGTAGAAGAGGTAAAGATGTTGAGACACGTGGCGGACATGTATCGGGCATGGATGACTGGGAAAGCACCACCCCCGCCACCACCCAGCTTCCTAGACGCTGTCCTTACCCAAACTCCGGACACAACGCCAGGCAATCCTCCACACTCTCCATATTTACCCGCTTATCACAGTTTTCCCAGCCACCCTAGTAGCTCCATCACTCGTCGTCCAACTATCTTTCCCAAAAGTGCCTTCCGGTCACATCCACTGTTCTCGACAATGAACACCCGCCGAAAGCTCATAACGCCCAATATTACCCCTCCGAGGTTGCTCACAAGGTTCCCAACTCGCACAAGCAAGGCCCACGGGATGAGCCTCATATTGAAAATGGAAAATTCACAGGAAGAGAAGGGTTAGATGGGGTACCCAGGAAGCTGAAAAGCATAGAACAGTCCCTAAGGGACAAGCAACGAATGAGGGATCAGGGTAGCGTGGATTACAAAGAACCGTCCGTGTCTCCTGACATTCGCCTACCCATGGGGTTCGCAGTACCAAAATTCAGCTTGTATGATAGGTTTGGGGATCCGGTAGCCCACCTGAAGGTTTATTGCAATGAAATGATAAGTGTGGGAGAGAAAGATGACTTGATGATGGCATATTTCAGTGAGAGCCTAACTGGGGCAGCTTTGGACTGGCATAGTCGCCAAAATGTTGATAAGTGGCCTACACTGGGTGACATGGCTCAAGACTTTGTCCGATACTTTCAATGCAAATCAAGTGTTACCCCAGACCGCTCCTCCCTATCTAAGATGGAAAAGAAGCCGGAGGAAAGCTTTAGGGAGTTTGGGCTCAGATGGAGGGAGCAAGCTGCTCGAGTCAGTACCCCGATTGGAGAAGAGAAATGGTTGAGCTTTTCCTAAAAGCCCAGGGGCCCACCTACTTCAATCACTTGATCCCGGCCGTGGGTAGACCTTTCGATGAGGTGTTAAGAATGGGGGAGTCAGTAGAAGAGGGAATCAAGTCAGGCAAAATCATGAGTTGGTCGAAAGACATTCAGAACATCCCAGCAAGCTTGGGTGGGGAAGGAAGGAGCGGAAAAGATGATCCGATGAGTTCTCCTGATCAATACTCCCAGCCCCAACACCGTCCCCGTGGATATCTTTGTGCACCAGGTGACCCTTCCCAATGCTACTTATCTCCACAGAACTCCCAGAGTCATACACCACTTTTCCGGTACCCGGCTCCACAAAATGCTTATCTACCCCCACGAGCCTGCCAAGAACCCCCTGGATCAGGTTTCTGGCCAAATCAAGCATGTAGGGATGAGAGGTTGCGGAAGAAGAAAGCCTACACTCCATTGGAAGGGTCATACGCCAATCTGTTCCAGAGGCTAAGGAGTTCGGGCATGTTGAAGCCTATCCAGATAAAAATACCAAACCCTCTTCCAAAGAAGTTTGACTTTTCCCAAAGGTGCGCATATTGCTCGAATGCCCCGGGACATGACATAGAGAAGTGTTGGAATCTGAAGAATGCGATTCAGAAGCTTACTAATGCAGGCGTCATTGTCGCGCAAAATCCAGATGCAGCATGCACCAGCCAAAGTGCATCGCCTGTGCATAATGAGACGCATATGGTGGGCATGATTTATTTTGAAAAGGAATGTGAGAATTCTTCTGGGAGCCTTAGAGGTCCAAGGACTACCAAGCTTTCAGCATTATCAGAGGTTGATCTTAAGAACGAGCCGGCAAAAGGAACCCAAAAGCAGTTTGATAAGAACAATGTGATGAAGACTTGTAAAGTTCCTAGTATTGTTGATGCAGAAGTCAGTGGCTAAGATACCGTGCTTGGTAATTGGAAAGACGCTCCATTTCTTGGTCAGCCAGAGAGGAGATTTGGTGGCTTAGTTTGTTGCCATTTCTGTTGTCCAGGTTATTTCAGGGTTGTAATCTGGATATTGTCTTGTGACTCAAACCCTTCTATCCTTTTATTTTGTCTAGTTCCTTTAGTCGTAGTATCTCATTTAGTGTTATCTAGGTTTGTTTTAGGGTTTTACCCCAGGTTATTTTGCTTGTTTTGATGTTCAAACCCTTTCACCGTCTGTTTAATGCAATTCTCTGTTTTCTGCTATTTCTGGTCATTTTTTTAGTTTTCTTCTCCTTTTACAGTTCTTTTCATGCTGGTTCTTGTGACATCACATGCACGCATAATTCTCAGCCAGATCTTTAAAAGTCAGTTTGGTTAGGAAGCAATGAAATAATTTTTGAAGATGATAGGGATATTTGAGAGAAATAAGTAAAGGGATTTTGAGATCACTTCAAGCCCGAATTGTGTGAAAGTGGGGCAGATATAACATAAAGAAATACCATTGAAACGCATCTTGCCGCATCAGGTTGAAGTTAAAGGCAAGTTTGCCCCTAATTGGCATGGGTCGTTCGTGGTAAGGGGAGTGAGAGTGTTGTCCAATGGTGCTTTGTATTCAACAGATGTAGAAGGCGAATGTGTGGATATAGTTATCAAGTCTGGTACAATCAAAAGATGTCATAAATGTGTTCCTCGGTTGTTTAATTGTGTTGTTTGTATTTGGAATACTTTGAAGATTGGAATGACGAAGGCATTTTATTCAGCTATCTAAACACTTCATCCTTTGTTACCCCTTTGAGCCTATTTATCTTCTTTCATATCCCTCTTTTGGAATCAGAAGCAGAGTCTATAAATATGATACAAAAAAAAGAGAAAAAGAAAAAAAAAAGAGAAAAAGAGAAAGAAAAAATGGAAAAAGAGTAAAGCAAAGAAAAGAGAAGAAAAAAAAGGAAAAAAAGGAAAGAAAGAAGAAAAAAAGAAGAAGAAAGGAAAATAGCAACAAAAAGTTCCTTCATGAACTACGTTCGACCTGATTCCTTTTAAGGATACGTAGGCAGCCTCACGGTTCGGTCCCATCAAAATAAAAATCCAAAAGCCCCCAAACAAAGAAACTGGGGCAGAAGTTGTGGTTATGTAAAAGATCTGATTCCAAAAGTTGTAAGTTTGAACCCATTCAAGTTGTTTTGAGCCTTCGTGATACCCTTTCTTTCTAACCCTATCCAAAAGCCCACATTACGGTCCAAAGAAAGACCTTCCGATCAGTCTTCGAGGAATGCCAAGTCAAGCAAGTAGAGGTGATTCATATCAGGGGCAACACTCCGGTCCAAACAAGGGAAATGAGAAGTGAGAGAGTCTTATTGATGAAAGCCCTCACGGGTACCGCAAGGCGATGAAAGCTGAGAGAAATAAAAAAAAAAAAGAGAGTCTTATTGGTGAAAACCTTCACGGGTACCATAAGGCGACAGTGAGTAGAGAGAAAGACCAAAATGAGAAAGGCTTGATGATGAAAATCCTNGCATATGATGGGTATGATTGATCGTGAGAATGAGCCGGCAGAAGAAACTCAGAAGCAGTTTGCTCAGAACAACGTGATGAAGACTTGTGAAAATTCCAGCAATCTTGTTGTGAAATTCAGTGGCTAAGACGCCGTGCTTGGTAATTGGGAAGACGCTCCATCTCTTGGAGTTTTGGTGGTTTATTTTGTTGTCATTTCTGTTGTCCGGGTTATTTCAGGGTTGTAATCCAGATATTGTCTTGTGGCTCAAACCCTTCTATCATTTCACTTTGTCTTGTTTGTCTCGTCGTAGTAGCTTGTGTAGTGCTGTCTAGGTTGGTTCAAGGGTTGTAACGCTAGTCTAGTTTGCTTATTTCGTTGTTTAAACCCTTTCATCGTCAGTCTAATGCAATTCTCTATTTCCCGCCATTTCTAGTCATTTTATCTAGTTCCTTTTTCCTTTTGCAATTCTTTTCATGCTGGTTCTGGTGACATGACATGCACGCATAATTCTCAGTCTGGTTTTAAAAGTCAGAAGCAATAAGACAATGTTGAAGATGTAAGGACAGTCGAGGGATTTTGAAATCTCTTCGAGCCCAAATTGTGTGAAACTGGGTCAGGCGGAACATAAAGAAATACTGTTGAAATGCATCATGCCACATCGGTTTGAAGCTAAAGGCAATTTTGCCCCAAGTCTACAGAGACTGCTCGTGGTACCGAGATTGTTGTCCAATGGTGCTGGGTAATGTGGAAGGCAAGTGTGTGGGTATGGTTATTAATTCTGGCGCAATCAAAAGATGTTACGTATGTTTTCCTCATGTTTGTTTAATTGTGTAGTTTGTACTCGGCATGTTTTGGAGATTGGAATGACGAAGGCATTTTGTTCTGCTATCCAAACACTTTATCCTTTGTTACCCCTTTGAGCCTCGGTTATTTTCTTGCATACCCCTCTTTCGGAATCAATAATAAAACTCGTAAGCCCGAGTGGGGAAAGTAAGTGGAGAAACAAGAGAAAAACAAAAAAGAAGAGAAAAGAAAAGAAAAGGAAAAAAGAAGAGAAAAGGAAAAGAAAAGAAAAGAAAAGAGAAAGAGAAAGAAAAGAAATGAAAAGAAAGAAAAGGAAAAGTGGAAAAAAGGAAAGATCGCAACAACAAGTAATTTCTATGACCTGAACTACGTTTGACTTGATCCCGAAAGGGTACGTAGGCAGCCTCTCTCTGAGGTTCAGTCACACCAAAATAAAATCCAAAAGTCCTCAAGAAAGAAACTGGGGCAGAAGTTGTGGTTGCCGTGAGAAATCTGACTCCGAAAGTTGTAATTTTTGAACCCAAGTTGAATTGTTTTGAGCCTTTGATACCCTTCCTTCCTAACCTTGTCCAAAAGCCTGCATTACGGTCCAAAGAAAGACCTTCCGATCAGTCTTCGAGCGATGCCAAGTCGAGCAAGTGGAGGTGATTCATGTCAGGGGCAACACTCCAGTCCAAGCAAAAAAAAATAATGAAAATGAGAGAGTCTTATTGGTAAAAACCCTCAAGGGCACCGTAAGGCGACGAGAGTTGAGAGAAATAAAAAATGAGAGAGTCTTAGTGGTGAAAACCTTCACGGGCACCATGAGGCGACTGTAAGTTGAGAGAAAGAGCAAAATGAGAGAGGCTTGATGGTGAAAACCCTACGGGCACCACAAGTCGAATAAGGATTGAGAGCAGCGAAGCCCCGTGTCACAGTTTGGGAATATAATAGGAGCTAAACAACAGAACAGGCCGCAGGTGCATGTCATGGTCATTAGAGTTAGTATCTCCATCCGATAGGTTTCTACTTTGTAGTTTTCTTGTTAGGAATCATCTCTTTCCATTGTCCTCTACTCTGTTCCTTTTGTCTTGTTTATTTCCTCTTCCCGAGTCAATTCGGTCATAACAAGTGAGAAATGATTTCAAAATTTGCCACCAGCTTTCCAATTGCACAAAACGGGATCTGGCTAGTACATCAAAGTGTCATAAGTCAAGAAAGAACAACAAGCGCACTGAGTTGGTAACAATCAACATGCTTTGGGATTCGTGCAAAATACAAAGGCTTGGTACATATCAATTCATGAACAATGCAACGGATGGAGGGTGTTAGGTGAATGGATCAAAGGCATTTTCTGTGGCAAGATTGACAAAAGTTGGTTAACCAGTGACAAGCAAGGTCTTCCAAGCAGAAATCAAAGTTATCATGGCAAATGAGGGGGCCGTAGACCTCAAGGACAGGACTAGGGGTTTGAGTCAAGAAAGAACGGCATACACACTGAGTGGGTGGCAATTGACGTGCTTTGGGATTCATGTGAAAAAAAAGGTTTGGTAAATGTCAGTTCATGAGCAATGCAACAGATAAAGGGTATTGGGTCTGAACGGAGAAGAGGTATTTTCTGTGATAAGGGTGGCAAAGAAATTGGTTAGTCAATAAGCAAGCAACGTCTTTTCAAGGTGAAATCAAAGTTATCATGGCAAGTGAAGGAGCAATCGCCGCAAAGTCAAGGCCACAAACCAACCACTATGTTTAAACTCACAAGTTTTCTTTGTCTGAAACAGGGACGGAAGCTATGTTCATACCAAAGCTGGGAAGCTTGAAATCTTCAGGTGTAACGCCCCAATTCTGCTTACGCAAAGGCTATCGAGAAGATCACACATCACCCCTAGGAGAAACACTGCCTAGTCGGGGTTTTCAAGTTATATTTTATTGTAGGAAACACACTTCCTAAATTGAGATTTTACCCTTAGGAGACGCACTTCCTAGTTTGGATAGGTTATATTTTAGTTTTAGGAGACGCACTTTCTAAATTGAGTTTCACCCCTAGGAGACGCACTTCCTAGTTTTGGGTCATTTAAGTTTATTCCTAGGAGACGCACTTCCTAGTTTGATTCATCGAAGTTTCACCCATACGAGACGCACTTCCTAAATTTAGAATTCATTCATAGGAGACGCGCTTCCTAGTCTGGTTCATTGAAGTTTTACCCATAAGAGACGCACTTCCTAAATTGAGAGTTCACCCCTAGGAGACGCACTTCTTGGTTTGAGTCATTGAAGTTTCACCTCTAGGAGACGCACTTCCTAGTCTGGTTTATTAAAGTTCATTCATAGGAGACGCACTTCCTAGTTTGATTCATTGAAGTTTCACCCATAGGAGACGCACTTCCTAAATTTAGAATTCATTCATAGGAGACGCACATCCTAGTCTAGTTCATTGAAGTTTTACCCATAGGAGACGCACTTCCTAAATTGAGAGTTCACCCCAAGGAGACGCACTTCCTGGTTTGAGTCATTGAAGTTTCACCTCTAGGAGACGCACTTCCTAGTCTGGTTCATTTAAGTTCATTCATAGGAGACGCACTTCCTAAATTGAAAGTTCATTCATATGAGACGCACTTCCTAGTTTGAGTCATTGAAGTTTCACCCATAGGAGACGCACTTCCTAAATTTAGAATTCATTCATAGGATAGGCACTTCCTAGTCTGGTTCATTGAAGTTTTACCCATAGGAGACGCACATCCTAAATTGAGAGTTCATCCATGGGAGACGCACTTCCTAGTTTGAATCATTGAAGTTTCACCTCTAGGAGACGCACTTCCTAAATTAAGAGTTTACCCCTAGGAGATGCATTTCCTAGTCTAGGTCTTTTAGGATATACCTTTAGGAGACGCACTTCCTAAATTGAGAGTTCATTCCTAGGAGATGCACTTCCTAGTTTGAGTCATTGAAGTTTCACCTTTAGGAGACGCACTTCCTAGTCTAGGTTTTTTAGGTTATACTGTTTAGGAGAAGCACTTCCTAAATTTAGAGTTTACCCCTAGGAGAAGCACTTCCTAGTCCGGGTCTTTCAGGAATTAAGAGTTCATAGGAGACGCACTTCCTAGTTTGAATCATTGAAGTTTCACCCCTAGGAGACGCACTTCCTAGTTTGGATAGGTTATATTTTTATTTTAGGAGACGCACTTCCTATATTGAGTTTTACCCCTAGGAGACGCACTTCCTAGTTTTTGGTCATTTAAGTTTATTCCTAGGGGACGCACTTCCTAGCTTGAGTCATTAAAATTTCACCCCTAGGAGATGCACTTCCTAGTTTGAGTCATTGAAGTTTCACCTCTAGGAGACGCACTTCCTAAATTAAGAGTTCATTCATAGGAGACGCACTTCCTAGTTTTAGTCACTGAAGTTTTCACCCCTAGGAGACGCACTTCCTAGCCTTGATCATTTAAATTCACCCCTAGGAGACGCACTTCCTAGTTTGGTTCATTCAGGTTTTATTTTAGCAGACGCATTTGCTAGTCAAAGTTACTTGGTTTTACTCGTAGGAGACGCACATCCTAATCTAGTCTTTAGTTTACTCTCATCATTGCATCAGTAGTATAAGTGGCTTACAATATTGCTAACAACTCACAAATCTTCCTAGTGCAAACTGGGGCAGAAAATTTCATTTGTTTTGTTTGTTTTGACTGCAGGCACCCATATAGAAAACAAGGGAACACAGAAAGTTTTAGCAATCAGGAGCCCGCCTGGAGAACAAAGGCATTTATTTCAAGTTTTAGCAATCAGGAGCCCGCCTGGAGAACAGAGGCATTTATTTCAAGTTTTAGCAATCAGGAGCCCGCCAGGAGAACAGAGGCATTTATTTCAAGTTTTAGCAATCAGGAGCCCGCCTGGAGAATAGAGGCATTCATTTCAAGTTTTAGCAATCAGGAGCCCGTCTGGAGAACAGAGGAATTTATTTCAAGTTTCAGCAGTCAAGCATCACTCGGAGAAATGGCAAAACATCTCCGATCACAATTCAAGGCAACAACAAAGGAATTCCACTGGAAGAAATGCAAGTTAACAAGGAAACAAGAACTACAAGAGCAAGTTTGAAGACATAGATAGGACTTTTGTAATTCATAGATCATAGCTTAGTTTAGCTTCTTTTTTATTTTGACACGGTGTAATAAAGGGGTTCAGTAAGCAGTAGCAGCAGCAGCAGCAACAGTGAAACCATAGCTTCATGGTAGTCCCAGCTACCAGACCTTCTCGAACTACACTGACCTGATTCCTTTTTAGCCAAGGATATGTAGGCAACCTCGGAAGCAAGGTGCGGTCAAACTTTTCAAAAATGCTTCACACGGAGTATTCAAACGTGCAAAAATCGCTCGTACTTGCTCACTTATCTTTGCACAAAAACTCTTCGTGTTTTCGAGCAAAGAGGGGCAGCTGTGAGCACGTGATTTTTGCCCTATATGAATTACACCCATAGTTTCAAAACAAAATAATTTCTTTTATTTATTTGCAATTTCTTTTGGATTTTTGTGGCATTTTCTGTTAATTGTTTTTCATTTGTGTGCGCATGTTTATTTTATTTTAATTAATGAAAAAATACAAAAAATGTGTTGCATGTGTATTTAGGAGTTAATTTTGCATTTTAAGAATTATTCAATTTAGTTGCTTTATAAAAAGGGAAAATCACAAAAATAGTTTAATTTGCACTCTTTCAGTTTAACTTTGATTTTGAATAGTTTTTCTTTTAATTTGTCGGTTAATTAATTGTGATAATTATCATCTAGGTTTAATTAGTGTTTTAATAGGTTAATTAGGTTTTAATTCATATTTTGATTTAATTTTGAAAAAAAAAGAACGTAAAAGGAATTTTGGAAATTCATTTGATTTAGAAATACAAAAGAGGGAAATCAGCTTGGGCCAATTCCTCTTAATTTATTCGAGCCCAGTACCCATCTACACCCATTCAGCCCAAATAGTTTCCCCTAGACTGGTCCAAACCCGGCCCAGAACCCGTCTCCCACCCGGTCTATCCCTTTAAGAGAACCAAACGACGTCGTTTCACCAGCGCGAAATCTGGGCCGTCGAGGTTCTAGGATCCAGCGGTTGGCAAGTATGGGTACACTTAATATATAAGTGTCTGAAACGCCCTACCCCCCCTCTCACCTCTCTCCTCCGTCTCTTCAGAGACCAGCCATACGCCACCTTCCTCCGCCTGCCGGAAATCACCTCCGCCGGCGACCGGCCACCAAATACCACCAAATTTACACCATGAGTTCCTCTCACCCCCCCCCATTCCAACCCCCCAATCTACTTCCCTCGAATCCCAGTCGATTCCCTTGAATAGCCAAAACCCTAGGCGCCGCCTCCGCCGCCCACGACGGCGCCGTCTCCAAACCTCCTCAAAACGACACCCCACACTCCCCTCACTTCCCTTTCCCCAAACCCCTAATTATTTTCTTTCAAATCTTTCCCCACCTCCTCAAATTTTGAATCTAAGAGGGCAGAACCCTAAAAATTCAAGGTGTCAATTTCTGCCCCAATTTCTTGAATCCAAGAGTCGATTTGGGGCCTAAAATAATGCTTCCGTTTGTTCTTGGCAAAGAACAAGCGCCTAGCATCATTTTGGGACTCGAATCAAAGTCCAGTAATTGTCCAAGCCCTACATCGGTGAGTTCTCTTTTCTTTCTTTTATTATTCGCATTCTTTGTTTCAAAGTTAGTTTCCTGTTAATTCGTTCATCGTCGCAATGTTCTAGTTTTGTAGTTTTATTATTCGAGTAGTTTAGCTTGATATTTCTGCTTGTTCTTTAATCTTCTTTGCTTGAAAGTGTTTGATTTTTTTTATGATTCCGTTCATTTTCTTAGACTGATAACAATAGTTTTAAATCTGGAACTCATTAGTTAATTTAGATTCAAGAGTTTTGTTTTGGTTTTAGCTGAATGATTTTCAGAATGTGTTAGTTTAATCATAGTTAGTTACCTAGGGTTAGTAGACGGGGGTAAAAGGGGGATGGTTTAGTTTAGTAATTTTCAGAAGCAAAAAGGGTAATATGGGTAATTCAACATAAGGAATCTGATAGTAACTGAAAATGGAATTCCCTAGGACCTTCTAGATGGGGTTTTAAGTTGAAATTTAAAAAATAGGTGTAGTGACTTGGGTAGCAAGTTGATAAATAAGGGACTAAATAGTCTAAAAGTGAAAACAAAAGGGACTAAAGGGCAAAAGAGTAAGCCTGCAGGTGTTGCCCTAGTGGTTTGCCTATAAAAGGCACCATTTCTTGCCTTTCAAGGCAAGGTTTTAGGAGCAGAAAAATCCAGAAAAAAGCTGCATAAGTTTACTATTTTTAGAAAGAACTAGAGAGCTAAATCAAAAAGGGGGCTGCATAGTCTACTAGAAGCAGAAAGTTCAGAAAAATCGAAAAAAAAAAACAATACAAGTTTCTTTCCCGAAATCACTGTTTCATGGAGTGGTTTGCTCGTTCCTGATGTTTTGTAGTTGTAGAACACCTTCTGATTCATCTGAGGTACAAATGGATTAAATTTTGGTGTTAAGAGTTTGGTGTCAAAGAATAGTTTTGGTTATCGTTCAGTGGAAATTGGTTTAGATTGCTGCATCTCTTTTCCTGTTTGAAGTTTAAAAATATGGGTTGATTCTGCTGGTTTGTTCATTGTTTCGTTGACTCTGTTGGTGGGATTTCACTTGTTGCATCGCTAAGTGTTGGGATCTGAGTTGACTGCTCATGCCTGCTGCTGACTCTCTCATTTTTCTGTTACATTTACTTAGTTTTCTTTCTAGTTCTCTTGTTGTTTTCACTAAGTAGGTTTCTAGCTATAAACATCTATAAGGCTTTCACCTTCATTGTATGTGTATTCTAAATCCATGTGTGAGGACGAAGTACGCTGAGTCTGTGTTTGTGAGTAGGGATAAATCTTGGCTTGTAACGATAAATGAGCTGCGGACTGTGATACATTCAGTTTTACATTTTTGATTTAATGGTAGAGATTAGTATTCTGTGTTCATGCTATAAGCTGGTGGGAGTTTGGTCTTTGTAAATCGTGTGTTTAAGCTGACTTACTGCCAAAGGCTTGAATCTTGGTTTATTCATCTCAGTAACAGTACTTTGATATTGATTTTAATGTTGGCTATACAAACCCGTTCCATTAGTTTTGCTTAATTGATGATTGCATTTATGTGTGCCTTTTATGTAGTTCGATCTCTGGTCTCGTGACTACAGCCCATGCTCACTCACGATTGGGCCTCCCATTTGGCCCATATATTTGGTTGCAAATCACTCATCCAGCTCTATTTAAGACGTAACCTTACCCTAGTAAAATCTTCCCTCTCCATGTTTGAATAATTAATTTGTTAGCGGAGGCGAGCCAAAGTAGGTAATGAATAATTTATGGCCTTCCATGCTCTAGTTTAAATGACCTTTTAAATTAGAATTGAGGTGGCCGTGCCAAACAAAAATAACAATTGCACGGCCCTCGTTTAATTAATCTTGTTCTATCCTTAGAAATCGAGGCGTGCCATTTAGCAAATTCCATGGCCCTCGCAAAGTGCGAACGCGTAGTTACTTTAGGCGCGTATTTAATAATCTACCTTCCTAAATTCGGGTGCACATTTATGTGACCCAAATCCAAATCTCAACGGTATTAAAATATGTCAAAAATCACGGGTGCATTTATGTTACGTGGTTCGAGACGTGTTTTAATAACGTTGCAATTTTCCCTAAAAAATGAGTAAAAACGGTTAAAGTTAAAATTTGCACATAGGTTCATAATTGTTTAAAATCAGATAATTTAAGCCGAATATGACAGTCTAGCGACCGTGCTAGAACCACGAAACCTGGGAATGCCTAACACCTTCTCCCCGGTTAACAGAATTCCTTACTCGGATTTCTGGTTCGCGATTGTTAAACAGAGTCAAACCTTTTTCCTCGATTCGGGATTCAAACCGGTGACTGGGACACCATAAATCTCCCAAGTGGCGACTCTGAATCTCTTAATAAATGAATCCCGTTTCGATTGTCCTTTAATTGGAAAAACTCCCTTTATTATATCCCTTCCAGGGGTGTAGTAAGAAAATAGGAGGTGTGACAATCACGGCCCTTAGTGGATTTTGGGTCGTGACAATATGGTATCAGAGCACTAGGTTCCCGTCGCTCTCACGAGTCATGAGCAAGTCTAGTAGAGTCTCGCGGATCGGTACGGAGATGTCTGTACTTATCCTCGGGAGGCTACAGGGCTGTTAGGAGTACTTCCCTTCTTGATTTCCTTATCGTGTGGTTCAATTCCTTTGAGGCTTATGCCTCTGATTTCTTCCTACTCAATCTTACGCGAGCGCTTGTTATAAATCGAGAATTGAAGGATTGTAATGGCACTACAAATGTGGTGCGGGATGATTCTCCCGGTATAGTTAATTACACTATTATAGTCGCCTTATGGAAGGATAATCTATTGTTCAGCTCAGCAACGGAACTTCTAAGAGCCTTGAGGCTGGGCACAGGTTGCCACAATGCTTATGAGCGATTATTCCGCAGTATTGTTGTGATGGTAGGATGTTTGCCCACGTGTCGGGGCAGTGAATGACTTGAAGGGAGGTTTACTCAGTGCATAATCAAGAGATTCGATATTTTATTCCCGGTGGGGGGAAAGGCAATCGAACTAAGGAGGGTCAGATGTGGACTGGTGGAAGTAATGAGACTTGGTAATTGCAAGCGTGGTGGAATTTTTCTTCTATATTGGGGTGTTGTAGTCCTAATTGGACGTATTAAGTTTGTCGGTGGTATGATCTTCTACAATTCGCCTTTGAGGCAAGGTATTGTGAAATAGTATCGGAGATACAACTATCAGATATCGCAGGATGCGGTGGTTCAGGATTGAATCAGTATTTCTAATGTTGACGGTTCGAGAAAGATGACCTTCGGAGAAGTTTGGAGTTAGTAGCGATTTGTGGATTCAAGTACTATGAAGATAAATTTTATTAAGGCAACAACTGAGCAGCAAAGGATGAGAAAGACATGTGGGGAGTGTCAGGCGAAGTTTTAAATTGCTAAAAGGCCAGGCTTAGGAAGTGTAGGCCGACCAGTTGATTAAGGGAGTGAGTTTGCCCAAAGTGGGAGAGTGGCGGAGCTGCGTAGGGGCTTGGTAATAAGATGACCATACGCCTTAAGGAGAGTTGGAGTGATTTGGGAATATTGGTGCTTGATTATTGGGGTCAACGGATCTGATTTGAAGTAAGGGTTCTTGTACGGCCAGAGATTTAATATAACGGAAAGGAGCCGTTTAAATGAAGAAGGATGCAGCATGGCTTTGAATTGGAAGGATGTTGTCGCACATTTCAATGATGTCCACGAGGGGTAAAAATGGACCTGTGCAACTGGAGTGTGAGCTCAGACTCAGGAAGGGTCATTGATGTCGTAGTAATTGTACCCTGTGCAGCAGTGTTGGAAGATGTCGGGGGGGGGGGGGGGGCTTCTATAGGTGGGTTAGCCAAGTGAGCAGGTTAGCAGTCGCGTGGTTGGCGAGGCTTCTGCGAAGAATTTTATCGGTTATGTAGCTAAGAGATCGGTTGCGCAAATGTGGCTGATGGTTCAGAGTATAAGAAGGGGATTCTACAGGAAGACTTCGAGAGCTTTGGCGGTTAATTGCGCAAGGTTATGTCAATAAGAGATAAAGAGGACGGGTGAATTCCAAATTTGTGAAATTATGGCTTCAAGCTAAGTGGGAGAGTCCCACTGCTCATGATGTGGTTGCGGAGTCAACGACTTGCGAGCTTTCTGGTTACTAAGCATATTGCTGGGCTATTTCAGCTACGGGGAAAGACCATAAGTGGTAATGTGGGCAAACGAATTATAAAGATGAGCTATCGTTGGCGTTATTGGACCATGTTCAGACTTGGGGAAAGATTCAGGGTTTTGCTTTATATAAATGCGGGTTCCAAGGGAAGTGATTCGGCGGGTTCTTCGCCAAAGGGGTACTCATGTGATGGGAGACTCATGGAGTTGACTATATTCGGGGCCAAGTCAGAGCGGGTGGCTCGCAGCAGCGGTCCTAGTGAAATTCAGGAGATGAAGTGAAATTCTTGATCGCTTTTCAGCGTTATTGCGGTCGATGGGTTAGAGGTAAGACCCGGTAAATTGTTATGGTAGATTGTGGGGGAGGGGGGGTGTCCCATAGGAAGATTTCATAAATATGGCACGTAGTCACTTGATTGATTAAAGATCTAGACCAAGTATGAAGATTCGTGATGGTATCATTAGGTTGAGAATACATGCCTGGAAGGCACTCGGATTCTGAGTTGTGGACTACGGATGAGTACTCCGGTTATGATGGTTGTCCTTGTGTGTTCGGAGAAGAGGGAAATTAGTATGGACCTTTGAAAGGTTATTGGCTTAGTTTGATGTGATCAGGATCGACTTGAGGTCGGTAGATGGGTTGGGCTCTATATCAGGTCAGTTGTGTTCACTTCAGTCATGTGCTCCTTATGGAGTAGTCAGGGTGTTATTTTGTTGCCAAATAATTCGTGTAATGATACGTTGTGCCGTGTGAGTTGGGAGACGGCTTGAGAAGTTGCTTATGTGTTGAGGATCCGCGTAGAGATGATGTTATACGAGCAGGACGCTTTTGAGATTTCAAATCGTACATCGCACCTCAGTCGTGCTTGAGTTTTGTGGCTTCTGACGCTATATGTCTCCCCAGGGATGGAATTATGCACTTAGTGTGCTTGTGACCGATATTTGGTATATTATTGAAATGAGCAATCTAGCTCGGTGCGTATCTCCTTATGCAAGTTTTATGGGTGGATGGGGTGGCACGCCGCCATGGTTATATTGTTCGGATCGGGTTGCGCGCCGCAACAGTGTGAAGTTGAGTACAGATCCCCGTATCTGTTTTTATGTGTTTTGGTTCCTATTTTATGAGGAAGCTTATATTAGCTGTGTGCCCGCGTCGCATGTATGATTCGCGAGCGAGGTGTTTGTTAATTAAGTCCACCGCGTCGCATGTATGATTCGCGAGCGGTGTAGTTGAGTTTCCTTCTCAAAGCTTGCTTTCCTTTATATCGCGTTCGTTATGGTAGCCTATTGGCACATTGTAGCATCATATGGGATTTTTGGTCATGTCGGGTAGCTTATTCTCTGAGCAGTTCGTACAGGGTGAGACAAGATCACTGGATTTAGGATCAGTGCAATCTGACTATATGAAGTACATTAAGGAGCTAAGACCATTATTTGGTTAAGAATGAGGTGATGGTTATTGTCAGGAGTATAGACCCAAATGATTGGTTGATTCGGCAGTTGATTATGAATTTCTGCACATCTCTTCCGTTGTGGCGGTATTGTAAGAGTTAGAGTAAGACCTGTGTATGTCATGGGGTGCAATGGGAGAATCAGATTCGGGGAATTTCGACTAAGTTGATCAGAAAATGTCATTGTGGTCCGGTGAGTAAAATGATGCAAGGTGTGAATTCAGCAAAGTTATGCAGTCATGTTTGGGTACAACGTGTAGTGATCGATACGATGTTCGTATGTTGAAAACAGGCCTGACAGAGAATTCCGGATGTTGGAATTAGGCTCTAAGGCCTATCTGCTTGAACAAAAGGAAATATCTTCAGAATTGATTGAGCGAATGCGCTCGACTGAGTTGTGGTAGCACGGGAAGGTGCATGAGGTGTTAAACAGTGATTTCAGACTACTCCAATGTAGTTCTCAGCACGTTCGAGGACGAACGTATGTTTAAGTGGGAGAGAATGTAACGACACGACCGGTCGTTTTGAGCCCTAGTGCGTCGTTCAGCGGTTTGAGGCCACGAGCAGCTTCATTTCAGGTATTATGACTTGCACGGGCGGTCGGAATTGAGTTTCGGGAGATCCGGAGTTGATTTGGAAAGAGAATTCTGGTTTCAGGAGCTTAAAGTTGAAAGAATGAACTAAGATTGAAATCTTTAGTAAATGACCTCGGAATCAGGATCTGAAGGTTCCAGCAGGTTCGTATGATGATTTCGGGCTTGGGCGTATGCCTGGTTCGGGTTTCGAATAACCCGGGAGCGTTTTGGCGCCTATTGTGGAAGTTAGCATTTTAGAAGAAATTTCATAAGTTTGGCTTGAAGTGCATTTCAGTGTTATCGATGTCCGTTTGGGATTCCGAGACTGTGAATAGCTCCGTATGGTGATTCTGGAGTTGGGGCGCGATCGGAAGTGAATTCGGAGGTCCGTAGGTCATTTTGGAGCCATTTGGCTAAAGATAGAAATTTGAAGGTTTTTGAGAAGTTTGACCGGGGGTGGACTTTTTGATATCGGGGTCGGAATCCGATTTCGGAAGTTGGAGTAGGTCCGTAATGTCAAATATGACTTGTGCGCAAAATTTGAGGTCAATCGGACGTGATTTGATAGGTTTAAACATCGGAAATAGAAGTTTGAAATTTCGAAGTTCATAAAGCTTGAATCGGGATGCAATTCATGGTTTTAGCGTTGTTTGATATGATTTGAGGCCTTGAGCAAGTCCGTAATGTGTTTTGGGATTGGTTGGTAGGTTTGGTTGAGGTCTCGGGGGCCTCAGGTGGATTCCGGGTGGTTAACGGATCAAAAAAAGGGATATTTGGAAGGTTGAGGACTGCTGGTTGCTGTCATAACCGCACCTGCGGAAAGGGGGCCGCAGGTTCCGCAGGTGCGGCGCCGCAGAAGCGGCCAGGAAGACCGCAGATGCGGATTTTGGTGAGGAAAGCTGGGACCGTAGATATGGTCAGGGAGCCGCAGATGCGGGACCGCACCTGCGGAAAAGGGAGCGCAGAAGCGGAAGCTGGGCGGCTTGGGAAGGAGCCGCAGAAGTGGCGTTTTGACCGCATAAGCGGAAATAATTCCGCAGAAGCGGAAATCACTGGAGGCAGAAGACTTGTTTTAAATCGGGGTTTTGGTTCATTTCACCAAATTTTCATGGCTTCGGGCGATTTTTGGAGAGCTTCAAAGAGGGATTTCGTCATCTATGTTAAGGTAAGCTACTCCTACTCATTTCCAAGTTAAATACAAGATTATATCATGGAATTAGGCATGAAAATTGTGGGAAAAATTGGAATTTTTGGAAGAAAACCTAGAAACTTGATAAATTGGATTTTACCATGAATTTGAGCATGGAATTAGGAGTAAATTATATATTTGAGCTAGTGAAGCTATGGGTAGAGTATATCTTCGAGAAATTTCAGAATCTGGGCACGTGGGCCCGAGGGCATTTTGGTCATTTCACTAAGCGGAGTTGGGGATTTGTATAACTTGAATTGTTAACAAGTATTCGAGTATATTCTCATTAGTTTGCCATTATTTGGCTAGTTTCAGAACATTTTGCAATGATTCGAGTCGTCGGGAAAGCTTGGAGGCCGTTTATGGATCTTCGGAGCGAGGTGAGTCTCCTTTCTAACCTTGTAAGAGGGAATTGTCCCCATAGGTAAAATAATTGATTATGTGCTCCTATTTGTGGGGGCTACGTACGCACGAGGTGACGAGAGTCCGTGCGTAGCTACTATTATGCTATTGTCCGCGTAGTTAGGACCCAAAAGCATGTTATACTTGGATTACTTATGAACCCATTGATAGCTTGAATTTCTTAAATCACGCTGAATTAGTAAGTGCATTTCTAAAAGTATTGAACTTCATTTCAAAAAAAAAATTGTCAAAGAAGAATTGGTTTTATTTGGAGATTTATTCCCCGATAAATTCTTAATTGGCTATTTGAGCATGTATTTTATGTGTACTTGCGTCGCATGGATGATTCGCGAGCAGGGTGATTGTTTATTTTATGTTGACCGTGTCGCATGGATTGATTCGCGAGCGGGGTAATAGATGCATCTATGGTTTGCGTCGTTCGACCCTCGGCAGTGCACAGTTTACATTTCTGTTGGAGCGGGTCGTCGACCTCGGCATGATATGCGCATGTTTGCATTGCTTACTTGAAACTTATTAAAGTTGATATTGCCTTCTTGGCCACTACCCACTAATAAAGATAATGAAAAGTAAATCTTGAAATCCTTTGTTAATTGTTCAAGGTGTTTACCTGTTTTACAGCTTCGTGAGTTAGAACCTGCTATATAAATTCATGATTTCCTCACATTTTAGTATATTATTATTTGACCACTAGCAAGTGTTAAAGTCGACCTCTCGTCTCTACTTCTTCGAGATTAGACGGGACACTCATTGAGTACACGTTGATTTCGTACTCATACTACACTTCTGTGCGTTTTGGTTGCACAGGTATATGTACCTCTAGCAGCCTACTAGGCGTAGCAGCGCGGATGATTCTGGGACTTGGTGAGTTGCATTATTCGAGGTGACCCGCAGCTAGTGTAGTCCCTTTTAGCACTTTGTATTTATTTCCTGTCCACTGTATTTCGGACGGAGGTTGTATTTTATTTCCCTATCAGTAGATGCTCATGCACTTGTGACACCGGGTTCTGGGAGGATTTTGGATTATTCAGTATTAAGTCCTTTATTGACTTTAAGTTCATTTTTTTTTGTAAAATCTTTATTGTTTAACATTCTTCGTATAAGAAAAACGTTTTCCGCAAGTACTAAAACTGGAATTTAATTATCCATTCTTGGTTGGCTTGCCTGACAACGGTGTCCGGCGCCATCACGACCCTTAGTGGATTTTGGGTCGTGACAGTGATGGCACCTAGTCTCTACGAGTAGGTAAGCCTAAAATGCGGAAAATAAACCAAATTTTTATGGAAGTAAAACAATTTGAAACATGAATGAAGAAATAAATAGCGTTTAAATGTGCCGCTCGGCTTACACAATATTTTAACTTTCAAAACCAACACATAAATCCAAGACCCGGAAACCCATGAATCACAAGATAAGAAATACTACATAGCTCTAACTCCAGAATGTCTAACAAGAACGGAAATACAGAAGGGCTAATACTAAACAGCAAGAATAGAAAGAGACTCCTCGGTCTGCGGACGCGACAGATATACCTCAAAGTCGCTATAGCAGTCGCCTCGCCTCAAGAGTGATAGGACTGAGTCGAAGTACCTGGATCTGCACATGAAAAACATGCGCAGGAAGGGCATGAGTACACCACAGCGGTACTCAGTAAGTGCCAAGCCTATCCTCGGTTGGGTAGTGACGAGGAAGGTCAGGGCCCTACTGAGATTAAATAATAAAATGAAGTTCGACAGTGCAGATAAGAGTAGTATAAATAAGTACAACAGTATAAATATCGCAGGATATAAGACAACTATAACTGATACAGAGGCAAACAATCACAAGGATAATAATCGGGGATCTCTCAGTATCCCGAGGATCTCTTAGTATCAGCAATATATGTGCTAGGGATATCTCGGTATCCCGCACCTCAGCTCGATCATAAATACGTACAGGGGATCTCCCGGGATGCCTTCCCGTAGCCCCAAAACGAAATGCACAACAATAGCAGAAAAACGATACACTCAATTAAGCTCAACTTCATACCAAGGCAAAACAGGTAATTCTAACCTAGCATGCTTCACGTAATACAAACAAGGTAGTTAAAACAAATAGAGCAATTTAGTCAAATAGACATGCTTCTCTAGACTAACAGCAGACTAAGTTTCCGAACAATGTAAGAAAGAATCGGAAGAACACAATCTAAGGCTATCTTTAATGAAAAAACGGATTTCCAATAATTAGCACAAGTACGCGCTCGTCACCTCACGTACAAGGCATTTCAAGTATCACGATATCAATCCTAAGGGGAGAGTCCCCCACACAAGGTTAGACAAGCCACTTACCTCGAACCGGCTCAATTGTCAACCTGAAACCACGTTCTTGCCACGAGTATTCGACTCCGAATGGCCCAAATCTATTCATAAATTCCATAATGTGAATAACACTTCAAGTAACTGATTCTACAATTAAATTCTAAGCTAATACGCGAAATTAGGTAAAATGACCAAAATGCCCCTCGGGCCCACGTCTTGGAATAGGGTGAAATTTATATTTCCAGAATCCTCACACTCTCACGAGTTCATGCATACCAAAATTACCAAGATCGGACCTCAAATGGTCCATCAAATCCTCAATCAAAGGTCTCCAATACTAAGCCCTAGTTTCCCCAAATTTTCACCCTAAATTTCCATAATTTCTAGCTCTAATCCGTGAAATAATAGCATAGGAACGAGTTTTAAGTCCAAATTCCTTACCTCAATGAAGTTCCCTTGAAGTCCCTCTTTCGAATCGTCCAAAAAGCTCCCAAGCCGAGATAAAAATGGTGAAATATCTCAAAATTCGCGAAAGACACAATTTATATTTCTGCCCAGGCGTTTTTCGCATCTGCGGCACAATAACCGCTTCTGCGGTTCTTCACTTAACCGACCAAAATCGCACCTGCGGCTTCGCAGGTGCAGTCCCGCAACCGCATCTGCGGTTTCTGACAAATTACTCACCAATCCGCTTCTGCGGCTCCTCTTTCGCGTGTGCGGCGTCTCACCTGCAGTCCCCAAACCGCAGGTGCGGAAATACCAGAAGCAATAAAAGTTCAGCAGCTGCAAACATTCCTCAAACTCCCCGTCGAACATCCGAAATCATCCCAAGGCCCCCGGGACCTCAACCAAAGGCACCATCAAGTCTAATACCACTGTCCAAACTTGTACCAATCCATAAAACACCTAAAACAACATCGAAACCTCAAATTAACCATGGATTCAAGCCTAAGAACTCCAATTTTCTCAAAACACGCTTTCGATCATAAAGTCTATCAAACCTCGTCCGAATGACCTGAAATTTTGCACACACGTCACATTCAACACAACGAAGCTACTCCAACTTCCGGAATTCCATTCCAACCCTCGGATCAAATTCTCACTATCAAATCGGAAACTACAAAAGTCCATCTTTCGGCATTTCAAGCCTAAATTAGCTACGGAGCTCCAAAACACAATCCGAACACGCCCCTAAGCCCGAAATCACCCAACGGAGCTAATGAAACCATCAGATTTCCATTTCGAGGCCGTCTTCACTCTGTTCCAACTATGGTCAAATTTCCAAGACTTAAGCTCTCATTTAGGGACTAAGTCTCCCAAAACTCTCCGAGATTCAAAAAGGAACATCCCGACAATTCAAAATAGCAGAAATAAACACGGGGAAAGCAATTGATAGGGGATCGGGGAGTAAATTCTAAAAACGACCGGCCGGGTCATTACATCCTCCCACACTTAAACATTCGTTCGTCCTCGAACGAGCATAGAGACATACCTGAAGTAGTGAAAAGATGAGGGTAACGGCTGCGCATATCCTGCTCGGTCCCCCAGGTCGCCTCCTCGACCGGCTGACCCCGCCACTGGAACTTCACTGATGCAATGTTCTTTGACCTCAGCTTCCTAACCTGCCTGTCCAATATTGCCACTGGCTCCTCAATATAAGATAGATCCTTCTCTAACTGGACTAAACTGAAATCCAACACGTGCGACGGATCACCGTGATACCTCCGGAGCATCGAAACATGAAATACTGGATGAACTCCTGCCAAGCTAGGAGGTAAGGCAAGCTCGTAAGCAACCTCCCCAACACGCCTCAATATCTCAAAAGGGCCAATAAACCTCGAACTCAACTTCCCCTTCTTCCCAAATCTCATAACGCCTTCATAGGCGAAACCCAAAGCAGTACCCGCTCTCCAACCATGTAGGAAACATCACGAACCTTCCGGTCCGCGTAACTCTTCTGTCTGAACTAGACTGTACGGAGTCTATCCTGAATCACCTTGACTCTCTGCAAAGCATCCTGAACCAAGTCTGTGCCCAATAGTCTAGCCTCACCCGGCTTGAACCAACCTACCGGAGATCTACATCGCCTACCATATAAGGCCTCGTACGGTGCCATCTGAATGCTTGACTAATAGCTGTTATTGTAGGCAAACTCCGCCAATGGCAAGAACTGATCCCAAGAACCTCCAAGCTCAATCACACACGCACGGAGCATATCCTCAAGAATCTAAATAGTGCGCTTGGACTGTCCGTCCGTCTAAGGGTGAAATGCTGTGCTCAACTCCACCCGAGTACCCAACTCCTGCTATACGGCTCTCCAGAATCGCGATGTGAACTGAGTACCTCTGTCTGAGATGATGGAAACTGGAATACCATGCAGACGGACAATCTCCCGGATATAAATCTCCGCCAATCGCTTCAAAGAATAGGTAGTACACACAGGGATGAAATGCGCAGACTTGGTCAGCCGATCCACAATAACCCAAATGGCATCGAACTTCCTCAAAGTCTGTGGGAGCCCAGATACGAAGTCCATGGTGATCCGCTCCCACTTCCACTCCGGAATCTCTATCTGCTGAAGCAATCCACCCGGTCTCTGGTGCTCATACTTCACCTGCTGACAATTAAGGCACCGAGCTACAAACCCAACTATATCTCTCTTCATCCGCCTCCACCAGTAGTGCTGCCTCAAATCCTGATACATCTTCGCGGCACCCAGATGAATGGAATACCGCGAACTATGGGCCTCCTCTAGAATCAACTCTCGAAGCCCATCAACATTGGGTACACAAACTCGACCCTGCATCCTCAATACCCCGTCATCACCTAAAGTCACATCTCGAGTATCGCCATGCAACACTTTGTCCTTGAGGACAAGCAAATGAGGGTCATCAAACTGACGCTCCTAGATATGATCAAACAAGGAAGACCGAGAGACCACGGAAGCTAGAACCCGACTGGGCTCCGAAAGATCCAATCTCACAAACTAGCTGGCTAAGGCCTGAACATCCATCGCCATAGGCCTCTCTGCTGTTGGTAAATAAGCCAAACTCCCCAAAATCTCTGCCCGGCAGCTCAAAGCATCGGCCACCACATTGGCCTTGCCCGGGAGATACAAGATAGTGATGTCATAATCCTTCAGCAGCTCTAGCCATCTCCTCTGACGCAAATTAAGGTCCTTCTGCTTGAACATATGCTGCAAACTCCGATGATCAGTATATATCTCACAAGGCACGCGTACAAATAATGGCGCCAGATCTTCAAGGCATGAACAATGGCAGCTAACTCAAGATCATGGACAAGATAATTCTTCTCATGTATCTTCAACTGCCTGGATGCGTAGGCAATCACCCTACCTTCCTACAGCAATACCGCTCCAAGGCCGACTCTCGAGGCATCACAATAGACAGTATAAGACCCCGAATCGGTAGGCAATATCAAAACTGGGCTATAGTCAGGGCTGTCTTGAGCTTCTGAAAGCTCTCCTCGCACTCTTCCGTCCACTAGAATGGAGCATCCTTCTGGGTCAGTCTGGTCATAGGTGCTACAATTGATGAAAACCCCTGAACAAATCAACGGTAATAACCTGCCAAGCCAAGAAAACTGCGGATCTCTGTAGCTGAGGATGGTCTGGGCCATCTCTACACAGCCTCCACTTTCTTCGGATCCACCTGAATACCCTCTCTTGAGACCACGTGACCCAAGAACGCCACGGAATCCAACCAAAATTCACATTTCGAGAACTTAGCATACAGCTTCTTTTATCTCAAGGTCTGGAGCACTGTCCTCAGGTGCTGCTCATGATCCTCCCGACTCTGGGAGTATACCAGGATGTCATCAATAAAAACAATCACGAATGAGTCAAGATATAGCCGGAAAACACTGTGCATCAGATGCATGAAGGTTGCTGGGGCATTAGCCAGCCCAAATGACATAACAAGGAACTCGTAATGACCATGCCGAGTCCTGAAGGCAGTCTTCGGGATATCTGGCTCCCGAATCTTCAACTGATGATAGCCTGAATGCAAGTCAATCTTAGAAAATACACAAGCACCCTGTAACTGGTCAAACAGGTCATCAATACGAGGCAAAGGATAATGGTTCTTCACTGTCACCTTATTCAACTGGCGATAATCAATACACATACGCATAAAACCATCCTTCTTCTTCACAAATAAGACAGGAGCACCCCAAGGTGATACACTGGGCCGAATGAAACCCAACGGAGCTAACAGAACCATCGGATTTCCATTCCGAGGCTGTCTTCACTCTGTTCCGACTATGGTCAAATGTTCAAGACTTATGCTCTCATTTAGGGACTAAGTATCCCAAAACTCTCTGAGATTCAAAACCGAACATCCCGGCAATTCAAAATAGCAGAAATAAACACGGGGAAAGCAATTGATAGGGGATTGGGGCGTAAATTCAAAAAACGATCGACCGGGTCGTTACAGAATCCGGAGACTTTAAATAAAAAGGAACTTTCACCTGTTTAGTGACTCATTTGAATCTACTGTTGTTCTTAATAAATCCGTGAGTCATCGCATTAATAATATTGTTACCGGACCTTTAGTAAGTGTCAAAGTTGCCATCTCGTCTCTACTTCTTCGAGATTAGGCGGGATACTTACTGAGTACACGTTGTTTTCGTACTCATACTACACTTGCTGTGCATTTTTGTTGCACAGGTTTATGTGCGACTAGTGGCTTAGTGGCATAGCGGCATGGTTGATACGGAGATTTAGGTGAGTGACACTTATCGAGACGACCCGCAGCTAGCAGAGTCTCCTTCAGAGTATTGTACTGTATTTTCATTTCTTTCCACTTTGTATACCGGACAATTACTGTATTTTATTTCATTCCCTAGTATGCACTTGTGACACCGGGTTCTAGGATGTCTATGGGTTTATTCAGAAATTTAAAATTGTTAAATATTTCATTATTTGTTCAGTGGATTTTATTATGTATTGTTTAAACGTACAAAAGAAGTGCTTTCAGAAATATTTAAAACGAGAAGTTACTAGTTATTTGTTGTTGGCTTTCTTGACAATTGTGTCCGGCGCCATCACGACCCTTAGTGGATTTGGGTCGTGACAACATGGTATCAGAGCACTAGGTTCCCGTAGGTCTCACGAGCCATGAGCAAGTCTAGTAGAGTCTCACGGATCAGTACGGAGACGTCTGTACTTATCCTTCGGAGGCTGCAGGACTGTTAGGAGTACTTCCCTTCTTGATTCCTCATCATACGATTTGATTCCTTGAGGCTTATGCCCCTGTTTCCTTCCTACTCAATCCTACGCGATGCGAACCACCTGTTATAAATCAGGAATTGAAGAATTGTAATGGTACTACCGATGTGGTGCGGAATGTTTCTCCCTGCATAGTTGTCTGAGCTATTATCGTCGCCTTATGAAAGGATATTCTGCCGTTTCGGCTCAGTAGTGGTGCTTCTAAGAGCTCTGAGGCTAGGCACAAGTTGTCATGATGCTATGAACGATTGTTTCGCAGTATTGATATGATGGTAGGATGATTGCCTACGTGTCGGGGCAGTGAATGACTTGAAGGGAGGTTTACTCAGTGCATGATCTAGAGATTCGGTATTTTATTCCCGGCAGGGGAAGGGCAATCGGACTAAGAATGGTCAGATGTGGGCTGATGGAGTAACGAGACTTGGTATTTGCGAGCGTGGTGGAGTTTTCTTCTATGATGAGGTGTCGTTGTCCTAATTGAACGTACTAAGTTCATCGGTTTTATGATCTTCTACGATTCGCCTTTGGGGTAAGATATTGTGAAATAGTATTAAAGATGCGGCTGTCAGATATCGTGGGGTGCGGTAGTTCAGGATTGAATCAGTGTTTCTAATGTCAACGGTTCGAGGAAGATGATCTTTGGAAAGGTTTAAAGTTAGCAGCAATTGTGGGTTCAAGTGCCACAAAGATAGATTTTATTTAAGGAAACAACTGAGCAGCAAAGGATGAGGAAGGGCATGTGGGGAGTGTTAGGCGGTGGTTAAAATTTCTAGAAGGCCAGGTATAAGAAGCAAAGGTCGAGTAGTCGACTAAAGGGGTGAGTTTCGCCAAAGTGGGAGAGTTTGGAGTGATTTGGGAATTTTAGTGATTGGTGATTTGGGCCTACGGATTAATTTGGAGTATGGGCTATTAGGCGGCAGGAGATTTGACATAACAGAAAGGAGCTGCTTGAAATGAAGAAGGATACAACCTAACTTTGAATTGGTAGGATGTTGTCGCGCACTTAATTGATGTCCACGAGAGGTGAATGGACTTGTGCAGCTAGAGAGTGAGCTTGGACTCACGATGGGTCATTAATGTCGTGGGGATTGCACCCCGTGTAGCAGCGTTGGAAGACGTCGGCACGTAAATCCCACAGGTGGGTTATCTCCAGTGAGCGGATCGGCGGTTGCATGGTTGGCGAAGCTTCTGCTGAAATTCTATTGGTTATACAGCAAGGAGATCGGTCGTGCGAATGTGGTTGATGATTCAGAGTATAAAAAGGGGTTTTACAGAAAGATTCCGAGAATTTTGGCGGTCGATTGCGCAAGGTTATGTCAATAAGAAATAAAGGATCCTGGTGAAGTCCAGAGTTGTGTAATAATGGCTTCAAGCTAAGTGGGAGAGTCCCACCGCCTATGATTAGGGTTGCATGGTTAAGTACTTGTGAGGTTTCTGGTTATTAGCATATTGATGGGTCATTTCAGCTACTGAAAGGACATAAGCGGTGATTTGAGCAAAGAAATTATTAAAGGGGTGCTATGGTTGGCCTTATTGGCCCATATTCAGACTTGGGGAAGGATTCAGGATTTATGCCTTGTATAGATGTGGGTTTCAAGGGAAGTGATTCTGTCAGGTGCTTCGTCGAGAGGGTATTCATGTGCTAGAAGATTTATGGTGTTGATTATATTCGGGGCCAAGTCAGAGCGGGTGGCTCTCGACAATGGTCCTCGTGAATTCAGAGGTTGAAAATGCGGTGCCTAAGGGTTCAAGCCCGCGGTATGTTTAAGAATCGAGCTTGTGAAGCAGCTTATGATAAGAGGCTCAGAATTGTTCTAAGAGGTCATGGCTTGCAGTGTAGCATTTGGGAGGAAAGGGAAAAAGGAATTCGAATTCGTAGAGGAATTATCAGAATGGATGTGCCAGTCGAGATGCGAATATTCCCACAAGGAAGGTATGAAGTGGTTCGTGGGGTTTGAGACAGCATGGTCTCGTGTTACAAGGCCACTCGGGATGGTGCGGGTTTTGTGTGTTATGTGTTGAAGGAAGATACTATTATTTAAAGGCAATTAAGGATAAATATTAAGAGGTTGGATTGGTTAGCCATAGTTGAATTGGCATATTGGTGGCAATGATCAGTTCCTTTAGTGTGATTAAAGTATGCAAGTGATTTGTGACGGTACGTGTGAGGCTTATCGACCGCCATAGATTTTTATTCAGAAGTATTCTAGTATTATGGCATGTTATGTGTAGGCGGATCCCGGAAGGGCTATGGTGGCTTAGACCACTACTTGAAGGTTGCATATTCTACAGTCATAAAGATATTACTCGTGTGTTGTTATGGTTCCCTCAGAATGAGTTAAGTAAAAAGTGTTTATATGATGAAGTGTTTACCCTATTAGTGATTCAGGAGTTATGATGAAACTCAGGCAGTATCATATATTGGCATGTTAGGTGCAGTGACCGGTATGAAATTTGAAAATGAGGATCAAGGTTGAGACTTGGTGTTGACAAGGATGTCACGAGCTCGGATGAGCATGAAAGAGATTTGAATGTTTAGAGTAAGCTGGCATTGTCTTCAGTGTCACCTAAGATCGGTGTTTTGTGAAAGAGGCTTTGCATCCTGGTTATGGATTCTTGATCGCTTTTCAGTGTTAGTGCGGCCGGTGAGTTGGATGTACAGATCAATTATCTGTTACGGAAGGTCGTGGGAGCGTGTTCCATGGGAAGATTGTATAAGTGTGGCATGTAGTCACTGATTGATTGGAGAATGAGACCAAGTATGGAGATTGTGGTGGTATCGTTAATTTGAGAATTTATGCCTGGAGGGCACTCGGTTTTTTGGGTTGTGGACTGTGGAGGATTACTTCGTCTATGTTGGTTGTTCGTGTGTGTTATGGGAAAAATGGATTATTATGGACCCAGAAAAGATTATTGGCCTAGTTCGGTACGATCAGAATCGGCTTAAGGTCTGTGGATGGATTTAAATATGAATATGGGCTCTATATCAGGCTGAATGTGTTCATTTTAGCATAGCTCTCCTTATGGAGGAGTATTCGGATGTTGGATGTTATTCCGTCATCGGCTATTTCATGTAATGCTATATTGTGCCGTGTGAGTTGCGAAATGGCTTGGTAAATTTCTTATGTGTTGAGGTTCCGCGTAAAGATGATGTTATGTGAACAGGATGGCTCTTTAGTTTCAGAACATTTATCGCACTTCAGTTGTGCTTGAGTTTGTTAGCTTATGGCGCTATATGTCCCCTCAGGGATGGTATTATGCACTTAGCGTGCTTGTGACCGATGTTCGATATTGTGTTGTAATGAGCAATTTAGCTCGATGTGTATCTCCTTATGTGAATTTTATGTGTGGATCGGGTGGCACGCTGCCATGGGTATGTTGGTTGGATCGGGTTGCACGCCGCAATAGTGTGATGATATTTGCAGTCCCTTATATTCTATTCTGTGTGTTTTGTTTCCCATTTTCTGAGGAAAAGTTCATATTTAGCTGCGTGAGTGGAGTAGTCCCTTCTAGAGCTCGTCTTTCTTATGTATCACGTTCGAGTTGGTAGCCTATGGGTACATGGTGGCATCATATGAGATTTTTGGTCATGTCTGGGGTGGCTTGTTGCCTGAGCAGTTCGTACTGGGTGAGACAAGGTTATTTGACCTAGGATCAGTGCAATCGGATGGTATGAAGTATATTAAAGAGCAAAGATCATTATTTGGGTTCAGAATGAGGTAATGTTCTTGTCAGGAGCGTAGTCTCAATGATTTGTTGACTTGGCAGTTGGTTATGAATTTCTACGCGTCTCCTCCGTCGTGGCAGTATTGTAAGTGTTGGAACGAGACTTATATATATCTTGAGGTGCGTTGTGAGCATCCGATTCAGGGAATGTTGGTTATTATGATCGGAGAATGTTATAATGGTCCTGTGAATGATGTGGGCCATGGTGAGTATTCAGCGAAGGTATGCAGTCATGTTCTGATACCTCGTGTAGTGATTGATACAGTGTTCATATGTTGGAAGCAGGCCTGACGGAGAATTCCGGATGTTGGAATTGGGTTCTAAGCTTAATTGTTTGAATAAAAGAGAATATCTCCAGATTTGATTGAATTATTGTGCTCAACTAAGCTGTGGTAACACGGGTAGGTGATCAAGGTGTTAACCAGCGATTTCGGACCACTCCGGTGCAGTTCTTAGCACGTTGGAGGATGAATGTATGTTTAAGTACGAGAGGATGTAACGACCCGACCGGTCGTTTTGAGCTCTAGCGCATCGTTCAGCAGCTTGAGGCCATGAGCAGCTTCACTTCAGGTATTATGACTTGTACGCATGGTCGGAATTGAATTCCGGGAAGTTCGGAGTTGATTTGGAAAGAGAATTTTCATTTCGGAAGATTTAAGTTGAAAGAATTGACTAAGATTGGATTTTTGAGTAAACGACCTCGGAATCGGGATTTGAAGGTTCCAGCAGGTTGTATGATGATTTCGGACTTGGGCGTATGTCCGTACTGGATTTTGGAAGACCCGGGAATGTTTCGGCACCTATTGTGGAAGTTAGCATTTTTGGAGGAATTTCATAAGTTTGGGTTGAGGTGCATTTCAGTATCAATGTCCGTTTGGGATTTCGAGTCTGAGAATAGCTCCGTATGGTGATTTCGGTATTGGGACCGCGATCAGAAGTGAGTTCGGAGGTCTGTAGGTCGTTTTGGAGTCATTTGGCTAAAGATAGAAATTTGAAGGTTTTTGAGAAGTTTGATCGGAAGTAGACTTTTTGATATCGGGGTTGGATTCGGATTTCAGAAGTTGGAGTAGGTCCGTAATGTCGAATATGACTTGTGTGCAAATTTGAAGTCAATCGGACGTGATTTGATAGGTTTAAACATCGAAAGTAGAAGTTTGAAATTCTAAAGTTCATAAAGCTTGGATTGGGGGTCGATTCGTGGTTTTAGCGTTGTTTGATATGATTTGAGGCCTCGAGCAAGTCCGTAATGTGTTTTGGGACCGGTTGGTATGATTGGTTGGGGTCCCGGGGGTATCGGGTGGATTCCGGTTGGTTAACGGATCCAAAATGGAATTTTGGAAAGGCTGAAGTTGCTGGTTGCTGGTGTAACCGCACCTGCGAGACTAGGGCCTCAGGTGCGGAGCCGCAGAAGCGAAAAATGGACGGCCAGGCTGGGACCGCAGATGCGGTCATTTTATCGCAGATGCGGGACCGCATCTGCGGAGGAGAGGGCGCAGAAGCGGAATGGGCTGGGAGCCCTTGACCGCAGAAGCGGCATTTGGTCCGCACCTGCGAGACTGTAGAAGCGGTCAAGGGACCACAGGTGCGAAAGGACTGGAGGCAGTGAGCTATCTTTAAAAATCGAGTTTAGGCTCATTTCCTCCCATTTTCACTTCGGGTTGGGCGATTTTGGAGCTTTTGGAAGAGAGATTTTCTCCATCTATGTCAAGGTAAGTTGTTCCTACTCATTAGATGCTAAATACATGGTTTTGCTTCGGATTTGAGCATGAAAATTGGTAGAAACTTGGGGTTTGAGGGAAAACCTAGAAAAAAACTGATATTCTTGGATTTTGACCACGATTTTGGATATGAAATTGAGAGTAAATTATATATTTGAGTTCGTGAGGTTATGGGTAGTCTTTATCTTCGAAAAATTTCGGAATTCGGGCACGTGGGCATTTTTGCCAACTTTTCGATCGGGGTTAGGAATTGTTATAAATTGGATTATTATGAGTAGTTGATCATATAGTAATGGGTTTGCATAATTATTGGCTAGTTTTGGAGCATTCGGCATCGATTCGAGTCTTCAGAAGGGCGTGGAATGTCGGTTATGGATCTTCGGAGCGAGGTGAGTCTCCTTTCTAACCTTGTAAGAGGGAATTGTCCCCATAGGTGAGTTAATTGGTTAGGTGCTCCTATTTGCAGGGGCTACGTACGCACGAGGTGACAAGAGTCGGTGCATAGCTACTATTATGCTTTAGTCCGGGTAGTTTAGGGCCCAAAAGCATGCTTTCCTGTAATACTTGCAACCTTGTTGACAAACTTAAAATGCTTAAAACGTATCGAACGTGTAAATGAATTTCAAAAAAATAAAAAAGGGGTTAGATATCATTTCTTGACTTTCAAAAGAGAAACTTGCCTTTTCCTGAATATTTGCTCCTTGATGAATTATTGATTTGATTGTTTGAATGTGTTTATCTATTGTGGAACGGGCCGAACGCCTCGGTAGATTAAATAGATGAATCTATGGTTCGTGCCGCTCGACCCTCGGCAGTGCACATTTTACATTTATGTTAGATCGGGTCGTACGACCTCGGCATGAGTTGCGCATGCTTGTATTGCTTGCCTTCAGATTTATTGATATTGCTATCTGCTCTCCCGACTTGAGATAATTGTTAATTAATGGATTATGAATCCGGAGACTTTAAATAAAAAGGAACTTTCACCTGTTTAGTGACTCATTTGAATCTACTGTTGTTCTTAATAAATCCGTGAGTCATCGCATTAATAATATTATTACTGGACCTTTAGTAAGTGTCGAAGTTTCCATCTCGTCTCTACTTCTTCGAGATTAGGCGGGATACTTACTGAGTACACATTGTTTTCTTACTCATACTACACTTGCTGTGCATTTTTGTTGCACGGGTTTATGTGCGACTAGTGGCTTAGTGGCATAGCGGCATGGTTGATACGGAGACTTAGGTGACTGGCACTTATCGAGACGACCCGCAGCCAGTAGAGTCTCCTTCAGAGTATTGTACTGTATTTTCATTTCTGTCCACTTTGTATACCAGACAGTTACTGTATTTTATTTCATCCCCTAGTAAATGCTCATGCACTTGTGACACCGGGTTCTGGGATGTCTATGGGTTTATTCAGAAATTTAAAATTGTTAAATGTTTCATTATTTATTCAGTGGAATTTATTATGTATTGTTTAAGCGTACAAAAGAAGTGATTTCAAAAATATTTAAAACGAGAAGTTACTAGTTATTTATTGTTGGCTTGCCTGACAATGGTGTCCGGCGCCATCACGACCCTTAGTGAATTTTGGGTCGTGACATGTTGGTTGTCAATTTGTATTATTAGCTGTCCTTCTTCTTCTTGGTCATCGACAAACTGGTATGAATTTATTGGAGGAGCGGGTAATTGTTGCAGCATTGTATATTCTGAAGCAGCTGTAATGTTAGAAGGTTATTGGTCGTTGTCTACTTCCATTATTGGCTGTCCTAGTTCATGGTGATAATCGGAAAAAGGTTCTGAATCTATTGCATATGCAAGAGATTGTTTGAAAGCTGGAGATTCTGAATGTTGTATTTTTTCGATGACGAAATGGCAATTCTTGTAGGCTGAATCAGTTGTAAGCAAATGTATACAGGTACTGAGTTCTTCATCTGAAGTTACAAGCATTCCTTTGCTTGTATTTAGTTTGATATCAAACCATACTTTTAGTGAATATCTGGTTGAATCAATATTTGCAACTTCACTAATTTTCTTCAGGAAAGTAGTGAATGATATGTACTTATTAAGTAGAACAAGTTTTGTATCATGATCCAAGTATTTGAAATCAGGAGTCCACCTCCCATTGAAAGTCATAACAATTTTAGGTTGTTTCTGCTGAAGTTTTTACCAATGAACTAAATCACTTAAGCATCTTCTGCTGAAGTTTTTTGAAAAAAGATGTATGACATAATTAATGAATCCTGCACCAAAAACTTCAGCTTATAAAGTGCTGAAGTTTTTAGAAATAAACTAAATAACTTCAGCATATCAGCTGAAGTATTTTTGAAAAAGCTGTATGACAGGATTCATGAATACAGGGAAACAAACTTCAGCTTATTAGGTGCTGAAGTTTTTAGAAATAGACTAAATAACTTCAGCACATTGGGGTGAAGTTTTGGAAGGGGTATAATGGTCATAGTATTACGGATTTTTTTGTTAGTTGGTTACGAAATCAATAGTTTTTAAAAATAGGGTACAACTTATTAGGTGCTGAAGTTTTTAGAAATAAACTAAATAACATCAGCACATTGGGCTGAAGTTTTTTTGAGAAAGCTGTATGACAGGATTCATGAATCCAGGGAAAATAACTTCAGTTTATTAAGTGCTGAAGTTTTAGAAATGAACAAAATAATTCCAGCATATTGGGCTGAAGTTTTAGCAAATGAATTCAACAAACTTCAGTGTTTCAGCATTAATTGCATAGTATACAGGAGTAAACATAACAAACAAATTAAAGTAGTAATTATATTGCGTTGGGGGTATGTGTTAGTGTAATAATTATATTCCTATCACATTCATGCACGCTTTTCATTAGACAACGTTCAAAATTCCTCTTTGCCTTTTCATATACCTTGCAGAAGTTTTTTTCGCCTATATAAGTACGCTATACCTTGTGAGTTTATGCACTCAAACATATATTTAAGCAGATAAAATACAAAAGGGAGAAAAATGGATGCTGTCATCAGGCAAATAGTGGACGAAATTAAACTGTCACGACCCAAAATCTACTAAGGGTCGTGATGGCACCCGACACCGCTGTCAGACAAGCCAACCAATTTCTTAATTAAACTCCAATTTTAACAATTTTAAAAACCAAGATTTTCCTTTAAATTTCATAAGTAAAAAGATAACTGCTTCAATTCAAATTAAATACTAGCAATCAATACAAAATATTTAAAGACCATCCCAGAACCCGGTGTCACAAGTGCATGAGCATCTACTGATAAGGAAATAAAATACAACACAACATCCGTCCGGAATACAGTGGATAGAAAGAAAATACAATTTGCTGGAAGGGACTTTACTAGCTGCGGGCCGCCTCAAAATATGCAACTCACCTAGTCCCCGAGTCATCCGTGCTGCTATGCCCAGTGGGCTGCTAGAGATAGATATACCTGTGCAACAAAAATGCACAGAAGTGTAGTATGAGTACGTAAACAACGTGTACTCAATGAGTATCCCGTCTAATCTCGAAGAAGTAGAGACGAGATGGTCAACTTCGACACTTACTAGAGGTCAATTGACAGTATACTAAAAATGTGAGGAAATCATGGATTTATATAGCAGTCCTAATTCACGAAGCCAGAAAACAGGTAAACTCTTTCAACAAATAATCAAGAGATTTCAAGGTTTACTCTTTATTATCTTATCAATTTATATCAAGCCACGAAAGGCACAATTCACATTTAAAATAATGTCCTCAAGCAACAATATAACATGCGCAAATCACACCAGAGGCGACTGCCCGATCCAACAGAAATAAACTGTGCCTGCAGAGGGTCGACGGCGCGCCTATAGATGCATCTATTTAATCTGCCGAGGCGTTCGGCCCCGTTCCATAAATAAACACATACCCTGCTCGACGAATCATGCATGCGACGCAGGTACACATAGAGATACATGCTCAAACCAGTCAATTAAGAAACTTATCGGGAATATTTATCCAAATAGAACAATTTTCTCTTTTTAAACAATTCAGGAAAAATATGTTTAATATCCTTTTAAAATTCATTTACTATCAAGGTTGATTTAAGCAATTCAAGCTATCAATAGGTTCATAAATAACCCAAGTATAACATGCTTTTGGGCACTAACTACCCGGACAATGGCATAATAGTAGCTACGAACATGGACTCTCGTCACCTCGTGCGTACGTAGCCACCCGGAAATAGGTAGCACATAATCAATTATTTTCAACTATGGGGACAATCCCTCTTACAAAGTTAGAAAGGAGACTCACCTTGCTCCGAAGATCCATAACCGGCATTCCACGCCCTTCCGAAGACTCTAATTGATGCACCACGCTCCAAAACTAGCCAACGGTTACGCAAATCCATTAATATATGCTCAATTATTCATTACAATCTAATTTATAGAAATTCCTAACTCGGATCGAAAAGTTGACCAAAACGCCCTCGGGCCCACGTGCCGGAATGCGAAATTTTTCGAAGATAAAGGTTACCCATGACCTTAGGAACTCAAATATATAATTTTCACTAAATTCCATACTCAATATCGTAGTTAAATTCCAAGAATATAATTTCTAGGTTTTTCTCCCTCAAAACCCCAAGTTTTTCTACACAATTCATGCTTAAATCCACCCATAATTGATGTATTTAACTCATAATAGGTGAGGATATCTTACCTTGTCGTTGATGACAAAAATCCTCTCTTGAAGCTCCCCCAAAAATCGCCCAAGCCATGAAAAATGGGTGAAATGAACTCAAACCCCGATTTAAAACATCCCTTCTGCCTCCAGCGATTTCCGCACCTGCGGTCCCTTGACCGCTTCTGCAGTTCCGCAGGTGCGGACCAATCACCGCTTCTGCGGTCCGCCCAAGGCTGCCCTTTTCTGCTTCTGCGATATGCCCTCCGCAGATGCGGTCCCACTTCTGCAGAAATTTGACCGCATCTGCGGTCCACTCTGAGTCGACCCAAATTCGCTTCTGCGACCACTTCTCTGCAGATGCGGTCCCGCTTCTGCGGAACCTTGACCGCATCTGCGGTCCTCTAGCCCTTGACCAAAAATTCGCACCTGCGCCTTCTTAGCCGCTTCTGCGGAGCCGCACCTGCGGCCCCCTTTCCAGAGGTGCGGTTAAGACAGCAACCAGCAGTCCTCAACCTTCCAAAAATCCCATTTTTTGATCCGTTAACCACCCGGAATCCACCCAAGGCCCCCGGGACCCCAACCAAACATACCAACCAATCCCAAAACACATTACGGACTCGCTCGAGGCCTCAAATCACATCAAACAACGCTAAAATCATGAATCGGCCTCCAATCCAAACTTAATGAACTTCAAAAATTCACACTTCTATTTCCGATGGTTAAACATATCAAATCACGTCCGATTGACCTCAAATTTTGCGTGCAAGTCATATTCGACATTACGAACCTACTACAACTTCCGGAATCGGATTCCAACCCCGATATCAAAAAGTCCACTTCCTGTCAAACTTCTCAAAATTCTTCAAATTTCTATCTTTAGCCAAATGGCTCCAAAATGACCTACGGACCTCCGAATTCACTTCCGGTCGAGCTCCCAACTCCAGAATCACCATACGGAGCTATTCACAGACTCGAAATCCCAAACGGACATTGATAACACTGAAATGCACTTCAAGCCAAACTTATGAGATTCTTCAAAAATGCTAACTTCCACAATAGGCGCCAAAACGCTCCCGGGTTATCCAAAACCCGAACCGGGCATACGCCCAAGTCCGAAATCATCATACGAACCTGTTGGAACCTTCAGATCCCGATTCCGAGGTCGTTTACTCAAAAATCCCATCCTAGTTCATTCTTCCAACCTTAAGCTTCTAAAATGAGAATTCTCTTTCCAAATCAACTCTGGACTTCCCGAAATTCAATTCCGACCACGCGAACAAGTCATAATGCCCGAAATGGAGCTACTCATGACCTCAAGCTGCTGAACGGAGCACTAGAACTCAAAACGCCGGTCGGGTCGTTACATTCTCTCCCACTTAAACATACGTTCGTCCTCGAACGTGCTGAGAACTACACTGAAGCAGTCTGAAATCACTGTCCAACACCTCATGCACCTTCCCGTGCTACCACGACTCAGTTGAGCGCATTTGCTCGGTCAGTTCTGAAGATGTTCCCTTTTATTCAAGCAGATAGGCCTTAGAGCCTAATTTCAACATCCGGAATTCTCTGTCAGGCCTGTTTCCATCGTACGAACACCGTATCAATCTTTACACGCTGTACCCAAACATGACTGCATAACTTTGCTGAATTCACACCCTGCATCATTTTACTCACCAGACCACAATAACATTTTCTGATCAACTTAGTCGAAATTCCACGAATCTGATGCTCCCATTGCACCCCATGACACACACCGGTCTTATTCTAACTCTTACAATACCGCCACAACGGAAGAGTTGTGCAGATATTCATAATCAACTGCCGAGTCAACCAATCATTGAGTTTATACTTCTGACAAGAAACATTACCACATTCTGAACCAGATCTCGATCTTTGCTCCTTAATATATTCCATCTAGTCAGATTGCACTGATCCTGAATCCAATAATCCCATCTCACCCGGTACGAACCGCTCAGGCAATAAGCCACCCTGGACGTAATCAAGGTCACATATGACGCCACAATGTGCCAATAGGCTACCAATTCGAACACGACACAATGAAGACGAACTCTGGAAGGAATTACCTAACTCCCGCACTAATACGGACTTTCCTTTAGAAACTAGGAAGCGAGACGTACAAAAATAACATGTAGACAACTATACTCAACATCACACTGTTGCGGCAACCCGATCCAAACATAGATCTCGCATAAGGAGATCGCACATCGAGCTAAATTTGCTCATTACAACAAAATACCGAATATCGGTCATAAGCATGCTAAGTGCATAATAACATCCCTGAGGAAACATGTAGCGCTATAAGCTACGAAACCCAAGCACAACTGAGGTGCGATATATAATCTGAATCCCAAGAGCCTTTTGGCTCATATAACATCATTTCTACTCGGATCCTCAACACGTAAGCAATTTCTCAAGCCGTCTCACAACTCACACGGCGCAACGTTTCACTATACGAAATATCTGACAGCGAAATAACACCCTAACTACTCCTCCACAAGGAATAGATTACTGAAATGAACACAACTGACCTGACATAGAGCCCATATTAACATTTAAATTCATCCAACAACCTCAAGTCGATCCCGATCATATCAACTAACCCAATAACCTTTCAAAGGTCCATACTAATTTCCCTCTTCTCATAACACAGAAGAACAACCATCATAACCGGAGTACTCATCCACAGTCCACAACTCAGTAACTGAGTGCCCTCCAGGCACATATTCTCAACTTATCGGTATCATTACAAATCTTCATACTCGGTTTAAGTTCTTCAATCAATCAAGTGACTACCTGCCACACTTATACAATCCTCCTGGGGGACACGCTCCCACAACCTGCCATAACAAATAGTTGGTTCGTACCTCCGAACCACCGACCGCACTAACGCTAAAAAGCGATCAAGAATCATTAACCAGGACGCAAAGACCCTTTTCACCAACACCGATCTCAGGTGACGCTGAAGATAATACCAGCTTACCTTAAACATCGAAACTCCCTTCCCGCTCATCCGAGCTTGTGACATCCTTGTCAACACCGAACTGCTACATTGATCTTCACTCCAAATTCCATACCACTCACTGCACGTAGCATGCCAATATACAATAGGACTCGTTCTTTCATCATAGCTTCGGAACCACTAATAGGTTAGCACTTCATCATATAAAAACTTTTCACTTAACTCACTTCAGGAGAGCCATAGCGTCACACAGGTGAATTCTCATAACCGTAGAATATGCAAATCTCTAAGTAGTGGTCTAAGCCACCATAGCCCTTCCGGAATCTGCTTTGGCATAACTAGCCATAACAATAGAATGCTCCTGAATAACATCAATTACGGCGGCTGACAAGCCTGATATGTACCATCCCAAATCACTTGCATAACTCGATCCCGCTGAGGGAACTGATCACTAACACCAATAGGCCAAATTCAACTATGGCTAATCAATCTACCTTCTTCCAATTTATCCTTGATTGCCTTAGGGATAATACTAACTCCACCCAACACATAACATACTCCATCTGCACCCATCTCGAGTGACCTCGAATCACGAGACCATGCTGTCCCGAATCCCATGAACCATTTCATACCTTCCTTGTGCGCACATTCGCACTCCCAACTGATATGCCCATTCTGCTAATCCTTCTACGAACCCGAAGTCCTTCTCATCTTTCTCTCAAGAGTTACACTGCGAGTCAAACATCATCGAACGTTCTGGGACTCCACTCATAAGCTGCTGCAAAAGCTTGATTCTTAACTGTACTTATAGGATCGAAATCATTAGGCACCATACTTTACCTCTTTTGAATCCATTAGGATCGTTACTGAAGGCCACCCGCTCTGACTTGGTCCCGAATATAATCAACCTCATAAATCTTATAACGCATGAATACCCTCTCGACGAGGCGCGCGGCGGAATCACTTCCTTTGAAACCCGCATTTATACAAGGCATAAACCCTGAGTCCTTCCCCAAGTCTGAACATGGGCCAATAAGGCCAACGATAGCCCACCTTTAACAATCCCTTTGCTCAAATCACCACTTATGGCCTTTTCCCGTAGCTGAAACGGCTCATCCATATGCTAATAACCAGAAACCTCGCAAGTAGCTAACTATGCAACCCAATCATAAGCGGTGGGACTCTCCCACTTAGCTTGAATCCATTACTACACAACTCTGGGACTCACCGGAATTCTTTATCTCTTATTGACATAACCTTGCGCAATCAACCGCCTAAATCTCTCGAAATCTTTCTATAAAACCACCTTCTTGTATTCCGACTCATCAAACACATTTGCACAACCGATCCCTTTGCTGCACCACCAATAGAATTCCTCGCAGAAGCTTCGCCAACCATGCGACTGCTAACTCGCTCACTTGGGTAACCCACCTATAGGAAGCTCTCCCCGGCATCTTCCAATGCTGCTGCACGGGGTTACAATTACTACGGCATCAATAACCTATCCTGAGTTTGAGCTCACTCTCCAGCTGCACAGGTCCATTTACCCCTCGTGGACATCATTTAAATGTGCGGCAACATCCTTTCAATTCAAAGTTATGCTGCATCCTCCTTCATTTAAGCGGCTCCTTTCCGTTATATTAAATCTCCTGTCGCACAAGAATTTCCTACTTCAAATTAGATCCGTAGACCCCAATAACCAAGCGCTAATATTCTCAAATTGCTCCAAACCCTCCTTAAGGTACGTGGTCATCCCACTGCAAAGCCCATATGCAACTCCGTCACTCTCCCATTTTGGTGGAACTCATCCCCTTAATCGACTACTCGACCTTCGCTTCATATACCTGGCCTTTTTAGAAGTTAAAACTCCGCCTGACACTTCCCGCATGCATTTCTCATCTTTTGCTGCCGGGTTGTTGCCTTAATAAAATCTATCTTCATAGTACTTGAGTTCACAAATCGCTACTAACTTTAAACCTTTTCGAAGGTCATCCTTCTCGAACCGCCAACATTAGAAATACTGATCCAACCCTGAACCACCGCACCCTGCAATATCTGACAGTTGCATCTCCGATACTATTTCACAATATCTTGTCCCAAAGGCGAATTGTAGAAGATTATAACACCGACACACTTAATACGTTCAATTAGGACAACAGCACCCCAACATAGAAGAAAACTCAACTACGCTTGCAAATACCAAGTCTCATTACTTCCACCAGCCCACATCTGACCATCCTTAGTTCGATTGCCTTTCCCCCTGCCGGGAATAAAATACTGAATCTCTTGGTTATGCACTGAGTAAACCTCCCTTCAAGTCATTCACTGCCCCGACACGTGGGCAACATCCTACCATCATATCACTTCTGCAGAATAGTCATTCATAAGCATCATGGCAACTTGTGCCTAGCCTCAAAGCCCTCAGAAGTACCGTTACTGAGCTGAAACAATGAAATGTTCTTCCATAAAGCGACGATAATAATCCGATCAGCTATACCAGGAGAAACATCCGGAATCACATCTGTAGTACCATCATGACTCTTCAATTCTCAATTTATAACAAGCGCTTTGCGTCGCGTAAGATTGAGTAGGAATGAATTAAAGGCATACGCCCCCAGGGATCAAATCGCACGATAAGGAATCAAGAAGGGAAGTACTCCTAACAGTCCTGCAGCCTCACGAGGATAAGTACAGACGTCTCCGTACCGATGCGCGAGACTCTACTAGACTTGCTCATGACTCGTGAGACCCTAGGAACCTAGTGCTCTGATACCATGTTGTCACGACCAAAAATCCACTAAGGGTCGTGATGGCGCCAGACACCGCTGTCAGGCAAGCCAACCAAATACTTAATTAAACTCCAATTTTAACAATTTCGAAAACTAAGATTTTCCTTTAAATTTCATAAGTAAAAAAAGATAACTGCTTCAATTCAAATTAAATACTAGCAATCAATACAAAAATATTTAAAAACCATCCCAGAACCCGGTGTCACAAGTACATGAGCATCTACTGATAAGGAATTAAAATACAATACAACATCCGTCCGGAATACAGTGGACAGATAGAAAATACAATTTACTGGAAGGGAC
>NC_031989.1:51747748-51817277 GCF_001879085.1 Nicotiana attenuata
CTGCCGACCCGATAATCAAAAGTCCACTTCCGGTCAAACTTCTCAAAAACCTTCAAATTTCTATCCTAGCCAATGGCTCCAAACTGACCTACGGACCTCCGAATTCACTTCCGATCGCGCTCCAACTCCAGAATCACCATACGAGCTGCTCCCAGACTCGGATCCCAAACGGACATCGATATCACTGAAATGCACTTCAAACCCAAACTTATGAAATTTCTTTCAAAATGCTACTTTCCACAATAGCGCCAAAAACCTCCCGGTCATCCAAAACCCGATCCGGGCATACGCCCAAGTCCGAAATCGATCATACGAACCTGCTGGAACCTTCGAATCTGATCTGAGTCGTTTACTCAAATTCCAATCCTAGTTAATTTTTCAACTTAAGCTTCCGAAATGAGAATTCTCTTTCCAATTCAACTCTGAACTTCCGAAACTTAATTCGATCACGCGGTACAAGTCATAATCCTGAAAATGAGCTGTTTATGCCTCAGACTCTGAACGACGTGCTAGAGCTCAAAACGACCGGTCGGGTTGTTACATTCTCTCCCACTTAATATAGCGTTCGTCCTCGAACGTGCTGAGAACTACACTGAAGTAGTCTGAAATCACTGTTTAACCTTCTCAGCACCTTCCGCTGCTACCAACAACTCAGTTGAGCACCTCAGCTCGATCAATTCTGAAGATATTCCACTTTTATTCAAGCAAATAAGCCTTAGGAGCCCAATTCCAACATCCAAATCTATGCCCGACCTGTATCCAACATAAGATCACCATATCAATCACTAACGCGCTGACCAACATGCTGCATAACTTTGTGAATTCACACCTAGCATCACTTTACTCACCGGACCACAATAACATTTTCTGATAACTTAGGTCAAAATTCCACAATTGATGCTCCCATTGCACCCCATGACATACACAGTCTTACTCTAACTCTTACAATTGCCGCCACAACGGAAGAGATGTGCAGGAAATTCATAATCAACTGCCGAGTCAACAAATCTTGAGTTATACTTCTGAAGAAACATTACCTTCATTCCGAACAAAATAATATCGTTTCTCCTTAATAAGTCATTTCACGTTAATACAGATTCACTGATCCTAAATCCAACAATCTCGCTCACCAGTACGAAGCTGCTCAGGCAATAAGCCACCCCGACATGACAAAAGTCTCATATGATGCCACAATGTGCCAATAGGCTACCAACAGAATGCGATACAAAAGGAAAATGGAACTCTGAAAAGAATTTCAATTACCCCGCTCGCAAATCATGCATGCGAGGGGCGCCACAGCTAATATGAGGCATCCTTCAGAAAAGTAGGAAACAGAACACAATAGACAGATATGGGGAACGCTACTGAACATCACATGTTGCGGCACCAACCGATCCGAGCACTCATAACCATGGCGGCGGCCACCCGATCCACAGCAACATGAACCATAGCGGCGTGCCACCGATCCAAATAATATACCCATGGCGGCGTGCCACCCGACCACACATGGAAGTCACATAAGGAGATGTACATCGAGCTAAATTGCTCATTACACATACAAATACTGAATATCAGTCTTAAACACGCTAAGTGTATAATACCATTCCCTGGGGAGACATATAACGCTAATTCCCAAACTCGAGCACAATTGAAGTGCGATATATGATCTGAATCTCAAGAGCCATCCTGCTCAATAACCTCATCTCTATGTGGAAACCTCAACACATAAAAATTCACCAAGCCGGTCTCACAACTCGCACGAGGCAATACATCATTACATGAAATAGCTAACAACGAAATAACACCCTGACTCCCTTCCATAAGGAGCGTATTGCTGAGTTGAACACATCTGGCCTGATATAAAGCCCTGTTCACATTTTAAATCAATCCACTGATCTCAAGCCGATTTTTGATTGCACCAACTAGGCTAATAACCTTTCAAAGGTCCATAATAACTCCCCTTTTCTCATAACACATAAGAACAACCCTCATAACCGGGGCGAACCTCCACAGTCCATAACCCAATAAACAGAGTGCCCTCCAGGCATAAATTCTCAAATCAATGATATTACCACAATCGTCATACTTGGTTTAAATCTTTAATCAATCAAGTGACTACATGTCACACTTATACAATCTTCCTGTGGGACACGCTCCCACAACCTTCCGAAATGAATAACGGGTCCGCACATCCAAACCACCAGCCGCACTAACGCTGAAAAGCGATCAGGAATCCTTAACCAGGATGCAAAGCCTTTTTCACAAAACACCGATCTCAGGTGATACTGACGACAATACCAACTCACTTTAAACATCGAAACTCCTTTCCTGCTCATCCGAGCTCGTGACATCCTTGTCAGCACCGAACTGCAACCTTAATCCTCACTTCAAATTCCATACCACTCACTGCACCCAACGTGCCAATAAAATCTTTTCACTAGACTCACTTCAGGAGAACCATAGCAACACACAGGTAAATTCTCATAACCGTAGTATAGGCAAACATCTAAGTAGTGGTCTAAGCCACCATAGCCCTTCCGGGATCTGCCTACACATCACAATCTATAACAGAAGAATGCTTCTGAACAACATTAATTACGGCGACCGACAAGCCTCACACGTACAACCACAAATCACATGCATAACTTGATCACGCTGAAGGAACTGACCTCAACCACCAATACGCCAACTCAACTGTGGTTAAACAATATATTTTCCTTCGATTGACCCCGATTGCCTTAGTAATAACAATAACTCCTTTCAACACATAACACACTCCATCCGCACTCACCCCGAGTGACCTGGAACCGCGAGGCCATGCTGTCTCAAATCCCATGAACCATTTCATACCTTCCTTGTGCGCACATTCGCACCCTCAACTGATATGCCCATTCTTCTAATCCTTCTACGAATCCGAAGTCCTTTCTCTTCTTTCTCTCAAGTGCTACACTGCAAGTCAAAACATCATAGAACATTCTGGGCCTCCACTCATAAGCATGCTGCAAAAGCTTGATTCTTAACTGTACTTATAGGCTCGAAATCATTAGGCACCATACTTTACTTGTTTTTGAATCCATTAGGACTGTTGCTGAGAACCACCGCTCTGACTTGGTCCCGAATATAATCAACTCCATAAATCGTATAACACATGAATACCCTCTCGACGAGGCACCCGGCGGAATCACTCCCCTCGAAACCCGCATCCATACAAGGCATAAGTCTTGAATCCTTCCCCAAGTCTGAACATGAGCCAATAAGGACAACCATAGCACCCTTTAACAATTCATTTGCTCAAATTACCACTTATGTTCTTTTCCCGTAGCCGAAATAACCCAGAAATATGCTAACAACCTGAAAACCTCGTAAGTGGTTAACCATGCAACCCAATCATAGGCGGTGGGACTCTCCCACTTAGCTTAAAGCCACTATTACACAACTCTGGAACTCACCGGGATTCCTTATCTCTTATTGACATAACCTTGCGCAATCAACCGCCTACATTCTCGTATTCTTTCTGTAAAACCCCCTTTTTATACTCTGAATCATCAACCACATTCGGACGACCGATCTCTTTGCTGCATATTAGCCCATACTTCCAATTAAACCCGTAGACTTCAATCGCCAGCCACTAAAATCCCAAATCATTCCAAACTCTCCTTAAGGTGCGTAATCATCCTACCACCAAGCCCATATGCAACATCCGCCACTCTGCCACTTTGGGCAAACTCACTTCTTTAATCAACTACTTGACCTTTGCTTCATACACCTGGCCTTCTAAGAATTTTAGCCACCGTCTGACACTTTCCACATGTCCTTCCTCATACTTTGCTGCTCAATTGTTTCCTTAAATAAAATCTACCTTCGTAGCACTTGTACCCACTGTCGCTACTAATTTTAAACCTTTTTGAAGATCATCTTTCTCGAGCCGTCGACATTAGATACACCGATTCAATACTGAACTACCGCACCCTGTGATATCTGACAGCCGCATTTTTAATACTATTTAACAATAGCTTGCCCCAAAGGCGAATTGTAGAAGGTCATAACACCAGCGAGCTTGGTACGTTCAATAAGGACAATGACACCTCATCGTAGAAGAAAAACTCCACCACGCTCACAAATACCTCCCGTTACCCCATCAACCCAAACCTGAACACTCTCAGCCCGATTGCCTTTTCCCCGCCGGGAATAAAATACCGAATCTCTAAATCATGCATTGAGTAAACTTCCCATCAAGCCATTCACCGCCCCGACAAGTAGTCAAATGTCCTACCATCATATCAATGCTGCGGAACAATAGTTCATAAGCATCATGGAAACTTGTGCCTAGCCTCAGAGACCTCAGAAGTAGCGCTACTAGGCTGAAAAAATAAAATATTCTTCCATAAAGTGACGATAATAATCCGATAAGCTATACCAGGAAAAACATCCCGTTATCACATCTGTAGTACCATTACGGTTCTTTAATTTTCGATTTATAACAAGCGGTTCGCGTCGGGTAAGATTGAGTAGGAATGAATTAAAGGCATACGCCCCCAAGGATCAAGTCGCACGATAAGGAATCAAGAAGGGAAATACTCCTAACAGTCCTGCAGCATCCCGAGGATAAGTACAGACGTCTCCGTACCGATCCACGTGACCCTACTAGACTTGCTCATGACTCGTGAGACCCTAGGAACCTAGTGCTCTGATACCATGTTGTCACGACCCAAAATCCATTGAGGGTCGTGGTGGCGCCGGACACCGCTGTCAGGCAAGCCAACCAAAATACTTAATTAAATTCCAAGTTTTGTATTGTCTAGAATCATTTTTTTTCTTTATACATTAAATAACGAACAATAAAATTTACAGAAACAACCGCGAAGTCTTTAACAAAGCTTAACATTTAATAATCCAAAAATCCTCCCAGAACCCGGTGTCACAAGTGCATGAGCAATTTCTAAGAAATAATGTAATACAACAATCGTCCGGAATACAATATTGGACAGAAATAAATACAGAAAAGTGAAAGAGACTCTGCTGGCTGCGAATCGCCTCGAGAAGTGCAGCTCACCTAAGTCTCCGTATCATCCGTGCTGCTACGCCCAGTAGGCCACTAGAGATGCATATGCCTGTGCAACAAAAATGCACAGAAGTGTAGTAGGAGTACGAAAACAACGTGTACCCAATGAGTATCCCGTCTAAACTCGAAGAAGTAGAGACGAGATGGTCGACTTCGACACTTACTAATGGTCCAATGATGGTATATCCATAGTATATTAATTCGTGAATTTTTTTAAACATGATTATAATTCAATGGGTTGAAGCAAATAAATAATTCTTTCTTTTATAGGAAATCATTCCTTTTCATCGTTTATGCGTATATTCTTAAGCCAGAAAGAGGCAGCAACAACTTCAATAAGTTTCAAGGAAGGCAATACAAGCATGTGCAAATCATGCCGAGGTCGACGGCCCGCTCTAATAGAAATATAAACTGTGCACTATCGAGGGTCGAACGGCGCGAACCATAGATGCATCTATTCCCCCGCTCACGAACTATCCATGCGACGCGATCAACATAAATTAAACAATCACCCTGCTCGCGAATCATGCATGCGATGCAGGTTCACATAGAAATACATGCTCAGATAGCCAATTAAGAATTTATCGGGGAATATTTATTCAAATAAAAGCCACTTTCTCTTTTAACAATTTAAGAAAAGAAGTTTAATCCTTTTTGAAATTTATATATTAATTCGATGTGGTTTAAGCAATTCGAGCTGTCAATAAGTTACAGTTAATCCAAGTATAGCATGCTTTTGGGTCCTATACTACCCGGACAATAGCATAATAGTAGCTACGCACGGACTCTCGTCACCTCGTGCGTGCGTAGCCCCCACAAATAGGAGCACATAACCAATTAATTCGCCTATGAGGACAATTCCCTCTTACAAGGTTAGAAAGGAGACTCACCTCGCTCCGAAGGTCGATAACCGGCATTCCACACCCTTCCGAAGACTCGAATCGATGCACAACGCTCCAAAACTAGCCAATAATTATGTAAATCCATTAATATATGCTAAGGTACTCATTATAATCCAATTTATAACAATTCCTAACCCCGATCGAAAAGTTGACAAAAATGCCCTCGGGCCCACGTGCCCGGAATCCAAAATTTTTCGAAGATAGAGATTACCCATGGCCTCACGAACTAAAATATATGATTTTCTCTAAATTCCATGCCCAAAATCGTGGTCAAAATCCAAGAATACTAGTTTTCTAGGTTTTCCCTCAAACCTCATGTTTTCTACAATATTCCAAGTCTAAATCCATATATAAACCTTGTATATACTCAAAACTAGTAGAAATCACTTACCTCATGCTTGGTGATGGAAATGGCACTCCAAAGTTGCTCCAAAATCGGCTCCCATGGAAGAAATAAAGTGAAAATGAGCCAAACTTCGATTATTAAAGAAACCTCTCTGCCTCCAGCAATTTCTGCATCTGCGGAAATTTGACCGCGCAATTCCGCATCTGCGGTTATGACAGCAACCAACACTTTTCTCGATACGGAAATGAGCATAACTCCCTCATACGATGTCCAAATTCGACGATTCTTTTTGCTTTGGCTCCGAAATTACGATACGGATCTAATGGCTCAATAAAAACTTAATTTGGAGCTCATTTGCTTAATATGGCACCCCTTTATGTCCAAAGAAACGACGTTCAAACATCAAATAAGAGCGCGATACAACCCGAAACCCACCCGAGGCCCCCGGGAACCCGACCAATCACACCAACCAGTCCCAAAACACATTACGGACTTGCTCGAGGCCTCAAATCACATCAAACAACGCTAAAATCATGAATCAATCCCTAATCCAAGCTTTATGAACTTTAGAACTCCCAACTTCTACTTTCGATGCTTAAACCTATCAAATCACGTCCGATTGACCTCAAATTTTGCACGCAAGTCATATTCGACATTACGGACCTACTCCAACTTTCGGAATCGGATTCCGACCCCGATATCAAAAAGTCCACTTCCGGTCAAATTTCTCAAAAACCTTCAAATTTCTATCTTTAGCCAAATGGCTCCAAAATGACCTACGGACCTCCGAATTCACTTCCGATCGCGCTCCCAACTCCAGAATCACCATACGGAGCTGCTCCCAGACTCGGACTCCCAAACAGAGATCGATATCACTAAAATGCACTCCAACCCAAACTTATGAAATTTCTTTCAAAATGCTACTTTCCACAATAGGCGCCAAAACGCTCCCGGGTCATCCAAAACCTGATCTGGGCATACGCCCAAGTCCGAAATCATCATACGAATCTGCTGGAACCTTCGGATGCCGATTTCGAGGTCGTTTACTCAAAATTCCAATCCTAGTTAATTCTTTCAACTTAAGGCTTCCGAAATGAGAATTCTCTTTCCAAATCAACTCTGAACTTCCCCGAAACTTAATTCCGACCACGCGTACAAGTCATAATACCTGAAATGAAGCTGTTTATGGCCTCGGACTGCTGAACGACGTGCTAGAGCTCAAAACGACCGGTCGGGTCGTTACAACTAGTCTCCTATTTCAGCACTTCATGTATATACTTTATCCTTTAACACAATTATTTTATAATTTCAGGTCATACAGTCTGGTGTTCGATAATTTAGTGGTTGAAAGATTTCAAAATGATGAAAAGTTGTGGAAATCATTTGAAGACCATCATTCTGGATTATTACAATGATGACATTGCTATTTAGTCCAAACAATATATTTTTATGTTTTAAGTTACTGTGATATTAATATTTTTGATTAATACTTTCTTTTGTTTGTTAAGATTTTATGAGATATATTATGTTTTTTTAATTAATATTAATATATTTTATTATTTGGGTCATATTCTATACAAATGTAGTAACTATATATTATTAATTGTGGCCAAATTATTGTTATTATCATTTATGACTTTTAAAGCTATTGATTATTAGCAGCAATTTAGTTAAACTATTAGCTATTAAAATGGACTCTAAAGGGCAAATTAAGATGTTTTAAGAAGGGATAGTATTGCCTTTTTAATTGCAATAGAATAATTGCCATTAAAGATGCGAACTTTTAGCGACAATCATTTTGAATTTAGCGGCTATAAAAATGGATGGTAAAGAAGTATAATTAGCCGTTTGGATTGGATTTAGTAGCCAATATAATTGCCAATTGCCGTTAGAGATGCGAACCTTAGCGGCAATTATTTTGAAGTTAGCGGCTATACAAATGGATGGTAAAGAAGTATAATTAGCCGCTTGGATTGGATTTAGTAGCCACTATAATAGCCACAAACAATTGCCGTTAGAGATGCGAACCTTTAGCGGCAATTAGTTTGAATTTAGCGGCTATAAAAATAGATGCTAAAGAGGTATAGTTGGCCGTTTTGGATCGGATTTAGTAGCCATTATAATTGCCGCAAACAATTGCCATTAAAGGTAATAATTTTTAGCGGCAATAAATCATACCCTTTACCAGCTTTTGCGAGAAAAGCCGCTAAAGGCTTTGTTGACCCCAACATCAGCGGCAAAACCGTAATGGCTGGTAAAAGATTTAGCGGCTATTGTTATTGCCTCTAAAGCCGTTTTGTATTGCCGCTAAAGGTCTTTTTTGTAGTAGTGAAGGTTTAAAGGAGTTCAGCAATCAGGAGCCCACCTGAAGAACAGAGAAAGCAGCAAGGTTCAAAGGAGTTCAGCAATCAGAGCTACNGAAGAACGAAGGAGCAGTCAAGTTCGAGGAAAGTAGCGCAAGTGTGGTAATCAGGAGCCCACCTGGAGAACGAAGGGAAGCAGTCCAAGTGTTGGTAGTCAGGAGCCCGCCTGGAGAACGAAGGGAAGCAGCAATTCAAGTGTTGGTAATCAGGAGCCCACCTGAAGAACGAAGGGAAGCAGCAATGTTCAAAGGAAGATAGTAATCAGGAGCCCACCTGGAGAACGAAGGGAAGCAGCAATGTTCAAAGGAATACAACAATCAGGAGCCCACCTGGAGAACGAAAGGAAGCAGCGAGGTTCAAAGGAGTTCAGCAATCAGGAGCCCACCTGAAGAACAAAGGGAGGCATTTCAAGTTTTGAGGAAAATCAGCGCAAGTGTTGGTAATCAGGAGCCCACCTGGAGAACGAAGGGAAGCAGCAATGTTTAAAGGAAGACAACAATCAGGAGCCCGCCTGGAGAACAAAGGAAAGCAACAATGTTCAAAGGAAGTTCGACAATCAGGCGCCCACCTGGAGAACAAAGGGAGAACAAGGCAAGTTTCGGAGGAAAGGAAGATAATTCAAATGTTGGAAATCAGGAGCCTACCTGGAGAACAAAGGGAATGCAACAGTGGTCAAAGGAAGACGGTTCAAGTTCAGCAATCAGGCGCCCACCTGGAGAAAAGGGAAAGCATCTCAGATTACAATTCAAGCCAGCAATAAAAGAAGCTCGCGACAAGAATGCGAGTCAATAGTCCGAGATGACCAACAGAAGTTAGTCACAATCCAGAATAAAAAAAAATAGCAAGAAGTGAATCCAAATGCAGAAGTTGATGAAAGATGTGAGCCGCTCAAGACATGGCTGAGGTCACAAGCACTGCATGTCTGGTTTTGATCAGAAAAGCTGAGGAAGAATGAACTAGCACCTGCAACTAGCAAACGTCAAGGTTCAAATCCAAAGTCTGCATGAAGAACCATTCAAGACTCAAGATCAAGCTTCAGAAGACTTATAGATAGGAATCTTGTAACTCGTAGTTGATAGGCTTAGTCAGTCTTTTTCCATTTTTTGATGTTGATGTAATAACAGGACCGCGGACTGGAACCTCGACGGAATGGCACCTCGATCGGCTCTCCACCTCGGTATACTCTATCATCTCACTCACTTCTGAACTACACGTGGCCTGATTCCTTTATAGCCAAGGATATGTAGGCAGCTCAGATACCAGGGCTCGGTCACATTCCCCTTTTCTCTTAGTTTTGGTCTCCTTAAATAAGGGTCGGGTCAAAAAACCTGTCTAGTCGTTCTTTGTCCGAAAACTCTTCGCGTTTCCAGTCAAAGAGGGGCAGCTGTAGACATGTAATTTTTGACCCTCCCCAAGATTTTTCATATTTTAGCACGTAAATATTTAATTTAGGCCTATATTGCTATTTCAACTCATTTTTACTCTTTTACTTTATGTTATTACAAGAAAACAAAAATTACAAAAAAATAGGTTCATTAATGTTTTTGTAGTCACTTTTAATCTTGAAAAATACCAAAAATAGTTTTGTTTTAACGGCCAGTCTTATTTTAATGGTTATTTTATTTAAGTAGGATTAATTAATAAATGAGATCGTATTTTTAGGCTCATTCGCGAAAAAAGAATAAAATTTGGATTCAAGTGACCCATTTTTAGGCCTAATTCGGATTAGCTTATTAAGCCCAATACCCATTAAGCTAACTCTAGGAAACCTTCTAAACTGTTCTTTGGAACAAAAAACAAATAAAAATACGCTAAGGACCTAAGAGCAATAAGCTGAAAATACAACAAATAACCTTAACCTACACTCAGTAACGCCTAAAAATCTGGAGGAATCAGCGCCGCAATACATTGGAGAGCTGAAAATACACACAAAAAATAGAGAGCCTCCTTCTTCATTCAAAGATCAGCCATAGACACTCCATTACAGCCCAAATTTCAACCCCAAAAGCTACGAAAATCAACCATGAAACAGCCCCAAATTCCAGCTTAAAACACCCTTGCAACTTACTCCAAACACCACCAACAAAACCTTCTATAGTTGCTGAAAAATCAGCAATGTAAAAGCCATCAAAACCAGCTAAGCTTCCATCATTTTCAGCCGTAAACACCCAAAAATCAGCAATCAAATCCAACCTCGAGACACCCCAAAACGCAGTTGAAATCTGTTGCAATCAGCTGCCGAATCAGCCCTGAAAAGAGCCGAAACAACAACTGAGAGGCGCTGCAAATTCCACCGAAAAGATCACCTCAAAACCAATGCAAAAACCAGCCCGAAATCACCATCCCAAATCTGGTTGAGTTGAGTGGTTCGGCGTTGCGATTCCGGTTCTAGTTTATGGTCCGTAGCTCGGTTGAGGACTGCTATTTTTGGATACTCTTTTGCGATGTACACGTTTTGAAGATTTTCAGCAATTAAGGTGGCTCTTTCTTTTTTTCACTACTCCAATTCATTTCTCTATGATTCGAGCATTTCAGATTTATGTCACTATCCATGTCACTGTTGCTTTAATGTTTTACTTTTTATGTATGTATGCTTTGAGTTTTTTTTGTATTATTAGTTATAGTTGGTTTTATGAGTTTGAGCCTTTGTGTATGTTAGTTCAAATCTGTGTTAGTATGGGAATTTGGGTATATAAGCACTAACTTGAAAGTTGAGTTTTAATGGTATTTCAATTGCTGGAAATTCGTATCTCTTGTTGTTCTTTTTCAACCATTTTATTGCTTGAATTCCTTTTGGTTAATATTGAAGATTTTGACAGAATATTGAATATTTGATGCATTCAAAATGAATGTCTTTCCTTCGTTGTCTCACTTGATTATTTTAACAAAGTTGAAGGAACGAGAATTCTGGGCTTTATGTTCCAAGTGTAGTTGCTGATTAGCTTATGGAAACATTGGTTGTCTCTGCTTGGTAATCAGTCACTATATTATCATAGCAATAATCGTCTGCATTAGCAATAGTTCAAACATCGTAGTTGCTTTAGGCGCATAATTTAAATTAATCTCCTTAAACTCGGGTGTGCATTTCATGTGACCCAAATTCAAATCTCAACAACGTTAAATAAAATGTGTCGTGGACCGTGGGTGCATTTCATGTGGCGTGGTTCAAGACGTGTTTTAAATAACGTTGAATCTTCCTGAAAGTAATTAAAAGCGGCTAACGAGTTAAAATATACCATGGGCTAAAACATGTATCAAAATCAGATAATAGGCCAATAATAACAGTTGAGCGACCATGCTAAAACCACGGAACCCGGGAATGCCTAACACCTTCTCCCGGGTTAGCAGAATTTCTTACCCGGATTCCTGTGTTTCGCGGACTGTAAAACAGAGTCAAACTTTCCTTGATTTGGGATTCTAAACCGGTGACTTGGGATACCATAAATTATCCCAAGGGGCGACTCTGAATAATAATATAATAATCCCGTTTCGATTGTCACTTTAAGTTGGAAAAAACTCCCTTATACCCTTACGGATAGTAAAAAGGAGGTGTGACGGTCCCAACTGAGAATATATATATATATATATATATATATATATATATATATGTGTGTGTGTGTGGGGGGGGGTGTGGGGGGGGGGGGGGTGGGTGGACGTTGTGATTCCCTATTACAACCACCACACTCAAAACTAGGGAAAGCGCGAATGGTCTGCATTCAGCTTATCGACATAAACAATTTATGCCCTAATGTCTCAGTAGCGGTTTTCCATATTTGAACTTCCGGTTCAATGAGTGACCAAGCCTTGCTGTTGCGTTTCTCTTTCTTAACTTTGTTTATCACGAGCATATAATACAGGAGTCAAATTAACACCTTATGCTTCACACACAGTTGAACTTAATAACATAAAGTGAGATGGATTTAAGTATCTAATTACTTGGAATTGGGTGAAACTACATTCTATTCCAGCTCGTGCTTTATTTATGTATAACATCATGTCTGACTTTTAGCTTTATGAGTTCTTGAGACTTTTGAATTGTGCTTAAGTTTGTTACTTATGAGAGTGTAGGTTACGTTTGAGGATAACTCCAAGAAGAAACTGTGTTATGTAACATGGGGCATAGGGCTTTTTATGAGAGACTTGAATAAGTCAAAAATAGTATCCTGGGATAATGGGATGAGACTTGGTTGAGTTGACTGTGGCTAAGATGCGATGTGTGGTTTATGTTACAGGGTCTCTACATGGGTGCTATGGATAATGAGATGCGCCTTGGGATTTTTTCAAGAAGCAATGATGTAGTGGTGAACCTGTTATAAAACCCCAGCGGTTTGTCAACTGCAAAAGTATGGCCAAACGGGCTTTGGATGTTGTTATGGATGATGATCAGAAAATGGAGATCTTCCTAGAACAATATGCTGCTGAATGGAAAAGGTAATTTTGGGCCTGGCCCCAAATAAAAATGCTTTTAAATGAATGCAAGGGTTAAATAAACAATTTGTTCTTTGTGACCAGTTATTCTACGGCAGAGGACTAGTTTCCTCTAGATTTAGAGCACTACTAATTGGTGTAGAGTATCGAGATGCTATGCATAGGCTTTTAGGTTGTCATACTTATGTTAACATGATTCATCAACAATTGATCAAGATCTTTCATTTTTCTCCGACCTCTATACTTGTGCTCACTGGTAGTAACTGGGCTTTCTAATTTTTAATTTGTTTTATATTCACATTTAATCGAAAATTGTCTCAAAATTTCAAATTTCATGTGCAGATAATGGTGCAAATCCATTGCCAACTAGAGCAAATATGATTCGAGCATTCGACTGGCTTTTGCATGGCTGCAAGTCTGATGACATGCGTTTTCTTTTTTATGCCGGTCATGGAGATCAGCATCTACTTGATAATGGGCACTCATTGGACGAGTTTTGTGAAAGTATAAATCCCTTGGACTTCATAATCGAAGGTCCTATATATGACTTCGAGCTCAATGAGAGGTGGCTGGTCAGGCCGCTTCCCACAGGAGCAAAACTTTTTGCATAAATGGATTGCTGTTCTAGTGGCAACATTCTAGATTTACCATGGCTTTCCCAAACAACGAGGTAATGCTTGTAATAAGATTTTGCTTTAGAGGTTAGGAGTCTGTAACTTATAGAGAGGCTGAATTTGATCAAATACAATCAAATCTCTCTATAACGTCGTTTATTCCAAATATTTTTGAATGTTATAGCGAAGCGCTGTTATAGAGAACATATATTATAACATAACATAAAAATTGGTTCTGGAAAAGTAGAGCCGACAATATGAGCGGGGCCGGGCTAGCCCAGTCCAGCCCACGCGGGCTTTAGCAATTGACGGGCTGGGCTGGGCTGTGCTGTGAGGGTGGGTTGGTGAAGTCCAAGGGATCCCTTGATCTCCATGACCGGCATAAAAAAGAAAATGCAGGTCATCAGACTTGCAGCCATGCAAAAGCCAGTCGAATGCTCGAATCATATTTGCTCTTGTTGGCAATGGATTTGCACCATTATCTGCACATGAAATTTGAAATTTTGAGGCAATTTTCAATTAATGTGAATATAAAACAAATTAAAAATTAGAAAGTCAGTTACTACCAGCGAGCACAAGTATAGAGGTCGGAGAAAAATGAAAGGTCTTGATGAATCATGTTGACATGAGTATGACAACCTAAAAGCCTATGCATAGCATCTCGGTACTCTACACCAATTAGTAGTGCTATAAATCTAGAGGAAACTAGTTCTCTGCCGTAGAATAACTGGTCACAAAAAACAAATTGTTAATTTTCATCATAATTGATACATGATAGAAAAGCAACTAAACTTATAGAGTGAATTGAAATCAACATGCGAAATTAAGTCTGCACCAGAAAGGGAAAACAGGTTGATTTTCTTCAAAGCAAGTATCAGGTGTAGAATAATTTTATAAATCAATTTAGGCGCACTATAAGTTAGAAACATTGATGCTAATTTCTTTTTCAAAGTAAAAACATGACATGAGTAATCACAGATCACAAATTGTTTGACATTGTGCATAATACACGAGTGATCATTACAACAACAACAAAAAAAAAACACAAGTGATCATTCTCTAATAAAAACAACAGAAGTCAGATATATGAAGTATTTTTAACCAAATTATTTCCTTCATGTTGTAATAAGATTGGAAGGAAATGTCAAAAGGGAGAGAAAATAGGATTACACCTTCCGCAAATGCAAAGCATCTATCACCGTCCCATTAGTGAATTCATCTTCCCCGAAATAATATGAAATCAAGTTTGAAATTGGAAAAATTTAATTTTAACCAAGGGGCATAGGGCAGAGAAAGCGAGTGAGTTTGAACCTCTATATGCCTCACCAACCATTGCCCCTCCCAATAAAAACTTTTACTAAAATGAAAAGTATAGGATGGTCACACATAATATAGAACCAAACGAGACATAGAAAGAGATACCTTCAAAGATGAAACTGTAGCTAGAGTACAAATCTCCATTTCCCGGTTTATTACGGTCTCCATAGTATCATTTTTCCGGCAGAGCACAACTGCTTCTCGCCTAAGATCACCACCGTTAGTTTGGAATCAACTATCTCTCTTCTCAGCTCGTCGACTGTGTCCTTCTTGATGGTAGCCCCAATGGTGGCCCTCGTTTGTCTGCTGCTAACAGAGTCTGGGTCGATCAGTGTGCGAGTTTGAAGCCTTCTTTCACACAGATTGTGGACAATGTTTACAAGGCTACTTCTCTTTCTGTTGATTTTGCGTCCAAGGTTAGTTTTTTAATACTCCTACCATTGATTAGGTAGTTCAGTAGAGTTCGTCTTTGCTGTTTTAGGATGCTTGTTGGTAGACAAAAGTTTTCTCTATCGGAGATGATTCTCTAACTGCTTTACTATTTTAAGCATTAACTTCATTGTATAGGGGATGCCAACTAGTATTTTGTTTTTACAATAGCTTCCTCTATGTTTGAGCAGGGGTCAATGTATCTAAGCTTGTAAAAATCAGATCTTTTTAATATTTGAATGAACAGACAATAAATGGGTTAGAACAGAGGATTCTTGAATTTCTAACCCAATAATTTGGGATTGATTCTTGGTTGATTTAATTATGAGGTTGCTTTATGGCATCGTTTTTGTATAAGGAAATCTATTGCGTGAATTCTTTCTTTGTCCTTCCTGGTTTTCCTATAATACTTAGTACGTATCATGGATTTGTAATACTTTCTACCTACTTTATTTTGCAGCTGATAATCACCTAGGATGTGTATGCAGCTTAAATTGAAATACTATAATGTGCTAAGTTGTGTAGCAGTATTATTTTATTTTTCCAGCTCTGTGAACTATCAAGTTAGCTGGGTCAGGTAATATGGTGAATGGATTGTGAACTAGGACACCAGAAGTAACAGTTTCATTATGAACTCTTCCTACTCCTATGGAGCCTGGCTTTTTTGTTCTTGTGGATTGCTAGGACCTGAAACATCTTTTAACCAATAGGGCCAACAGAAACAGCCTTGTCTTACATATGAAATTCAGTATGTTTTTTTTTTTTTTTTACTTCAGGGATTTGCGTTTCTGCTTTTAGGTAGGTCAGAGATGGTGCGTTTCAATATTGTTGCACTTTGGGCTTTATCTTTGTGTGTTACCTTATTTCGCTTAGCTCTGGGGATAGATCTATGAGCACTGGGGTTAAATTTGTGCAAATTCCGATAAACAGCATGCCAATGAACGGTGTCTCACATATTTTCACTATGCTTATTTATCTCCACATGCACTGGAGATTGAAGGAGTTTTACATTCATTTCTTAGAAAACATGCTATACTCTTCGACTTTTTTAAGGGTCTTAGCAATTTTTGCTTTGATAGTTCTTCTGAGTATTCACTATAGTCTCAAATATTGATGTATTGCCACTGGAGATTGAAGAAGTTTTAAATTCATTTCTTAGGAGGCATGCTATAGTTCTTCTGCCCTCTGTCAGGAAAAAAAAGGTTAGAAATAAATAAAAAGGAAACTTAAATAGAATCCTTTGCATATACTCCATATTTGTTTTACAATGGTTATTAAAGAAAAAACATATTTGGTTTACAAATTTTTGATGGTAATGTAGCCTCTTGAGGTGGTCAATCAAGTGAATCAATGAGCTGAAAAGGAGACAGCCGGTCTCGTCAATGAAATTCTACCTGTTGACGCAGTTGACCATTTAACCAGACTTGTCTTTGCAAACTCACTTTACTTCAAAGGTGTCTGGGGTGATAAGTTCAATGCATCAATGACTAAGGACTGTGAGTTCCACCTTCTCAATGGGACCTCCGTTCAAGTGCCCTTCATGACTAGCCAGAGCAAGCGATATGTAAAAGCTTATGAAGGCTTCAAGGTGTTGAGGCTTCCTTATAAACATGGCTTGGATAGGCGTCATTTCTCCATGTATTTCTTTCTACCTGATGCGAATGATGGCCTGCCAGGCCTGGTGGAAAAAGTCACTTCAGACTCCGAATTCTTGGAGCGTCACCTTCCACATGCGAAGGTTGGAGTTGGTGAATTTCGTATCCCCAAATTTAAATTTTTTTTTTGGATTTGAAGCTTCTGAAGTTCTGAAAGGGCTCCGCGTGGTATCGCCTTTCTCTGGCCATGATCTCACCGAGATGGTGGAGACCATTTGTAATAAGGGCGTGTGTGTTGTTAGCATCTTTCATAAGTCCGTTATTGAGGTAGATGAAGAGGGCACAGAAGCTGCTGCTGCAACCACTGCTGTGTTTGGCCTAAGGTCTTATTCAGGAGAGAAAGTAGATTTCATTGCTGATCATCCGTTTCTCTTTCTGATTAGAGAAGATGGAACAGGCGCGTTATTGTTTGCAGGTACCGTCCTTAATCCTCTCCTTGAGTAAGTTGTACCCCTACATGTAGGTCGGTACCACTACTTGGAGATTGATGTTGTACTCTATGCTTCTATTATGTTGTACTCTCTGCTTCTATTTAGGGCTTGGACTTTTTTGGGTGCCCATAGTTGCCCCAACCCCCCTTACTAGAAAGTAATTTATTATGGAAAAGCATCGGTATGGAGCCTTCATGTATCCTACTTATGCTTTTGATTGTGCCTTGTACTTTGAACTAATGACATCAAAGGTTTGTCTGGTATTTCAGTTTCTAGTCATGGTTGTTTTGCTACATGTGTTTTCTGTTCTGTTTGCCTGACCAAAAACAGGATGCATATGATGAACATGCTAACTACTGTGGAGAAGTAAATGTTTCGAGATGGCACAGCTTGAAGCAAGTTAGAAATTGTTGCTAGCTCATTTACCATAAATCATGTATGCTAAGGTTTTCTCTATAACCTCGGAAATGGATTTTCTTTTCTATTTGCTCGCTATATTAAATGGAACGAAGCCCTTGTTTTAAGTTTATTGGCATCACCTTGCTTTCCCCTTGAACGTCAGAGGATTTAGATAATGCTCATGAATTTGTTGATAAGTTCCCTTTTTATCTCGTTTCGACTTTTAAATATTTGCATGGGTACTGTGTTAATAGATATCTTTAATCCCATCCTCCCCCCCCCCCCCCCCCCCCCCCCCCCCCCCCCCCCCCCCCCAAAACCAATCCCAAACACCCATCGGAAGATTTTATAACGAAGTAAGCTGTTTTAATGAATAGGGGTGGAGCTAGAAATCATGATAAGTATATTTGCATTACATATGTGTGCGTATTCAGCTTCAATAGGTAATTATTAGTACTTTGAAGTTTGTTTACCCGTAAAATGGTACAGTTAAATTTATACATAGTTTATGTCTCCGGGGACAATAGCAACGATATCGATAAACAAGAAGATAAAATTATATTGAGCTTTGAATAAAATGTAGCGTATGTTTGGCAGAATTTTTTTGTCACCTACAATGGTAATAAAGCTCACTATTTATAATTGTACCTAGGGAACACGGTCCTAGGATCAACACCATCTTTAATGTCAATTATGAGGACCATTGAGTATGTTGTTAAACTTAACAAGCAGTGAATGCCATATTCCTTGTAACGAGCCGTGTACTTAATGCTGTAGAATATTCCTCATTAAATGCTACCGGGGTAAAAGGCATGTATTTCATCTTTATGAGTATCATTCTCTCTGGTAACAGATGGGATCGTTGTCTTCGCATTCAACTATCTTCTGTGTTCGGCTCCATGTGTCACTTCCTCATGTTATCATTTTATATAAACATATTTTACTCTATACAGATAGTTCCCCTGCTTTCTGGTGCAATAACTTTGTGTCACCGGGAAGTTGGTAGAAGCATCTTCTTCGGCGGGAATTTCACTGACCCCTCTGAAAAGTTTCTGACGGTTGATTAGACGCACATCTCGCCGTATTTAATGTCCCGAAAACGCGTCATCCTGCGATTTAGCATCACTTTTACCGGTAAGCGAGGTAATTATGACCACGAATTTAGCCGCATATACCTTTACTTGTACGCTTCAACCTCCTTCATTTACAATTCATAATACTTTAAATTTCTCAAACTTTCTTTACTCAACTTATACTTCGTCTTTAACATTTCTTTAACTTTCTTTTTTGAGAGAAAACTTTCTTTTCTTCCAGAAATTCTAGTTCTTAAAAAAATAAAGGTATCAGTGAGTACCATCATCCCAAAGAGTCTAGTTACTACCAAAGATTTTGAATAAAAGTATCATTCTGCTCACCCTCATACGTGGGTTGTTAGTGTATACCCTTCTTTATTCGTCCTTCCAGTATCCCTACTGTGAAGGAAGACTGCCAAGGTCAAGATTTGGATATTATCGCTCCCGACTTGGCGGAGCGCATAATCTTATCCAAGAAGGGTTTTACGTATTTTTACACATCCCTTCACTTTGGGAGCGTTTCTTTGAGTAGAAAGTTTGGCTCCGTCATCGTGGAGTTCTGCCTTCGCTACCAGGTGTGCTTGGCCCAAGTATGTCCTTTCGTATGGAGAACAATCGCTTGTCTTCGACGCATGTGCCCGGAGACGGGAGAGGAGCTATCCCTACCTCTAGTGATGAGATCTTCCGGGGGGAATGATCAGCAAGCGTGGCAACCATGCTCTGCTATCCAGCATGGATGTTGACAACGATCGTGGGGAGATAGAACAGTTCATTTCAGTCACCACTAGTGACATCATCCCGGCCACGGCTCCAACCTTTCCAGAATTATGGAATCGCACTCTTAAGTCTACCATTAGTTTTTCTTCTGTTAAAGATCATTCCTCCTCGTTATTGACCCTTCTTCTTTTACTTGTTTCAGCGACTCGGTGGGTTCCACCTAGAGTTGAAAGCTTGGACCAATGGGTTCAGAAAATCTTAGACGTTACTACGCTCTAAACCCACATGTGAAAAGAAATGTCCCTTAAATACGGGTGGAAGGCCGAAAATTATGGTAAGTCGAACTCATCATGTTTTTACCTTTTCATATAAGGAAGATGTTTGACCCTTCTCTTTTATTGAATTCAGGTCTACGCCAGGGCTCAATCGTCGTCCCCGAGGAGGACGTTTTGGCTAATCCTGCTAATGCGGTGAGGCTATTGTAGGAGGCTTTTACACAGATAGGTGTCTCCGGGCCTGCTTTCTGGTGCGAGCGCTTCTTCTCGGAATCTCGGCAGAAGAACACACATGCTCTCAAGTTCTTCGTGTAAAGAGATGTTCAAATTCGATGATGGACGACCGCCGACTGACGCGCATTTAATGCCTTGAAAATTGTACCGACGGGATGTTTCGGTGACCTCTGCTGCTTACGTCATGATGTCTCGAAGTGAAAATCGAGGATTCAAATCGTTTCTTGTCATTTACTCTCCAAAAATCGAGGGGACTAATTGTATACGGGTAAAACTGAGCTTGATGCTCGACCGAGCTTCTGGAACGACGATTGAATGGAAATCAAAGTCACGAGTGTAACCGGTCCCGGTATCAAAGTTCGGATATCCGACACGATCGGCCGAGATCGGAACATGATACATATCGGAATCAAAAGTGCTATCGAAGATCATCAGACCTACCCTCGAGTTTGTCGAGCTAGTAATTAGTCCCGTTCTTAATGGCCTCGGAGAAAGCTCCGCCAGCTCAGCCGACAAGGGTCTATAACTCTTGCCATTAATTGATTATTATAGCATAAATTACGGTATTGGTGTAAAGATATGCAACAATCAGAAAGACCCATGCTTTCCTATAGAATAATGTCCAAAAGGGGAGATTTTCCCCTATAAATAGAAAAGACTAAGCTATTGATAAACATATTGTAATACACTCATAAGCAATGTACTGTCATTTTTAGTTTCAGCTCATTCCGTGGCTCTATCTTGCATAATCTCGTTATTTTCGGTTCATGGGAAATCAATAGATTTGCTCCATTTGTGAAGGTTGTATCTATCTTTTATTGCTTATTTCTACGTCAATATAATTTTTCGCCTTTGTATCTATTTATACTACGTATCCTTAGAATCGTGTATAAATTCAATTGTTATTCGATTTTAAGGGTAAACAGAAACATCATAGCTTTACCTATGAAGTTAAATTGGCAGAGCGCAACTTTAGATCATAAAATTTGAAGAAGAGGAAGCAAAGATGAGAAGGTTCAGTCTGAAGTTAATTTTAAAAATTAAATTTTAAATAGAGTTGTAACAAGTAATACTCAACCTGTGTTTTTGGCATGAAATACAAGAGACTGTTATGTTTGATGGCAAGTAAGCCAATCGAACTATTTTATTTAATCAAAAAATAACCAACTGTTATATTCACTTCTTACTCTGCAACCTTCACCGAGCACAATGATCTAAGCTTTCATAAAAGGAGATATAACCATAGTCTCTTTAGCTAATTCAGCCATCATCAAGGAGTCGTCAGGGCCTTTGTCCTTGTACTACACCCATTTGATTCTTACCTAATTGAAGTAGTAGGTGATGTTGTTTAATTAAGTTCTTTCTCAAACTATTAGCTAGTCACATGATGACAAGTGAAACACCTTAATTTGAATTTGTGTGTAGAACTCTCACATGCGAGGTAAAATGTTTCCAGAAAAGGACTTCATAGGCTCGAATCCAAAACTTTTAGGGGTCGTTTGGTAGATGATATAAGAATAGTATTGAATAAGGTGTATTAGTAATGCATGAGTTAGTAATGCAAGCATTAGTTATGCAAAGATTATTTCTTATCTACTGTTTGGTGTGATGTACTAAAAATTAAAATGTATTGCATAATTTTTAAGAAAATTAGTTGTTTACAGAAATGCCCTCCATATTCTTTAGCTTTAGGGTACTTTAAGAACAATTTTGTCTTTAGTTATGCTAATACATACATTAATAGTCTTGGTATTACTAATACTATGGTGTTATGAACAATAAAAGAAGAAGAAGAGTATTGCAGAACAAAGTAGAGAGAGAGGGAATTCTTATTGATATGAGATGAATTGCAATGGAATAGAACCCTCTATTTATATGGAGAGAGTGACTTAGTTACCAAATAATAAACCCTAGAATCTCTCTAAATATAGACATTCACCATAAATAGAATTCTATTTATAACACTCCCCCTTGAATGTCTATTCAACAGATAATGTGCCTCGTAAAACCTTAACTAAATAAAATCCAGTGGAAAAAAATTCTAGAGAAGAAAAAAGAGTACACATATCTAACAATACGTCTTTGGTTGCCTCGTTAAAAACCTTGTAAGGAAAACCCAGTGGGACAAAATCTTATAAGGGAAAAAGAGTGCAACGCGTATTAACTCCCCTGATGAGAGCATCAATCCACATCCTTGAACATTCGCATTCCAATCTTGTGCACTAGCTTCTTGAAGTTTGACGTCGGTAGAGATTTGGTGAATAAAATCAACCATATTAACTCCAATGAATATGTTGCACCTTGAAAATTCTCGCTATCACATTATCATGCTTATAGTTATAGGAAGATATATATGTGCACAAATTGAACTTAGGAAGTGGTACTTCAAGATCAAGAGTTGTATATGCTTCAAGCAATTTAAATCATTTGGGGATTGTCATATAAGTATAGTCAAATAAGCCATACAATAGACTTTAGTTAGATGCATATCAAGTAAACATTCAACATAGCCTGAACTCTGGAAGAGAAAGAATGAAAAGGATAGGGAGCATAAGAAAAAATATTCACCTCAACATGCTCAACACCGTCTTCATCAGTCCATATCCTATTGGGGATGCGTTGGCGTGCAGCACGGTTTCTGCTTTCTGATCCATAGCCTGTTACAGGGGATCCAATTCTTACGCTAACCTGGTGTTAAGAATAGCATATACATGCAACTGATCAGTTCAAGTACAACCAGAATCAAAATACATAATAAACTGATCGTTCAGACTTAGTGCTATGAAGTACGAACTCTATCTACTCATACGGCTCAGCAACCCAGTAAAGACTGCTCCAGTTGGTACTTAGGAAATAAGATCTTTAAGTGCAGCCTCGCAGCTGTCATCCAGTCTACAACTCAATCCCAAAATTATATGTAGTAAATTCATTGTAAGTAGTTTAGCAAAAAAAAATTCATTGCAAGATACCTCCTTTCGAGCCTGTACAAGTAGGACAAGAAATAAATGCAATTGTTGTCATATCGGGAGCTATGCTTCAAGGGTAATCTCCAAGTTTTATACATTTCTGGGATAATCCTCAATATATACCAAAATGGTGTTTTTTTTTTTTTTTAACCGTGGTTCCCGGGCATCGCTTTGCGAACCCGACTAGCTGTACTCACCGGGATCCGCTGTTTCAATGCGTGCACACCACGGTTAGTTCCACGGGGCCCTGGAGACGCGGCCGGTTTGTAATGCCTCCAGTGACCCTGCGGGGGCTCGAACTGGCGACCTGAAGGACTTTGTCCTCAGGCCTTTACCAGTTGAGCTACCCCTCAGGGTTTACCAAAATGGTGTAACTGCATAGAATAGATATGTGGTTCAGTCTCATGCTTCTCCTCCTCTTTGAATTCATGTTTTGGGGTCAAACCTTTCCAATGGTGTATACTTGTAACAGTACAACACATCAATGCAATAAGGACCTTTACAATATTGTAGAAGTTTTGAAAAATTCCATTGAAATTATGTTTTGGAACAAGACCTTTCAGTATTATATTAAGACAATACATCAACATATTATGGCATTGCAAGCACTCAAGCAATAACCTAATTTACAGGTACCGCGTGCTTTTTCTCTTGTGTGATGATTAATAATGTAGGAATTGTTAATAATGAAGGGATCCTTATGCAGGGATTACTTACTTTAAGGGCATTTTTTGCCTTTTAATACTATAATGCCCCTATTGCTAATACATACATGGAGTATATTTTATTTCATATTCTATCCCCGCATAATATAATATGTACAGTCCCGTATAACTTAATGCAGTTATACATACTCAAGGTCAGTGTGATGATTACAGTAAGAAAATTCACTGAACAATTTAAAAGTAGATATTCACTCTAATATGGACTCAAATAAAAGTTCTGAGGAACTGTTAAATCTCTCAATTGCTTTTTAGAAGTTAACATGAAAAAGAATAACCAAATTAGATGTTAGAGTGAATGAAAGAGCGAAGATGAATAGCCAATTTAATTCCTCCGTCATATACATTATGCAAACAGCATAGTAACAATTGAAAAGCATGACAAATACTGAATCACATTACCTGTGAAAGAGAAAAACCATGGACAAAGAAAAGCATACCAAGAACAAAAATCTTTACTTTAACACAAAATGTACTTCAGACCACACTTGATATACCTAAACGATAACAGGAAGCCAAACAACTAAAACAATAATCTATTAACATAGTACTCTTGTAAGCCCCCGTTAGCGCCGGAAATGTGAAACCAATTGGAAACAGGCCTAAAAAATGAGGATTGACAACATGTATATGAAATCTATAAAAATGAATTTATTGAAAAGGAAAATGTTACGGTGAATTAGGAGGTGAAAAGTTCGTAACTCATCTAAAATTATAATGATACAATTAATTAATGATTCAATCAATATGATAAATATGATTAAGATTTGAGAATGTTTTTTTTGTATTTTTTAATCTAGCACGTAAAGGAAGAAAAGAGAAGGAAAATCAAAAAAATTGAGAAAAAAGATAAATAGGTTTGTTGGGCAAAGAGAGGTGCCAAGTCAGCATTATTTTTCCCTCCTTTATATATATATATATATATATATATATATATATATATATATATATATATATATATATATATGAAAATAAAATTAGAAAGTACTATAATTCTTTAATATTATTTAAATATATTAAAAATCATTCAATAAATATAAAAGCATTCACCCCTAAAGTCACTATATATTAGAGAACTATCCTAAATATAAGAATAAATACTTATACATTAATATCCTAAGTATTAGGTTTAACGATTATTTTTTTATATACTATATCTTGTTAAGGGTATTTTTTGTAAGAAGAAAAGTCAAATTTGCTTACGCTTTGGGAAGAAGCTACTTTTTTTCTGTTTCTCATAAACTGTTTTTGCTTCCTCCCAAAAGCACTTTTTTTCCAACAAAAAAAAAGAACTTGGCCAAACACGTTATGTTAAGAGAAAAAAACAAAGCACTTTTGGCCTTTGGATAAGCTTGACCAAACATGCTATACTTTTGGGAAGATTCTTATAGCCTGTTTGGCCAAGCTTCTAAAATCAGCTTATTTTGAGAAGTGCTTTTGGTGATAAGCAGTTTGTATTTGGCTAATTAATTTAAAAAACACTTTTGAGCAGTAATTAGTGTTTGGCCAAGCTTTTGAAAACTGCTTCTAAGTGTATTTTTCTCAAAAGTGCTTTTCAGAAAAGTACTTTTGGAGAGAAGCTACTTTTTTCTGCTTCTCAAAAACTGCTTCTGCTTCTCCTCAAAAACACTTTTTTTCCTTCCAAAAGCTTGGCCAAACACCTAAATTTTTAGCCAAAAGCACTTTTTGCCCAAAAAAAGCTTGGCCGAAAAGGCTATTTAGTCTTCAAAATTTGAGGAATCTCCAATTTGAGTTTTTGCAAATGTAAAAGTTAAATTTATTGGTTATCTATTTTTTAAGTGGATAATATGACTATTGTAAGTTTTAATTCCTTTCCTGCTTTTATTTTTATATAATTTAAAATACTCATATTTTGAGAAAATTAATTTATCAACTTAGTAGTAGTAAAAAGGAAATCTTACAGAAATGTCCAAATAAGTCCTAACTTACCAACCTCTAGCCATTAATTATAGATTTACAAAAACTAGTCAAGTACATTTAAAAATGAAAACCCAAATAAATAAGATTCTTTCTCTCCAAGAATCACACACAAAGATCTTCTTTCATATTTTTAAGTGTGACCAGCAACATTAAATGCAAGACGAAAATGAAATTTTATGAATGAATTAGCAATAAGTTGATGAAATATATATATATATATATATATGTATATATATATATAGAAAAGATGACTTGGCACTCTCTAAAGCCGAGAATCTTATTTATCTTTTTTCTCCTTTTTTTGATTGTTTTCCTTGTCCATTCTATTAGTTTAGCTTATATAAAAAGCCTAAAGTCTATATTAAATTCCTAGACGTTATGGTTCTTCTCCTCTTCCCTTTAATTAATTTGTATTAATGTGCCTTGTAACGTATCAAAACAAGGAGATAAAAAGATAAGAAGCATCATGCTGCCATTGTGATTCTAATACATTACCTCTGCCACTTCCATCCGGCCGAGGAGTTATTCAGGTACGTTCCGTCCTATTTAGCTTAGATTGTGCATTGGGAAATTTACCAGCGTATTTTCACTTAAAGGGGTGCTATAGGATCTCAAGGTTGAATTCAAGTCCACGCAAAGATATGCCAACGTTTTTGTTAAAAAGCTTATACTTTTGAGTTCCATAATTGATTCTTACTGAGTGTTTGCTAAATTTTGTTAAACCGTGATATGCCATCATTCATCAACATCAAGGAGCATCGTACAGTCAGTGGTATCTACCTTAACATTGAATGCATTTCTTCTAGGGTAAAAAATTCTTTTTTTGGTTAATTTCACTCCCGGAATTCATTTTCTACTCATATTTTTATTAATTTTTTTATTAAATTCACAATTTTTTTCGAGTAGGTCTAATTCAGGAATTTGACTTGGTGTTATTTTAGAAACTGCTTATGAAATTCAATGATTTTAAAATAGAAGCAAAACCATACTTCCCTAATAACAAATGTTGATTTGCCTAGCATTTGCTGTGAAATTGAAAATAAGTTGCATAATGGGACATTCTTTGGTTGGTGTACATAGATTTAATTTTATACTATAATTACTATTTTTCTATTGATAATAAAATTTGAACATTTGCTGAAACAGGATTAAGGAAGCAATGAGTTTCTTTAATTCTATCAATACTATAAAGAACTCCTCTTGCCAAGTTATCAAACACTACTGACAAGAAGAATTTTGAAGAGGTTGTCATTATCCCTTTCAAAGATCCTTGAGACAACAAAGGTTTTTCTAATCATTAACCCTAGTCTCATCTATTTCTAATAATATAATATAGCCTCACAACGTGCATTGATTAAGTTTATGTTAGCATTGGATATTGAATTAAGTGTAATATGGTTTCACCGAAAGGTACTATATACCCAAAAGATGGATCTTTTCTTATTTAAATATTATTCTGTTGAATAAATATTTTTTATGTTGAATGTGATAATGTTACTTTTATTTATTTATTTTCGTTAAATCTATCGATTACTATTTGTTGACTTTTTTGAAAAATATTTTTTAATTTTTCATTTGAAATTTGGGGTTTTAACTTGATTTTCAAGAGGTATGAAAATATTTTACATTCATACCATCGATCAGTTTAATGAAAATAATTTTGTAAGATTTTTCTTTTTGCAATGATCTCATTGTGCAGGAACATTCAATGATTATTTATAAATACTAAGGGGAAAACCATTGAAAAAATGGCGTCTTGAAAACAAGAATATCATGAGTGAGTTCAAGAAGAAAACTCACTTAAAAATTTGATGGAATTGAAGTGGAGTATTATATTTGTTGCATATGTCAAAAGTAGGCAAAATTGACCGAACCTCGGAAATTCTGGTGTTCCTTTTTATTATTGTTTTATTGTCTTATTTATTATTTGGTGGCTGCCATAATTTTTGGTATAGTAGTTGTGACTCATTCACACTATACACATTTGGCTTCCGCAATAATTGGTATCAGAGCCAAGGTACTGTCTAAGTATGCTCTGTGGTTGCAGCATAGTCTGATCTTCCGCATCAGAAAAGATTTATCTTGGTAACTGAGTCAAGGTTCTGTCTGAGTATGCTCTATGGTTGCAGCTTAATCTGATCTTCCACACCAGAAAGGAAATAATCTTGATTTGTGTCGTCAGCTATTAAATAATATTTGTGTCAAAGATGGGAGACAATAAATAAGAAGAATCTACATCAAGTGTCAACAATACGTCATCATTGGCATCTTCGCTTATGACAATAATTGTGTCAAATGCAAAATTTGCGGTAGAAATTTTTGACGGGTCAGGACATTTTGGAATGTGGCAAGGTGAGGTTCTAGATGTCCTTTTTCAACAAGGGCTGGATCTTGCCATTGAAGAAAAGAAATCGGATGTTATTGGAGAAGAAGATTGGAAAATTATCAACCATGTTGCTTGCGGTACCATTCGATCATACCTTGCTAGAGAGCAGAAATATCCATACACAAAGGAAATTTCTGCAAGTAAATTATGGAAAGCACTAGAGGATAAATTTTTGAAGAAAAACAGTCAAAATAAATTGTACATGAAGAAGAGACTGTTTCGCTTCACCTATGTTCCTGGTACCACAATGAATGAACATATCACCAGTTTGTTGTTGTTGGTCACAGATTTGCAAAATATTGGATGCAACTTTTGATGATGGTAACTTGGCCTTGATGTTGTTGGGGTCACTTCCTGATGAGTACGAGCACCTTGAAACTACTCTACTCCATAGAAATGACGAAGTTTCTCTCAGAGAAGTTTGTTCGGCTTTGTACAGCTATGAACAAAGAAAGGGAGAAAAGCAAAAGGGCGGAGAAGGAGAAGCACTGGTTGTGAGGGGTCGTCCTCAAAATCAAATGAGGACAAAGAAGGGAAGATCCAAGTCAAGATCTAGACCCAGCAAAGATGAATGTGCCTTTTGTCGAGAAAAGGGGCACTTAAAGAAAGATTGTCCGAAGTTGAATAATAAGGCCAAACATTAACAATGGAAAGGCCATTATGGATTCAAATGTAGCTGATTGTGATGATTCAGACTTCTCATTAGTTACAACAGAGTCATCAACATCATCAGACATATGGTTGATGGACTCGGCTTGTAGCTATCATATGTGTCCCAACAGGGACTGGTTTGTGGATTTTCATGAAGGAGAATATGGAGTCATCCACACAGCGGATAACAGCCCTCTTACCTCATATGGTATTGGTTCAATACGATTAAGGAACCATGATGAAATGATTAGAACATTAATAGATGTTCGATATGTACCGGATTTGAAGAAGAATCTCATCTCTGTAGGAGCCCTAGAATCAAAAGGGTTCAAAATCATTGCAGAAAATGGAGTAATGAGAGTATGCTCTGGTGCACTAGTGGTAATGAAGGCCAATCGGAAGAACAATAACAGGTACCGTTATCGCGGTAGTACAGTTATTGGGATAGCGACAGTGACATCCAGTGACAAAAAAGAGGCAGAAGCAACCAGGCCATGCGCTTGGGACATGCTGGAGGAAAATCTTTGAAAACTCTATCAGATCAAGGATTGTTAAAGAGAGTAAAGGCTTGCAACTTGGAGTTTTGCGAGCATTGTGTCAAAGGGAAACAGACAAGGGTTAAATTTGGTACAGCGATCCATAATACTAAAGGTATTTTGGATTATGTACACTCGGATGTTTGGGGTCCTTCCAAAACACCTTCTAAAACAGACAAGGGTTAATACTAAAGGTATTTTGGATTATGTACACTCTGATGTTTTGGGTCCTTCCAAAACACCTTCATTGGGTGGGAAACACTATTTTGCAACCTTTGTTGATGATTTTTCCCGAAGAGTGTAGCTGTATACAATGAAGAGGAAAGATGAAGTGTTGGGAATTTTTCTCAAATGGAAGACGATAATGGAGAATCAAACAGGCAGGAGGTCAAGTGTATTCGCACAGACAATGGAGGTGAATACAAAAATGATCATTTCAATAAGGTCTGTGAAAATGATGGCATCATCCGACACTTCACTGTCAGACATACACCACAACAGAATGGAGTGGCAGAACGTATGAATCGGACCTTGCTGGAGAAGGTACGGTGTATGTTGTCCAATGCTGGCTTGGGCAAAGAATTTTGGGCTGAGGCAATTACATATGCATGCCACCTCATTAATCGTCTACCAGCTGCTGCTATTGATTGCAAGACACCATTTGAAAAATGGTATGGAAAGCCTGATGTAGATTATAACTCTTTGCACGTGCTTGGCTCAACTGCATATTATCATGTGACAGAGTCAAAATTGGATCCAACGGCAAAGAAGGCTATTTTATGGGGATTACTTCTGGAGTCAAAGGATATCGCTTATGGTGTCCTACGATAAAGAAAGTAATATTCAGCAGGGATGTTACCTTCGATCAATCTGCTGTGGTAAATAAGGTAACAAATAAAGATACCAAACAAGATGATGGTGCTTCTAAGCAGGTGGAGTTTGAGGGAAAATTTATTTTTCTTACACAAGAAGCAGAGGAGGAAACAAATGATGATTATCCTCTGGAAGAAGAGCCACTTGAGAGGGAGGTTCCAACTCAAGAACCTCAACAACAACTTGAATCAATAGCAACCAGCAGGCTAAAAAGGACAATAACGAAACATGTTCGTCTCATAGAGGCAGTTGCTTGTGCAACCTCAATTGTAGCTGATGATGTTCCTACCACTTATAAAGACGCAGTCCAAAGTTCAGAAGAAGATAAGTGGAGGATTTCCATGAATGATGAAATACAGTCCCTTCATCAGAATCATACATGGAGATTGGCCAATCTCCCGAAGGGAAAGAAAGCAATTGGGTGCAAATGAGTATTTGCAAAGAAATAAGGATTTCCTAACCAAGAAGATGTTCGCTACAAAGCAAGATTGGTGGCCAAAGGATATGCTCAAAAGGAGGGAATTGATTACAGTGAAGTATTTTCTCCAGTTGTAAAACATTCCTCTATTAGAATTATGTTGGCTTTGGTAACACAGTTGGATTTGGAACTAGTTCAGATGGATGTAAAAACTGCGTTTTTACATGGAAACTTGGAGGAGGAAATCTACATGACTCAGCCAGAAGGATTCAAAGTTGCTGGAAAGGAAAACATGGTGTGCAATCTTGAAAAATCGTTGTATGGATTGAAACAATCTTCTAGACAATGGTACAAGCAATTTGACAAGTTTATGTTGCGGCAAGGGTACAAGAGAAGCAAATACGATCATTGTGTGTATTTGTGCAAGTTTAAAGATGGTTCCTTTATTTATCTTCTTCTATATGTTGATGATATGTTGATAGCTTCCAAGAATTCAGAAGAAATTGATAAGTTGAAGATTCAACTAAAGAAGGAGTTCGAAATGAAGGATCTGGGTGAGGCAAAGAAAATTCTTGGCATGGAGATAATAAGAGATAGACGTTCAAAGAAACTCTATTTATCTCAAAAAGAATATTTGAAGAGAGTACTACAACGTTTTGGCATAGATGAAAAGACTAAGCCGGCTAGTACTCCATTTGCTCCCTATTTTAAGCTAAGTACTACTATGTCGCCAAAAGATGAAGCTGAACGAGAGTATATGTCAAAGGTACCATACACAAATGCTGTTGGTAGCTTGATGTATGCAATGGTCTGTACGAGACCTGACATTTCACAAGCTGTAGGAGTTATTAGCAGATAAATGCATAATCCAGGAAAGGAGCATTGGCAAGCTGTGAAGTGGATTCTACGATATATTCATAATATTGTAGATGTTGGGTTAGATTTTGAGCAGGAATGCAATCAGTCTGTAGTTGGATATTGTGACTTAGATTTTGCGGGTGATCTGGACAAACGAAGATCAACTTTTGGTTATGTGTTTACTTTTGCAAAGGCACCAGTTAGTTGGAAGTCTACTCTGCAGTTAACAGTTGCTTTGTCTACAACAGAGGCGGAGTACATGGCTATTACAGAGGCTGTGAAAGAGGCAATTTGGCTTTAGGGGTTGCTAAAAGAGTTTGGTGTTGAACAAAAAAGTATCATAATTTTTTGTGATAGTCAAAGTGCTATTCAATTAGTGAAGAACCAAGTTTATCATGCAAGGACGAAGCACATTGATGTTCGGTATCATTTCGTAGGAGAAATCATAGAAGAAGGTGGAGTCACAGTGAAGAAAATTCATACTACAGAGAATCCTGCTGATATGCTGACAAAAGTGGTGACTGCGGTCAAGTTTCAACATTGTTTGGATTTGATCAACATTGTTGAACACTGAAGGTTGAAGATGAAGCACAACCAAAATTTGTTATTAAGAGAAAATTGAAGATGTGGAATTTTTCCAAGGTGGAGATTTGTAGAATATGTCAAAGGTTCATCCCACATTGGTGGGGGACTTCATTTGGGGGAGAATTTCTCCCTATAAAAGAAGGCCTAATGTTTAGGATTTAAACACACCTCTCATTTGCCTTCTCATCTTCTTAAGGCATTTGTATCTTCTCTCTTTAGTATTATTTCACTTGTATTTTTGAAGTGGAATAAAATATTGGTTGTGTCCGAGGAAGTAGGCAAAATTGGCCGAACCTCGTAAATTCTGGTGTTCCTTTTTATTGTTGTTTTATTGTCTTATTTATTATTTAGTGGCTGTCATAATTTTTGGTATAGTAGTTGTGACTCATTCACACTATATACATTTGGCTTCCGCAACAATATTGTCCTCTCTATAGTTTTATATTCTACTCTTTTTTCTCTTATTTTTTGTTTCTTTTATGTGTCTTCTATATATGGAAGAAGGTGGTAAAAAAATGTGATTGGTATAGATGAATTTCGTGAGATAATGAATTTTTTTAAAGATGTTGGTCCGATTCTTGGAGGGAAAGGGATTATCCCTATATCTAGAGTAATGATTTTTAGTTTTTGTTGAATAAGTGATGGGTAAGGAAAAGTCAGAAGAAAGGAAAAAAAGAAAAAAAGAAAAAAAAGAAAAGAAAAAGAAAAGAAAGGGAAGACAAGAAAAATGAGCAGAAAATTAGCACCACAAATAGCATTAGAACAAGGAGTAAGAAACTAGGTACTAGAGAGAGAACGTCTGGCGATTGTGAAGCAAGGCAGCTTACAGACGCCATTAACGACCTACTTCTACTCCTTTGCTACAAATCTTATGGAATTTCTACAAAATCCTACTGAATTCACTAAGATGACAAGAGTAATTACGCCGGAAAGTGGAATACCACAAAAACTAGCACCGATGCAACTATTATATTGGCTCCCTGGCATGGGAAGTGCTCCGACGGTAATGCAAGCTCCACCAGAAGTAGATAATACGACCATGCAACCGGAGGAAGCAACGATGTTTACAGCAGTAAGGAAATTGACATACTCAATTGGATCTCAAAAGCAGACTATGGCGGAAGTAGTAAAAGGGAACAGAACACAAACACAGGGCATGCAATTAAAATTCTACCCACCGATGGTGAAGGATGGCGTGAAAACAGCAAAACTAAACACCAAGGAGATAGAATTGCAAGTTCAAAAATGGAAGACAGCTTTAATAGGGTATGTATTGGGTGGAAATCCATCATTTAAAGATATGTTAAAGTTTGTATATGGTGTATGGAATTTTGTTACAACTCCAACAGTTTTGATGCATGATGATGGCTATTTCATTTTTAAATTCGAATCTATGGAGGACAAAGAGATGGTAATGCAGCAGGGACCGTATACAACTAACAATAGGCCTATGATTCTAAAAGAATGGGATCCAAATTTCCAGATCAAAGAAGAATCCATGAGAATTGTTCCACTGTGGGTCAATTTTCCAGGTCTGCCTATTCAATGTTGGACTGAGGAAAACCTAGGAAGGATTGCTAGCCTTCTAGGTAAGCCAATTTGTACTGATAGATTAACTGCGGAATGTGAGAGGATCTCATATGCTAGAGTACTAGTTGACATGGATATCACACAGCCTTTACCAGAGGAAGTCCACATTGAAATCCCCGGTCAAAAAAGTTGGATTCAAATGGTGGAATTTGAGTGGAAACCAAAATTCTGCCTAGAGTGCAACAACTTTGGGCATGATAAAGGAAAATGTCAACAGGTGGAGGAACAGAAAGAAGAAGCCAAACAGAAAAGAAGAAGAAAGAAGAGGAAATGATATGGAAGGCAAAGGAAGCAAAGGAATAGCAAACAGATACACCTGAACAGGAAGTGAAACAGGAACAAAATAAAGGCAAGCAGAAGATGAACACACAAAATTTGAAGCATAAGGAGATCAATTATGAGGAACTAGCAAGTAGGAATAGGTTTGCACCATTGATGATAAAAGAGAAGCCACCTGAAAAGACTATGCAGGAAGAAACTAGAAATGATGAAGCAGGACAAAGGAGCCTAAACAGCACTCCTAATGCTCAGACACCATGATCATCATATCTTAGAATGTGAGAGGACTGAATAAGTCCCACAAGCAGCGAGAAGTGAGAAAATTCTTGCTGTAAAACAAAGTGGATATGATAGCTTACCTTGAAACAAGAGTCAAAAAGCAGAATGCAAAGGATATCCAAAGGAAAATAGGGAATGAATGGAAAATTGAAGACAATTATGAATATGCACCAAATGGTAGAATATGGTTAATGTGGAAGGAAGTCAATGTCAATGTCACAGTACTGAAGAAGACAGAGCAGTTGATTCATTGTTATGTACAAGATAAGAACTTTGCATTCACTTGCTACATATGTTTATGGATTGCATACTGTTCAGCATAGAAAATCACTATGGGGAAACCTAAAAAATATACAATTGAATGATACTTGGCTTATAATAGGAGATTTCAATAGTGTACTCAATGTTGATGATAGAATAAATGGTAATCCTGCACAGCAAGCTGAAGTAGTAGACTTCCAAAATTGTATTGAAGATATAGGAGTGGGGCAAATTACCAAAAGAGGAGGTAACTTCACATGGTGTAACAAAAGAGATGCTGAAATCGGGATATACAGTCATATAGATTGGGCCTTTGGGAATGCTGAATGGTTCAACCTATACACTGGTATTGAGGCTCACTACATGCTTCCAGGATGTTCAGACCATACACCAATATTGATCAGTACTGAGGTGCAGAAAATGAAAGTTAACAGACCTTATAGATTGTTAACTACAGTAATGAAGCAAGCAGAATACAAGGAGATTGTGCAAAGAATATGGAAAAAAAAGAAGTGGAGGAGATGCTATGAGCACTGTATGGAGAAAATTGAAGCAGATTGAGAAAGAGGCTAGAAGTATACAAAATGAGCATTCATCAGTGGACAAAAAGCTAAACAAGATGAGAGAAGACCTGAATCAGATCCAAGGAAAATTGAATGAAGATTATTTTAATGCAGGACTGATAGATGATGAAAGAAAATGCTTAGCAGATATTGAGAAGTGGGAAGCAGTCCAAGAACAAATACTAAGGCAGAAATCAAGAGCTACATGGATCCAAGTAGGAGACCAAAATACAAAGTACTTTCATGCTTGTATGCGAGCTAGACAAGCAAGAAACAAAGTTAGCTGCATTTACAATGATGCTCAGGTGAAGATCACAGAACCAAAGCTGATTCAACAGGAGTTCATCCAGTTCTTCAAGCAGTTGATGGGGAAAGCAGCAGACCAAATGCCAGGGATTGATCTAAATATAGCAAGAGATGGGCCATGCTTAACAGTGATTCAACAACAGCAACTGTTAGCTCCAATTACTAGTGAGGAAATAAGCCAAATAGTGAGGAACCTGCCTAATGACAAGGCACCAGGCATTGATGGGTATCCTGCAGAATTTTTCAAGGAGTACTGGTCAATCATAGGGCAAGAAGTTACAGATGCTGTGCAGAATTTCTTTCAGAAAGGAAAGCTAATGAAGGAGGTTAATTGCACTACTTTCACATTGATTCCAAAGGTCAAAAATCCCAGTCTTGTTAAGGAATTTAGGCCTATTGCTTGTTGCTCAACAGTATACAAGATCATAGCTAAACTCTTAACAAATAAACTGAAAATGGTGGTGGATTACCTGGTTGGACCTACTCAGTCTGCTTTTATTGAAGGGAGAAATATACTAGATAATGTGATAATGGCACATGAACTAATCAAAGGATATTCTCAGAAGAATGTGTCACCTAGGTGTATGATAAAGGTGGACATTAGAAAAGCCTACGATTCTGTGGAATGGGGATTCTTGAGAGCAGTATTATTGGAATTTGGTGTTCCATTTAAGCTAGTGGAATTGATTATGACATGTGTTAGTACAGTAAGCTACTCATTATTGCTGAATGGAAGTCTAACTGAAAAGTTTGAAGCAAGAAAAGGCTTACGACAAGGGGATCCCATGTTTACCTGTTTGTTCTAGCCATGGAATATCTCAACAGATCTCTGAAAGCTCTGACAAAGACACCAGACTTCAATTTTCATCCTAAATGCAGCAAACTCCAGATTGTCCACATCTGCTTTGCAGATGACCTTCTTATGTGTTGCAGGGCTGATGAAATATCAATGAAGATGCTGATCAGATGTTTCCAACAATTCTCTGAGGTTTCAGGACTGCATGCTAATATGGACAAAAGTTCATTATATATAGCAGGAGTTAAAAGGGAATTCAAAGACAAGATGTTAGCTGAATTGCAATTATCAGAAGGGACCTTACCATTCAAATCCTTGGGAGTTCCATTGGCTGCAAAAAAGATCAGCATACAACAATGTATGCCCCTGGTGGAAAGAATTGTGGACAAAATTAGAAGCTGGACCTCCAAGTTCCTTTCATATGCAGGCAGATTACAGCTTATCAAGAGTGTTTTGTTTGAAATGCAGACTTATTGGGCTCAAGTATTCCTCATCCCTAACAAGATTGTTAAAATGGTAGATAGCATATGCAGGAGGTATTTATGGACTGGAAGCAATAAGAACACTCAGAGAAATCCTATATCTTGGGAGACTTTGTGTAAGCCAAAAGCAGCAGGAGGACTAAACATAATCAATTATGAAACATGGAACAAGGCAGCAATAACAAAGTTGTTATGGGCAATAGTGAACAAGAAGGATAAACTCTGGATAAAGTGGATACATGGTTAATACATAAAGAGGCAAGATATAGCAAGTATGGAAGTTCCTAAACAACCTAGTTGGCTTGTAAGGAAAATATACAATGCAAGGGAATGGTGGGCAAATGATATGCAGAGAATGCAGGCCTGTGTGAAGAATGGGAAATTCAGCATCAAAACAGCATATATAAAAAAGCTCTCTAGAATGGCCTAAAGTGAGGTGGAAAGTTGTAACAATGATCAATGGTAGTCTGCCAAAGCAACAGTTCATAATGTGGATGGCAATGCATAGAAGACTGGCAACAGTGGATAGATTGATGAAATGGGGAATTCAGGTTGAACAGGGATGTGACCTGTGTGAAAAAGATATGACTGAGACTCATGAACACTTATTCTTTGAGTGTTCATACTCAAAGAAACTATGGGAAAGTATGTTAACATGGTTGGGGTATCACAGAAGAATTCAAGGCTGGGAAGAAGAAGTAAATTGGCTAATCAAGAATGTCAGCAATAGAAACCCAAAGAGAGCTTTACTAGGAGTTGTGTTTGCTGCTGTGATGTACAACATATGGATGGAAAGAAACAATAGAAGATTTCAACAATGCAAGAAGGCAGTACAAGACAGAGCAAAAGATATTGCTGTCCAAATTTATGTAACTGGACAAATGAAGCCAAAATGGAAGCCATTACTGGAACGGTTAAACAACTATCCTAGCTGTGTATAGGATAGTATATATGTTTGTAATAAGAATAGCAACAGAAGAGTTGTATAGGTTTTGTTTATAATTTGTTTTTATTTTGAGATTTGCTCAAGAGTCCATAGAGAGCAGATGGTGTAACTTTGAAACAAAGGTTGGAATAAAAGTTCTAATTTCGACCCAAAAAAAAAAAAAAAAAAACTAGGTGCTCAATATTTCGAAATTAACATGACTACCAAAAATACACGATAATTTTCGTTCCATACATTACTGTTTGAAAATATTTTTGAAGATGTTTGAAACTTTTAAGAACAAGGATGAACAATTATCTGAAATTAACTTATGCTGATGTTTGTTTCACTTTCCGAATTACCATTTTGACATAATTAGAGTTATTAGTATTTCGCCACCTTTTTGAAAATTATTTTAATGGGGAAATTTTTAAGAATTTTTAAAAATAATTTGTGTTTGATTAGTTTAGTTTTTACCCAAACAACAATGGGCTTTCTTTGTTTAGAATATGTTTTTTTAATTTATGAAAAAATATTTTGTTTCTTTGGTCAACAAAATAACTTCACTGTAAGCAGACATTTTCTTCTCCTTGATCTTATCACTTAAAGGGAGGAAAGACCTTTTGTGAAAATATGGATAAATTGTCTTCGAGAATAGACAAGTGAAATATCAAGAACTTACTAAAAAGCTATTCTTTGCGAATAAATTTTGATTGCTATTAATAAAGAATTAATCTAATCCCAAATCAAGACTTTAAAATTAAAAGATATAACTAAAATCAGTATTTGCTTAAAATAAATCTTCTCTATTATATTAAAAGGAGAGTAGTGAAGCATGCGGTTAAGCCAAGTGGCAAGCTAAAATGAAGCCACTTGGCAAGTTTAAAACAACATTAAAAATTTGAATTATAAATGGAAACATATTTAATGGAAGTTGTTTAAATGAATCTTATACATAATCTAAATAGATCTTAGAAAAATCTATTTATATATCTATATTTATATCTATATCTATATCTGTATCTATATTTATATCTATATTGATCCAATCATATATTTTCTTCTATGTTAGCAAGAAATATGGGGATAAAATATAATAAAAAATATAAAAAATATAAAAATACATAAATTTAGATAACCTATGACTATTTATATTTTGGAGTAAGTTAAAATATAAAATAAAACTAAAATTTACTTAAGATGTTAAAGATTTATTGAGTTTAAAATTAAAAAAATTCAAGCAGCAAAATAAGATCTTACATAAAGTATACAAATTATTTATAAGTTAAGAAAAAAATTAAATAATCAGTAAAAACTATTTTAATAACAAGAATAATAAAGTCACATTAATAGAGTAATTAAATATTACGGTAAAAACTATTTTATGCATAAAATATTATAACGTTTAGATATAATGTGTTCAAATAATTAAGAAAATATTTTTGTATGATTAATATTTGAATTGAGTGCTGTTAATTTAAGTTTGAAAGCATAACATAAATTTTTGAAAATACGGTCCAATTTAAAAATAGAATGATAAAAATTATTTGAATTTGAGATGAAAAAGTTATTTAATTTTTATTTATATTATATTAGGTAGAATACATATTAACTTCAAACACGATAATAAGAATCCACATGACAATGATAATATTAGGAATTGAATAATATAATATCAAAAATAAATAATAAATAGAGAAAATAGTAACAATTTAGATTTTTTATCATAGAGAAAAAGGGTAAAAACTAATTTAAATTTGAGATGAGAAAGTTTTTATATTATGATAAGAAAAGTCATAATATGGATAAGTTCACGTAACTCAAGTCTAATAGATAAAATCAAAAACTAAAAATATTGAATATAAAAATAAATTAGAGATAATAAATGGATATTTATAATCATACGTTTATAAAATAAAATAAAGTAAATATACAATACTTAAAATATCATTAAAAATTAAATATCTAAAATTTTCAAGCAATATTTTTTTAAAAAAAATAAATATTAATTTTATGATTAAAAATATATTTATCTATATTATATTAAAGAATAGTAGTTGATAATGATATTAAATAAAGTTACAAGTTAATGAAAAGTCACATAACGTAATAAGATTATATATTAGATTAAAATAAATAGAAAAATTATGTTAAATTATTAAAAATTAACTATTAGAAATGAAAGGGAAAGACTATTTGAATTCGAGATTAGAAAGTTCTTAAAAGCCAAATTTGTATCAGTAGATTACAAAATAAATGCACGTAATACAAAAAGAAATTATAAGAAAATTCAATAGATTTGAAACATTATAAAAGAACTTATTAATTTTCTATATAATATAATATATATATATATATATATATATATATATATATATATATATATATATATATATATATATTAATTTTTAGACTTATTCAACGTTATATTTTAAANATATATATATATATATATATATATATTTTAGACTAATTCATCGTTATATTTTAAAACAAAATGTGATATGCATGTTCCCGATAGAGAACTATCAACTATAAGAAAAGTATCATACTTCATTTTGAATTTTTAATTGAATAGAAAATTGAAATTCTGTTTATTTTGAGTATAGGTAAAGAAATTATGTATAAAGAGAAAAATAGAGATAGTGCGAGTATACTTATATTTTTTAAATTTATTAAAAATAAATAAATTAAATTATTAAATAGTAGTCAAAAATATGATTAATACATTTAAATGATGAAAGAGATCCAAGTAAGTGGATAATAGTGTAAAAATACATTAAATTTCAAGAATAAATTTTTTTCATTTATTGATGATTACTAAAATGGTAATAAATAAGATTAATAAAAGATCACATTATAGTATCACAATATTAAGTAATAAATAATGCAAAAACAATAAGCAAGGAACAAAAAAGAGAAAAAAATTATATCTAAAAATGTAGAAGGATAAGGATATTTGAATTTGAGATGAAAAATAAAGTGGTAGTAAGAATTTTATTAAAATAATATAATTTAGTGTGCTCAAACAAGACAGATCACAATGTTACATGTATAGATTCTTTAATATTGACCGTAAAATATAATACAAGTGTCAAAATCAAGGGGTTGAGTTATTACAGATATAGAAAAAAAAAATAAATTATCCATTATGAGATTTGAAAAATGGTTTCATGTTCTGCTTCTTAATTAATATCAAATTTTAATTTATAATTTATAAATAGAAGGTTTATTTTAAGGTTATTTGCACATAATTTAAATAACTCAAATCATAATTTGATATGTTTTATGTCCCCGCATCGCGTGGGATACTAATACTAGTTTTTATTAAAAGAACAATTTTTTTAGGTGAAAAAAGGAAGAAGGATAATACCTATTTAAAGAGTTATTTTTTCTTGGGAAGCTAAAGACAAGTAAAGTAGAAGAATTCCTATATATATTCACTTAAAATCTTTATATCAATTTTAAATTAGATAAAGATGAAAAAGCACACTTCTATTACTCCCTTTGCACTTGTACCAAACAACTAATAAAGAAAACTATGAATCCTTTATGCCAAGGAATACAACAACAACATACTAATATAATTCCACAAGTGAGATCTGGCTTTATGTGAAGGAATAAATAAATAAATTATTTTTCTTTATCCTTTCCTTTGTTAAACCATACCGAAAGAACTAGGAAGTTTTAAGTTAGCTCTTCACAACCTATTTTTAAAATTTTGTTAAAAATTTCAATATTAGTAAAAGTTCATCTTTTCATCTTTTTAGAGAAAAAACTAAATCTGCTTCTCCTCCTTTCCATTTGTGGCATCGTCTTCTTCTCTGAGTTGGCCTCTCCTCTGACCTCTCTCCTCTCCATTTTTTCAAAAAACTTTCTCTTTGCTGTAAGATCCAATATAAAGTCGAAATCTACCTTAAATGTTAGTATTCGGCCAGAAACATCTCGGTTCCTTACTCCCGAAGAATATTACATTGTCTAGAGTTAGATTTCAGTGACTTCATTGATGTCTTAGCTTTGTCCCTTTCCATTATTATGCTTTTAAGAGTTTTTGCGTTCGTAGAAAAGGGCAGGAGAGGTTTGGGAGATAGATGGAGAGAGAAGATAAGTTGAGTTGAATTTTTATTAGACAAACTGTGGGTACCAAAAGCTAAACATATTGTTTAGTTAATATAGACCGAGACCACGATTGACTAATCTTGAAATTGAAGTTCAGACTTAAATCCTGAGAGTGTGGCAGGGAAGAGATGGGCGGGGAGAAAGAATTGGGGTACCAAATGATGCTAGGTTTTAATTCTTGTGAAAAGACCCAAAAGCCTCCCTTTTAATGTGTTTCAATATTATGTTAAGGGCATTATAGGGAAAAAATGGAAAATGGGGAGATTGCTAACTACCTATGTTAGCAAAACCCTTCGGATAAAGGAAATTTGGTAGTAAAAATAGCATTGGCTTCTAAGTTTTCGGACTGATCATTTAAAAATAATCAGCGTTTGCAAAGTTATTGAAAAATATTCGTTATTTTGCTGCAACACGGAAAGTTCTAGCATAATATACTGGAGATCGGTGCACCTGTGTATAAATTTCCAGCATATTATGCTGGAACTCCAACACGTGAAAAGTTGTAGTATAATATATTGGAGTATCTTTCCGTATTTTAAATAATATTTTCGTTTAGATTTATTTTTATATAAAAAATGACTAAATTTTAATTACTTTTAAAATTGTGGCTATTTTTGAATGACCACTATTATTTTGAATTTCTCCCAATTTTGTACTGTGCAAACTCTATAAAAATTGTTTGGTAGGCACATGCACTTCATTTCTTCTCACACGCTGCAGGCACATATCTCACGTATCCCAACCGTACACGTAAATAGAGCTGAGCCGGTTCGATAAATTGGAATTTTAACGCGTGGCCTAAATGCAGAAGACTAACTTCTGGACTTGATGGTATAAATAAGGAATTTTTAGTTTCTATAGCAAAGGTTAACACCTTATTTATCGACGGTTGCTTTTGGCCAGGAAGTGACCTCGGCTCCGACACCATCGTCGGATCAAGACGGCGCGTTTTCACTACCGGTGAACGGCGGATTCGCCGAAAATTAGGGATTGTTCTTGAACAAAGACGACGGAGTTTGGGGCTGAGCAACTTGATTTTCTCTTAATATATTTTAATGTATTTTCATGTATTTCATTGTATTCATTGTCCTTTTTTTCGTTGTAATTCAATGTATCTCATTGTATTTCATGTATTTCATTGTATTCAATGTCTTTCTTTTTCCATTATATATCAATGTATCCCGCTGTATTCTATGTATTTCATTGTATTTATTGTCTCGCTATATGCCATGAATGTATTCATATGTTTTTTAATTAATATAATTTATGTATTAAGATGTATTATATAATTTCTTTGAAGATTGCTATATTTTTTTGGGTATTTTTCGCTTGAGAATCTTTTTTTATAACTGAAAATACTAAATTTGTGTGTTATAATTGAGTTTGTTGAGTTATATTAGGAGTGTATTATGTTTATTGATTCACTTTTCGTTTTAAAACAGTGTAATCCCCTATTTCACGTTGTGAATACAGTTGAATATAATAATCAGTCCAACTGTAATCCCATGTTTCACTCCAAGAATACAATCGAATACACTCGAATGCAACAACTGATTAGCTGGACTTCCCTGATTCACGCCTATTTTTGCTACTGTACTCATGAATACAATAACTTAAATACATCAAATACATCTTATAACCACAGAAAAGGTATCTATAACCCGTAATATAGCAAATGGTATTTATAGATGACTAATTACTACTAAAAGATAGTGCCTTATGAAAATTTTCCTATAAATAATAGTGGGCCTGAATCTATCTAAAATATAATAATAAAAAAACTAAGAAAAAGAATTAGGAATCGTGTGGCCGGAGTTATTAGAAAAAATAATGTAAGCATTAGTTTTATGTATTATTCATATATTATTTGGTATATTTTTTCAACTTGCGTATAATTAATACTTGTATAACTAATACTTTTATTAGTTATACATCATACTTGGTATTATTCAATGTATAAGTAATGTATAGAAAACCATGACATTAGTAATACCAAAGTTATTAATACATGCATTAGTATGGTTAAAGACAAAATTATTCTTAAAGTCCCTTAAAACCAGAGAATATAGAGGGCATTTTTGTAAACAATTATTTTTCTTAAAAATGATTTAATGTATTAAGAAATAATAGTTGTATAACTAATGCTTGTATCGCATTTTTATAAACAACTATTTTTCTTAAAAATTATGAAATGCATTATAATTTTAATACACCTCACCAAACAATAAATAAAAAAAAAATATCTGCATAACAAATGCTTGAATTATTAACCCATACATTACTACTAAAAAATAATATTTGCTAACTAATACTTGAATTAATGACCCATATATTATTGATCATGCATTATTTATACACCTTTATTCCGCATTATTTGTGCAAAACTACCTCTTAGGGGTCGTTTGGTAGCCGGTTAGAGAGGAGTTATCTATGTATTAAATGTAGGATAACTTTATACATTGTTTGGTTAAAAGAAGGGGGAAGAATAATCTCCACGTAGAAGCTAGCATAAGTTATACAATGTTTGGTTGTTTTTTCCTCTTTTTCACATAAAATATAGCATTGCTAATACAATGTTTGGTTCATGTATTTTCTTTTCCGCATAACTAAACATGTATAAGTTATGAGGGAATCTATGTATTATTTATGCAAGGTAGAAGGTGGAATAACTTATACATAATTAGTAATACTTGTATTAAAACACAAAATGACAAGAATACCCTTTATTCAAACTTGTATTTTTTTGTTTAAAAAAATATATTTAAACTATACTAACAATTTTAATAAAAATAAAGTAAGCTAATAATAAATAACACTCATATTATATTTATATTACTAATCCTTATATAACTACCGCATAACTAATCCCCGCATAATTAATCCATGCATAATTAATCCCAACATAATTCAACCTTGCATAACTTATCCCTGCATAACTAATACCTGCATTACTTATTCCTGCATAACTAATACATACATAACTAATACCTGCATAACTAATACATGTATAACTAATACCTGCATAACTCTAACCGATAACCAAACGACCCCAGGGTTTCTTCGCTACTTCATAGGTCACCCAATTCTTCCTCCCATATCGTTGCAATTCACTCATCCGAATATGTTTCACCTCCGGAATCTGTTTCAGCAGCATAGGGATGTCTCTTTGAAGCTTGCAAGGCATGTATTCTTCAGCAATTTTGAAGGCCATCAGTCCGTAGCAAAGGTCCTTCGAGGATCGACCTGGAAACAAACAGATGCATTCTTAACCTTAGCCAATCGTGTTGTCCCAACGGCGGTTCACAAAGGGGAAAGTAACATGATCTTCTCTCCGTTGTTGATGCAAGTAGTGTTGGGTCTCATGACGGCGGGTTCAGCTGGTCCGAGCCGTGACGAGCTTCTCTCTTTCCTCAAATCCAATTCTACTGATGAAATCAACTATCTCTCTTCTCAGCTCGTCGACTATGTCCTTCTTGATGGTACCCCCAATGGTGGCCCTCGTTTGTCTGCCGCTAACAGCGTCTGGGTCGATCAGCGTGCGAGTTTGAAGCCATCTTTCACACAGATTGTGGACAATGTTTACAAGGCTACTTCTCTTTCCGTTGATTTTGCGTCAAAGGTTAGTTTTTTAATACTCCTACCGTTGATTAGGTAGTTCAGTAGAGTTCGTCTTTGCTGTTTTAGGATGCTTGTTGGTAGACTAAAGTTTTCTCTATCGGAGATGATTCTCTAACTGCTTTACTGTTTTAAGCATTAATTTCATTGTATAGGGGATGCCAACTAGTATTTTATTTTTAGGCAAAATACATAACTAGCCACCTAACCTATACCCCAAATCCCTGTTACACGCTTTTTTAGGACGAATATCATATTACACACGCAACCTTTTAAAATTGTGTCTAGTACACACTACTTTTTTCTCGACCAATTTTTCAGAATATGTGTAATGTCAAGCATCAATAACATTGTGACACGTGTTAATAATTTTTTTAAAAAAATAGTTAAATTTTTCTTGACCAATTTCTCTTTCCTCGTGTCTTTCTCTTTCACAAGAAAACCAGAGCCACCACCATACTTCCATTCTTCTCTTTCTTTGAAGACCCACTTTTTTCATCATCTTTGTTTTTCTTTACCACTATTTCTCCTTACTCTAAAACCTTATCACCATTTTTTGGTTTCTAGGTTGTATTTGTTTTGTTTGCTATGGAAACACCATTTTTACCGATGGGTGTTGCCATTGTAATAGTGGCCGAAAAATGGAGGTCGCCATCGTTTGCATTTTTTAACCAAACGAGACCAGATCTGAACGAAGAACTACCAACTTGCCGGAAAGATCTGAGAGCTCTACCCAGCCGGAGAAGATTGACCTCATCGGCCATGATCTAACAGTGAAAGTAACGACCTAAAGGTCTCTACATTGCTTGAGATCGTCGCTGGCATACGAGTTATGGCCAAGATCTACTTCAAGGAGGTGAAAGGGGGAGGAGATGGCCGACGGGAGGCATGGGAGAGAAAAGGGAGCTGTGGTTGTCGCCGGATTCCCAAGACGGCAAGGGCTCCAAATAGGGGAAGAAGGCCTGGATATTTTTTCTTTTCTTTTAACTAATAATTTAAGAAAATTAAGGAGAATAAATAAGATTTAGACACGTGTGATTGTATAAGGATTTGGACAGATAATGCATATGCTTCACGCGCTCAGGTTTTTTGTTAAGCACACACGTGCCATCTGGCATAAGTAGTGTGTACTAGACACAATTTTAAAAGGTTGCGTGTGTAATATGATATTCGTCCTTAGAAAGTGTGTAACAGATATTTGAGGTATAGGTCAGGTGGCTACTTATGTATTTTGCCTTATTTTTACAATAGCTTTCTCTATGTTTGAGCAGGGATCAATGCGATATCTGAACTTGTAAAAATCAGATCTTTTTAATATTTGAATGAACAGATAATAAATGGGTTAGAACAGAGGATTCTTGGTTGATTTAATTATGAGGTTGCTTTATGGCATCCTTTTTGTATAAGGAAATCTATTGCGTGAATTCTTTCTTTGTCCTTCCTAGTTTTCCTAAAATACTTAGTACGTATCATGGATTTGTCATACTTTCTATCTACTTTATTTTGCAGCTGATAATCACCTAGGATGTGTATGTAGCTTAAATTGAAATACTATAATGTGCTAAGTTGTGTACCAGTATTGATTTTTTCAGCTCTGTGAACTATCAAGTTAGCTGGGTCAGGTAATGTGGTGAATGGATTGTGAACTAGGACACCAGAAGTAACAGTTTCATTATAAATTCTTCCTACTACTATGGAGCCTGGCTTTTTTGTTCTTGTGGATTGCTAGGCCCTGAAACATCTTTTAACCAATAGGGCCAACAGAAACAGCCTTGTCTTACATATGAAATTCAGTATGATTATCTTTTATTCTCAAAGGATTTGCGTTTCTGCTTTTAGGTAGGTCAGAGATGGTGCAGTTCATCTTTTAGCTAGATCAGAGATGGTGCGTTTCAATATTGTTGCACTTTGGGCTTTATCTTTGTGTGGTACCTTATTTCGCTTAGCTCTGCGGTTAAATTTGTGCAAATTCCGATAAACAGCATGCCAATGAACGGTGTCTCACATATTTTCACTATGCTTATTTATCTCCACATGCACTGGAGATTGAAGGAGTTTTACATTCATTTCTTAGAAAACATGCTATACTCTTCGACTTTTTTTAGGGTCTTAGCAATTTTTGCTTTGATAGTTCTTCTGAGTATTCACTATGGTCTCAAATATTGATGTATCTCCACAGGAGATTGAAGAAGTTCTAAATTCATTTTTAGGAGGCATGCGATATTCTTCGACTTCATTTTTAGGGTCTTAGCAATATTAGCTTTGATAGTTCTTCTGACCTCTGTCAGGAAAAAAGGTTAGAAATAAATAAAAGGAAACTTAAATAGAATCCGTTGCATATACTCCATATTTGTTTTACAATGGTTATTAAAGAAAAAAACATATTTGGTTTACAAATTTTTGATGGTAATGTAGCCTCTTGAGGTGGTCAATCAAGTGAATCAATGGGCTGAAAAGGAGACAGCCGGCCTCGTCAATGAAATTCTACCCGTTGACGCAGTTGACCATTTAACCAGACTTGTCTTTGCAAACTCACTTTACTTCAAAGGTGTCTGGAGTGAGAAGTTCAATGCATCAATGACAAAGAACAGTGAGTTCCACCTTCTCAATGGGACCTCCATTCAAGTGCCCTTCATGACTTGCCAGCAAGCGATATGTAAAAGCTTATGAAGGCTTCAAGGTGTTGAGGCTTCCTTATACACGTGGCTTGGATAGGCGTCATTTCTCCATGTATTTCTTTCTGCCTGATGCGAATGATGGACTGCCAGGCCTGGTGGAAAGAGTCACTTCAGACTCCGAATTCTTGGAGCGTCACCTTCCATATGCGAAGGTTGGAGTTCGTGAATTTCGTATCCCCAAATTTAAAATATCTTTTGGATTTGAAGCTTCTGAAGTTCTGAAAGGGCTCGTCGTGGTATCGCCTTTCTCTGGCCATGCCCTCACCGAGATGGTGGAGACCATTTGTAACAAGGGCCTGTTTGTTGATAGCATCTTTCATAAGTCCGTTATTGAGGTAGATGAAGAGGGCACAAAAGCTGCTACTGCAATGCCTAAGGTCTCATTCAGGAGAGAAAGTAGATTTCATTGCTGATCATCCGTTTCTCTTTCTGATTAGAGAAGATGGAACGGGCGTGGTATTGTTTGCAGGTAGCATCCTTAATCCTCTCCTTGAGTAAGTTGTACCCCTACATGTAGGTCGGCAATACTACTTGGAGATTGATGCTGTACTCTATGCTTGATGCTGTACTCTATGCTTCTATTATGTTGTACTCTCTGCTTCTATTTAGGGCTTGGACTTTTTTGGGTGCCCATAGTTGCCCCAACACCCCTTACTAGAAAGTAATTTATTATGGAAAAGCATCGGTATGGAGCCTTCATGTATCCTACTTATGCTTTTGATTGTGCCTTGTACTTTGAACTAATGACATCAAAGGTTTGTCTGGTATTTCAGTTTCTAGTCATGGTTGTTTTGCTACATGTGTTTTCTGTTCTGTTTGCCTGACCAAAAACAGGATGCATATGATGAACATGCTAACTACTGTGGAGAAGTAAATGTTTCGAGATGGCACAGCTTGAAGCAAGTTAGAAATTGTTGCTAGCTCATTTACCATAAATCATGTATGCTAAGGTTTTCTCTATAACCTCGGAAATGGATTTTCTTTTCTATTTGCTCGCTATATTAAATGGAACGAAGCCCTTGTTTTAAGTTTATTGGCATCACCTTGCTTTCCCCTTGAACGTCAGAGGATTTAGATAATGCTCATGAATTTGTTGATAAGTTCCCTTTTTATCTCGTTTCGACTTTTAAATATTTGCATGGGTACTGTGTTAATAGATATCCTTTAATCCCACTCTACCCCCCCCCCCCCCCCCCCCAAAACCAATCCCAAACACCCACTCGGAAGATTTTATAACGAAGTAAGCTGTTTTAATGAATAGGGGTGGAGCTAGAAATCATGATAAGTATATTTGCATTACATATGTGTGCGTATTCAGCTTCAATAGGTAATTATTAGTACTTTGAAGTTTGTTTACCCGTAAAATGGTACAGTTAAATTTATATATGGTTATGTCTCCGGGGACAATAGCAACGATATCGATAAACAAGAAGATAAAATTATATTGAGCTTTGAATAAAGTGTAGCGTATGTTTGGCAGAATTTTTTTGTCACCTACAATGGTAATAAAGCTCACTATTTATAATTGTACCTAGGGAACACGGTCCTAGGATCAAACCCATCTTTAATGTCAATTATGAGGACCATTGAAGAATGTGTAACTACAAGCAGTGAATGCCATATTCCTTGTAACGAGCCGTGTACTTAATGCTGTAGAATATTTCTCATTAAATGCTACCGGGGTAAAAGGCATGTATTTCATCTTTATGAGTATCATTCTCTCTGGTAACAGACGGGATCGTTGTCTTCGCATTCAACTATCTTCTGTGTTCGGCTCCATGTGTCACTTCCTCATGTTATCATTTATATAAACATATTTTACTCTATACAGATAGTTCCCCTGCTTTCTGGTGCAATATCTTTGTGTCACCGGGAAGTTGGTAGAAGCATCTTCTTCGGCGGGAATTTCACTGACCCCTCTGAAAAGTTTCTGACGGTTGATTAGACGCACATCTCGCCGTATTTAATGTCCCGAAAACGCGTCATCCTGCGATTTAGCATCACTTTTACCGGTAAGCGAGGCAATTATGACCATGAATTTAGCCGCATATACCTTTACTTGTACGCTTCAACCTCCTTCATTTACAATTCATAATACTTTAAATTTCTCAAACTTTCTTTACTCAACTTATACTCCGTCTTTAACATTTCTTTAACTTTCTTTTTTGAGAGAAAGCCTTCTTTTTTTCCAAAAACCCTAGTTCTTAAAAAAATAAATGTACATGTGATGATGCTGCTCCCCTACAGTGAGTACCATCATCCCAAAGAGTCTAGTTACTACCAAAGATTTTGAATAGAAGTATCCTTCTGTTCACCCTCGTACGTGGGTTTTTAGTGTATATCCTTCTTTATTTGTCCTTCCAGTATCCTTACTGTGAAGGAAGACTGCCAATGTCAAGATTTGGACATTATCGCTCCCGACTTGGCGGAGCGGATAATCTTATCCAAGAAGGGTTTTACGTATTTTTACACATCCCTTCACTTTGGGAGCGTTTCTTTGAGTAGAGAGCTTGGCTTCATCATCGTGGAGTTCTGCCTTCGCTACCAGGTGTGCTTGTAGGGCTGTGCATAATTTGGTAAATACCAAATTTTCATACCGAAACCGAAAATTGGTATTTGGTATACGGTATTTTGGTATTTGGTATGGTATTTGGTTTAAGTTTTCCAAAAAATTGGTATAGGTATGGTATTTGGTACTTTAAAATAAAATACCGAAATACCGATACCGTACCGAAATATATATTATATTACACAAAATACATATTATCAATTATAACATAAATATAAAAAATCTAAAATATTACTTTCCTTTATTCTCTAAGTTCATCAATTAACTCTAAACAAGTAACAAGACATTTCTAATAATCAAATATTCTTTTGTGTACAATTTTCTCTTTTTGGGTCGATATTTGCTAGTTTTGGACAAAAAATTTGTCAACAATCATTTTGAGCTTTGTATTTTTGAGTACTTTAATTAATAATATCAGAGTCTATGTCTCTATGCACTAGTTAGTATTCAAACCGAATAAACCGAAGTTACTGAACCGAATAAACCGAAACCGAAAGGAGAAAAACCGAACCGTACCAAATTTAATTAGGTACGGTATTGGTATAGGATTTTAAGAAACCGAATACCAAAAATACTGAACCGAAATATTCAAATACCGTACCGTACCGTACCGACCGACGAACACCCCTATCCCTATGTGCTTGGCCCAAGTATGTCCTTCCGTGTGGAGAACAATTACTTGTCTTCGGCGTATGTGCCCGGAGACGGGAGACGAGCTATCCTTAGCTCTAGTGAGGAGATCTACTGGGGGGAATGATCAGCAAGCGTGGACACCATGCTCTGCTATCCAGCATGGATGTTGACAACGATCGTGGGTAAATGGAACGGTTCGTTTCAGTCGCCACTAGTGACATCATCCCAGCCACGGCTCCAACCTTTCCAGAATTATGGAATCGCACTCTTAAGTCTACCATTAGTTTTTCTTCTGTTAAAAATCATTCCACCTCGTTATTGACCATTCTTCTTTTACTTGTTTCAGCGACTCGGTGGGTTCCACCTAGGGTTGAAAGCTTGGACCAATGGGTTCAGAAAATTTTAGATGTTACTACGCTCGAATCCCGCATGTGAAAAGAAATGTCCCTTAAATACGGGTGGAAGGCCAAAAATCATGGTAAGTCGAACTCACCTTGTTTTTACCTTTTCATATAAGGAAGATGTTTGACCCTTCTATTTTATTGAATTCAGGTCTACGCCAGGGCTCAATTGTCGTCCCCGAGGAGGACATTTTGGCTAATCCTGCTAATGCGGTGAGGCTGTTGCAGGAGGCTTTTACACAGATAGGTGTCTCCGGGCCTGCTTTCTGGTGCGAGCGATTCTTCTCAGAATCCCCAGCAGAAGAACACACATGCTCTCAAGTTCTTCGTGTAAAGAGATGTTCAAATTCGATGATGGCCGACCGCCGACTGGCGCGCATTTAATGCCTTGAAAATTGTACCGACGGGTTTCAGTGACCTCTGCTGCTTACGTCATGATGTCTCAAGGTGAAAATCGAGGATTCAAATCGTTTCTTGTCATTTACTCTACAAAAACCGAGGGGACTAATTGTATATGGGTAAAACTGAGCTCGATGCTCGACCGAGATCGGGGATCGACCGAGCTTCTAGAACGACGATTGAATGGAAATCGAAGTCGCGAGTGTAACCGGTCCCGGTATCAAAGTTCGGTTATCCGACACGATCGGCCGAGATCGGAACATGATACATATCGGAATCAAAAGTGCTATCGAAGATCATCAGACCTACCCTCGAGTTTGTCGAGCTAGTAACCAGTCCCGTTCTTAATGGCATCGGAGAAAGCTCCGCCAGCTCAGTCGACAAGGGTCCATAACTCTTGCCACTAATTGATTATTATAGCATAAATTACAGTATTGGTGAAGAAGATGTGCAACAATCACAAAGACCCATGCTTTCCTATAAAATAATGTCAAAAAGGGGAGATTTTTCCCCTCTAAATAGAAGAGACTAAGTTATTGATAAATACATTGTAATACACTCATAAGCAATATACTATCATTTTTAGTTTCAGCTTATTCCATGGCTCTATCTTGCATAATCTCGTTATTTTCGGTTAAAAGGAAATCAATCTCATCAGGTTAAGATTTGCTCCATTTGTGAAGGTTGTATCTATCTTTTATTGCTCATTTCTATGTCAATATAATTTTTTGCCTTTGTATCAAAATATACTACGTATCCTTAGAATCGCGTATAAATTCAATTGTTATCCGATTTTAAGGGTAAATAGAAACATCATAGCTTTACCTATGAAGTTAAACTTGCAGAGCGCAACTTTAGATCATAAAATTTTAAGAAGAAGAGGAAGCAAAGATGAGAAGGTTCAGTCTGAAGTTAATTTTAAAAATTAAATTTTCAATAGGGTTGTAACAAGTACTACTCAACCTGTGTTTTTTTGGCATGAAATACAAGACATTGTGTTATATAGTTTGATTGCACGTAGAACCATCGAACTATTTTATTCAGTCAAAAAATAACCAACTCTTATATTCACTTCTTGCTCTGCAACCTTCACCGAGCACAGTGATCTAAGCTTTCATAAAAGGAGATATAACCCATAATCTCTTTAGCGAATTCAGCCATCATCAAGGAGTCGTCAGGGCCTTTGTCCTTGTACTACACCCGTTTGATTCTTACCTAATTGGAGTCTAAATTGAAGTAGTAGGTGATGTTGTTTTAAGTTCTTTCTCAAACTATTAGCTAGTTACATGATGACAAGTGAAACACCTTAATATGAATTTGTGTGTAGAACTCTCACATGGGAGGTAAAATGTTTCTAGAAAAGACTTCATAGGCTCGAAACCCAAAACTTTTAGGGGTCGTTTCGTAGAGTATATAAAAAAAATGTTGAATAAGGTGTATTAGTAATATATGAGTTAGTAATGCAAACATTAGTTATGCAAAGATTATTTCTTATCCACTGTTTGACGTGGTGTACTAGAAATTTAAATGTATTGCATAATTTTAAGAAAATTAGTTGTTTACAGAAATGCCCTCCATATTCTTTAGCTTTAGGGTGCTTTATGAATAGTTTTGTCTTTAATTATACTAATACATGCATTAAGGGGTCGTTTGGTTGCCGGTTAGAGTTATGCAGGTATTAGTTATGTATGTATTAGTTATGCAGGAATAAGTAATGCACTGATTAGTTATGCGTATATTAGTTATGCAGGGATTAGTCCTCGAGTAATGCACGTGAAATTAAAAAAAAAAGGGCCATGCTAATTGTAGTGTATATAATTCTTTCTTGGGTTTTTGGTTGAAGTTTTTGCTATTGTTACACACTTTATTTAGTAATTCAAAAATATCATAGCACAAGATTGTTATTTGCCGGAGAAAACGAAAGCGAAAAGTTTGCTAGAGAAAATGGCAATAATTTGTGGTAAATTGATAGGGGTAAATTTGTCATTTCAGTATTTTATTCATGTATTACTAATACATGTATTAGTAATTCCATCTTCTCCCCCGCATAAAATTATACACAGATTGACGCATAACTTATATATGTATTATTTATGTAGAATTATAAAATGCCAACCAAACATGGTATTAGTTATGCTGAATTTTGTACAAAATAACTAATGGCTACCAAATATGGTATAAGTTATGTTACCCCTAATACATGAATAACTTTCCCCCTAACCGGCTACCAAACTACCCTAATAATTTTGGTATTGCTAATACCATGGTTTGCTTTGTATTACTTATACATAAAATAATACAAAAAATAGGTTATATAAGTAATACTTATATTAATAATACATAGATTGACAAATTGTACTCCCTCCGATCACTTTTACTTGGCATATGTACTAAAAATAGATGTTCATTTTTATTTGGCACTTTACGCATATCAAGGGAAGACAATAAATTTTTTTTTGTTTTACCCACAATATTTATTACCATTTCAAATTATTTTCTCAAATCCAATAAAATATGCATCAATTAATATGGATAACATGATAAATTATGCACTTTGTTTGACTAAAAGATGTCAAAACCTTTATGATTAAAACAACTAATGATAATGATGAGGTCAATCTTAGTTAAGCACAATAAAATCTAGATCATGTGATGGAAGGAGTAAGCAAGATGAATGATGTAGCAAATATGTAGGAATCAAATAAATACTCATAAATGTGAAGACTTAAATGCACACTCAATCTTAATAGATGTAATGGCGTGGGGGGGGGGGGGGGGATGAGTATGAGATGATTAGGGAATCTTTGGATCTTCTCAGATGAACAAGACTTCTTTTGGATTCATTCTTAGATGATTCTTTTACAAAGTGTTCTTTTGTTTTTTTTCTCCTGTGCCCCTTTTCTTTACTCACTCTTCCTATTTATAAGGGATAATTTCCCAAAAAACCTTAAAAAGTACAACATAGAGAATATTCGAAAGGCATATTCTTACTGTCTCCCACTAAGTTTACACTGTTGTGTATGTCATGCCTCGACTGACCGCCCTTAGTCATTGCCTTTCACCACGACGACCATCAGACGAGGTCGTCATGATAACCTCGTTCCTCGTCCTACTCGGTAATGGTCATGGTTTTCAAATTTGGACCCATACAGTTAGTCCCTCCATTTGTTGAGGTTGTAGCCTTGTGCATCCTTGATAAGCGGACGTCGCCTATACTCGCGGAGAAATTTGGCGGTTACGTTATAACTGTTTGGCCAGTAACAAAAGAGCGGTGCATTCTACGGCATCCGAGATAGTGTAGCCTATCGGGAAATGACGTCACTCCCACGTGCGTCATCAATACGCGTCTTCCCGAGGCAAAGACCAATTGGCTTGTCTCTTTGGTTTTGGTGCCACTAGCAGCCTTTCGCTTCGATTCTAGTGCCGTCCAACCTTATAAATAGATGAAGGTTTGGTTCTTTCAAGAACTTTCGATGATTTCCTCTCCATTTATGCATTGTCTTCTTTGGCCATCTTTTCTCGTATCTTCGGCTCTGTTTTTATGATTTTTCTTCTCTTCTTCTTCCGTTCATCATTCTTTGTTCTGTGTTTTATCAATATACCTTCTGCCATCGAGATGCCTAGAACACATCGGTCACATGAAGAGATTTCCAACGCCACCCCGCTATCCATGGAACCTCCCACTGGTGGTGAGGATATGGCAGTAGAGGAAGGGGATAGCCATCCCACCGTGGAGGAGATACTACCGAGAAACCCCATTTCTCGAAATGATTTTCTTAAACCTGTCCCTTCTCCTGCTCCTGTGATTTCTGAGATTGAGCAGGCTCACATAGATGATCTTCAATCTACGTACAACATTCCCTCCCATGTCGAGATGGTTCCGGCTGGGATGGACTCGTGGATATCCACAGACCGGGATATTGTGCCTTTTACATGTATCCTTTCGTGATCGGCCACTCCCTCCCTCTTCTTTCGTTAGCGGAGGAATTTTGTCGGTTTTATGAGGTCTGCCCGGCGCAGCTTTCTCCGTACACGTACAAGATATTTCTGGTATTGACGAAGTACACGGAGTTGGCGTGGTGTGAAGTTGGCCTTCATCACCTTATACATTTGTTTTCCCCTAGTTTTCACAGGGGCACTATGATATATTTGAGGCACCGTGGGACCAGGGGACTGGTGGTCGGGACAGACGATCGGGCAAGCCACAAATTCTAGCATAAGTACTTCTTCGTTAGAACCGAGCATCTAGTGTCGGACCCCGCTGGATTCCCAGAACGGTGGAATCATAATCGTAGGTGTTGGTACTTGTAGTTTATTTTTGTTCTTTCCAACTTTGTACTTATTTACAACTTTCCCATGCATATGTGAGGCGTACACCTCGTCCCATCGCCGGTATCGAGGACTGGGTAGCCCGCTTATTACCTTACGCGGTGGAGACTCGAGATTGGCCCACTTTCATGAAACGCTTTGGGCCGAAGGTTCCATTCGGTAAATATTTTTCTGTTTTGACCTTTAGCTATTTACAGTCGTTTACTGATACGACTCCCTGTGATGATAGGTCGTAGGGCTTCCAGAAAGAGGTCCCTAATCCCTGCATTTCGCCAGGCCGTTGCATCAGCGGGAATGCAATTTACCTTGGCTGAGTCCGTCCGAGGGGGCCGTGTTCAGGCGCACAGGCTAGATATTCTTCTCGCGACATGATTGTTCGGGATGAGATCTCCTCCCGACCAGTCTATCACCTCGTAGATGAGCCCTCCAATGGGGACGAATCTCCATCGAGAAAAAGGAGGAGGGAAGAACTCGTGAAGTAAGTTGCCAGTGATGCTGGAAAGAGTAGAACTGGTGCGTCGGAGACGGCACCGGTGCCTGTTTTTATGGCGGATGCCATTTTGGTAGGAAGATCTCCCCGGGCTGAAGGAATATACCAAGGAGGGGGGGTCTGCGCGCTCTGCCGAGGGTGGCGCATCATCTTCCACTGGAGGCGTCGTACACGCTGAGGACGACAGTTCGGGTTTGGACATCGACCTAGAAGATATACGAGAGTTCTTGGAACGTCATACTCGTGTAGAAGTAAGGACGGAGGGTACCGATCATCATATTGTCGTTCCTGGAGACTATGACTTGTTGTCAAACAGTGAGCAAGCGGCGTCAGTGTTTGCCCCCTTATCCGCTGGTTCTGAGAGTGAGACACATAATGAGCGATGCAGAGTTGTCACAGAGCGTTTCCGGCATGGCTCTAAGGGTAAATGCTTCGTTCTTTTCTTTTGTTTTCGGTTCTGGATTGCATTCTTAGCTCATTATTTTCTTTGACTTTGCTTTTCATACTAGACCCTCATCATGGAGATCGAACGGGAACGTAGGTATAGGCGGAGAACGACCATTTATGGGAAGATGACCACCAAATATCAAGAATACCGCACCAAGAATCGTGCGTTGGCCGATATCTTTACTCAGGATAGCGACTTTCAGCTGTTCCATGACGGGCTTAAGCAGAAGGAGAATCAATTGGCGCAGAAGGTCGAAGAGTTGAGAGAACGATATGAGGACCTGATGAAGGCCATTGCCCGTTGTAGTGATATTGAGGAGGCTCTTAAGGACAAGGAAGATGAGCTCGAGTTGAGTAAGGGCGTGATCGCCGAGAATGCCGACCTCCAGGCGAGGGTGACCAACTTAGTTACCGAGCTTGACAGGAAGGTGGCGGAGGTCGTCGACCTTAAAGATGAGCTGAGTGCGAATGCTGATGGATTGGCTCATGCTGAGAGGGGCAGGGCAACTGCCATCTCTGGGGCAGCGACTCTAGAGGACGCCCTTCGTGTTTGCAGATCAGAGCGGGACAAGGAGGCGGAGACATCTGCGCTTAGGCGAGATTGGAGGGGCGCATCCAAGATCTGGAGGCGGAGTTGTCTGCATTAAATGAACAAGTTGCTACTTCGAAGGCGGAGGACGTGCGACGACAGTCGCAACCCTCTACATCCCATGCTTCGGTCAACCCTGTCGTGCCTCGAGAATTATATGAGCTATGGGTTCATGCCGAAGCCCAGCTTGACGTATATAAGTCTCTTTACGCTGATGGGAAAGTGTCTGAGGCAGAACTCCGAGAGGTACATATTAAAGCACGTGCCACTCGAGAGGCATGTGGTTACGACCCAGGCACGCCTGGCGGAGACGATGTCGATTTCGACGATGCAGACAAGCTCACCTCCGATTCTTGGTACAATAAGGAGTATGCCACGGAGGGTGATATGGCGTAGGACTTGGTTGTATTTATATTGCTTTGACATTTTTGTGGGGGAGTTCTTGGGCCCTTTGTATAAAACTTTTGTAATATAACAACTGTAATGGAGTAGTTACTTTTATTGTGTACCTCTAAATTATTTTCTTGCTGCGTTTGTGTTTTTCTTTTGGTGACGACCTTTATCGCAGTCGTGCTTACTTCGAATTGTCAAAATGTTAACTCATTGCATTTCGAGCGAGGTCAAGCCCTTGTATTTGGCGGCGGCTTTCGCCGTAAGGGTGTTATTTTGAGTTAATGTAGAAACGTTAACCCGTTGTGTTTCGAGCAATATCGAACATATGTCAAATTTTTTCCTTTAGTAACGGCCTTAGCCATAGGGATGTTACTTTCGAGCTAATGTCGAAGTGTTATCCCGTCGTGGTTCGAGTGGTATCAGACTCTTTCATGGCAATGGCCTTAGCCGTAGGGATGTTACTTTCGAGCTAATGTCTAAGTGTTATCCCGTCGTGGTTCGAGTGGTATCGAACTCTTTCATGGCGATGGCCTTAGCCGTAGGGATGTTACTTTCAAGCTAATGTATAAGTGTTATCCCGTCGTGGTTCGAGTGGTATCGAACTCTTTCGTGGCGATGGCCTTAGCCGTAGGGATGTTACTTTCGAGCTAATGTCGAAGTGTTATCCCATCGTGGTTCGAGTGAGGGAAAACCCGGGTGAGGGAAAAAGAGTACGACTTAGGTGGCGTCATTTCTCAGAAGTGGAAATATTTGAGGTGGGCGACATTCCAGAAGTAGTTTTCCTTCCATTGTTTCTAACTAGAATGGTCCCTTGCTTGCTGTTGCGATTTTATATGGCCCGTCCCAGTTTGTTCCCAATTTTCCTTCATTTGGGTCTTTTGTTTCCTGTGTTTTGGCCTTGTGGACGTAGTCCCCGACTCTGAGTGATCGTACTTTGGCCTTCTTGTTATAGTACCAATCTGCTTGTTGTTTTGGGCTATCATTCTTATGTGAGCCATGTCCCTCCGTTCTTCTACCTCGTCCAGGTCTTGTATTCTGTTTTTGTCGCTGTTCGGTCCACTCTCTGATGATAGGCTATAATTACGTATTTTAGTCGCTTATTACACTCTAATTTACTGCACTTTAATTGAGTTTGAGCTTTAATCGCTAGTGTTTTGCACTAATGGTGTGTTTTATGCCTTGTAGGAGTGATTCCGAGCTATATAGATGTTATGGAATGAATTCAAGTGATTTGGAGATTTAAAGTTTGAGTAAAAGTTCACGGAATTAAATCGGGATCGTGTTTGGGGGTCAATGGATGATAGTTAGAGCGAACAAAGACTCCAGTAGGCATATTGCGCACTGTCTAGTAAAATAGAGATAACATTTTTCTCAGAACTCCGTTTTAGCTCCACAATATATGGTTGGAAAGCTAACTCAAAGGGCTACAACTTTTATGTTTTACGTTTTTTCAAATTCGGAACGGAACAGTGTGAAAAATACGCGAACTCTAGCGCGAAGTCGCGCTAGTTAAGGAGCTGGAGGCAGAATGTCAAGGAATATGCGCGAAGTCATGCGCGAGCTCGCGCTAGTCAACCGGGAAAAATGTCCTTTTTCACATTGGATAAGGTATAATTATTTGGGCCCAACCCTACTTGGTATATATACATGAAAAAACAATATTTTGAGAGAAGGAGGACGTTTTTGAGAGGAAAACACAAGCACAGAGCCGCCGTGGAGGCCGGGTTTCTTCTTTTCTTCCACAAACTTAGTCTTTTTATGTTTCTTTGTATGATTTGTTGTTTTGCTACCATGTCTATGTGGAGCTAAACTTCACGTTCTAGGGTTGTGGTTCTTTCATGACTATTGTTATTCGAATATTGATTTTGATTTCTTAGTTTATTATATAGGTTTATTTATTCAATCCTGCACTTAATTATTTGATTGCTTGATCACCAATTGAATACTATCTACGAATCTAGAGTTGAACTCGAAAGTGGGAATTCTAGATTGCATATAGGATTGAGTAGAGCAAGTTCTTGAACCTGGGCATCGGGTAACGGATTCGCGGTTAGGATAGACATATACTTAATTGCCTTGCTTGGTTGATTTACAGGAATCATAAATGCGTTCTTGTTGATTCTAACTCCATAGACATATAGGCGTTAGGTTAGCTTGAATAGGCGAGTAAGAACTCGACAGATTCTTATGAGCAATATTAACCCTGTCAACCAATAAACTAGATAAATTAGTTAGTCAATTCAATTGAAGAATACAATAGGAATGTTAGATAGCCCATAACCCTAGATCGTTTTCATTACATTGATATCATAAAAATCTGCTCTTCCTCTGTTTAAAGTTCATTATTTATATTTCTTTATTTAATTAGTATAGAATCAAATACTTCTAGGTTTAATTCTTGTATAGATAATTAGGATAGTCTAATTTAGTTAATAGTTAATCACAAGTCCTCGTGGGAACGATACTCTACTCACTACTTTATTACTTGACGATCACGTGCACTTGCGTGAGTGCGTTTGGCCGCAACACTCTCATTGGAGTACCTTAGGCTTGGTTCTCCGAACTCAACGAGTATAACTACGTCGGTACCGTAGAGCAGTGAATACGGCGTCTCACGTGTGTTGGTTTTTGGCGTTGTGCGGTAGGCCCATAACACCTCTCATAGCAGTTCCGGCCATAGCCCTTTGGTGTCCTCGAGCTTTTTCTTTAATATATTCAATATTGTTTTTTTGGAGGATTCTGCTTGACCGTTGCCGGCGGGGTGATATGGAGTGGAGAGTATCCGCTTGATGTGCCATTTTTTGAAGAACTCAATCGTCTTTTTCCCGATGAGCTGAGGTCCATTATCGCAACTGATTTCTTTGGGGATGCCGAAGCGGCATATGATATTTTTCCAGACGAACGCGATGACTTCCTGTTCGTGTATTTGAGCGAACGCACCTACTTCCACCCATTTGGAAAAGTAATCAGTTAAAACCAAAAGGAAGCGTATCTTACCTCGCCCTGTTGGGAGGTCCGACGATATCCATCCCCCATTTTATAAACGGCCATGGAGAAGTGACGAAGTGTAGGAGTTCACCCTCCTGGTGTATCATAGGGGCGTATTTCTGGCATTGCTCACATTTCTTGACGTAATCTGCGGCCTCTTTTTTCATAGTGAGCCAGTAGTATCCTGCACGAATAAGACATCTGACGAGGGCCCGGTTTCCTGTATGGGCAGCGCAGTGGCCCTCGTGTACCTCTTCGAGCACACTCCTTGTTTGATTTGGTCCAAGGCATTTGGCCAAAGGACCGCCTAATGTCCATTTGTAAAGGTCGTGGTTTAAGAGGCTGTACCTGGCCGCTTGTATTCGAAGCTTTTTGGCTTCTTTTTTGTCTTGTGGGAGTGTTCCCTCCTGCAAATATGATATGATGTGGTTGCGCCAATCCCAAGTTAAATTTATAGAATGTACCTTGACATGTCTATTGATGAGTGGAGGAGGGTGACCACATTCTCCTTGGTGATAGTTTTAGTTGATGCTGCCAGCTTGGCGAGACCGTCTACTTTGATGTTTTGCGCCCGTGGTATTTGGTCGAGTCGGCGTTCATCGAATTCTGGTAGCAGCTTATTGATTTCTGTCTAGTATTTCTGTAGCCTCTGCTCCTTGATCTGGAAAGTTCCGGCAACTTGGTTTACGACATGTTGAGAGTCGCAGTGAAGGATGACTCGTCGTGCACCATATTTGAGGGCCAATTTCAATCCTACAATTACGGCCTCATACTTGGCCTCATTGTTAGTCATTTCAGGGCACCGTATGGATTGGCAAATCACTTCGCCGGTTGGGACTTCAAGTATGAGTCCTGATGCGTTGGATGCGCCGTTGGTGTAGAGGACCCAGAGGTCGGATCGCCTAGGGGAGGCGCGAAGCGCTTCTTGCTCGACCTCAGACAGTATTTCTGCACTGAAGTCAGCGACGAAGTCGGCGAGTACTTGTGATTTTATCCCGTTCGCGGTTGATATGTTATATCGTGCTCACTAAATTCTATGGCCCATTTAGCCAATCTACCCGACAACTCGGGTTTGTGCAGGATGCTCCTGAGGGGAAAAGTTGTCACCACCTTTATGGGTGACACTGAAAATATGGTCTAAGCTTACGTGAAGCTGCGACCAACGCCAGAGCCAATTTTTCGAGGTGGGGATACCTTGTTTCGGCGTCAACTAAAGTTTTGCTGATATAGTAAATCAGAGATTGCGTACCTTTGTTTTTGCGGACCAAAACCGCGCTTACCGCGACTTCGGATATGGCTAGGTAGATAAGGAGGCATTCGCCTAGATCTGCCTTGGCGAGTAACGGTGGTGAGGACTAGGTTTTTAGTTTTCTCAGGGCGTCGACACACTCCGAAGTCCAATAGAGCCCGTTGTCTTTCTTTACCACACTGAAAAATTTATAACACCTGTCCGACGACCGTGAGATGAACCTTGACAGGATGTCTATCCGACCTGTTAGTTTTTGCACCTGTTTTTTGCTGGTTAACATTTCTAGTATTCCTTCGATGTCCTTAATCTGATCTGGGTCGACCTTGATGCCTCTTTGCGACACCAGGAAACCGATGAATTTTCCCGATGTTACGTCGAAGGCGCATTTTTCGGGGTTTAATTTCATGCCGTACTGCCTTAGTATGTCGAAGGCGTCCTTCAGATGATCGATATGGTCTTCTTTCCTTTTCGACTTTACCAGCATGTCGTCGATGTAGACTTCCATTGTTTTGCTGAGTTGATCTTTGAACATCTTGGTGACCAATCTCTGGTACGTTGCCCCTGCATTCTTTAGTCCAAACGGCATGACCCTATAGCAGTACGTTCCCTAGTAAGTGATGAAAGTGGTTTTCTCCTGGTCTTCTTCCTCCATGAGTATCTGGCTGTAACCCGAGTAGGCATCTAAGAAGCTTAGCAACTTGTGTCCTGCTGTTGCGTCGATGAGCTGGTCGATGTGTGGCAATGGAAAGGAGTCTTTTGGGCATGCCTTGTTTAGGTTTCTGAAATCTATACGCATCCGCCACTTTCCATTTTTCTTCTTTACCATGACCACATTGGCGACCCACTAGGGATATTTTGACTCTTGGACGGAGCCATTTGCGAGCATCTTATCGACTTCTTCGCTAACGTCTTCATTGATTGCGGCGTTGAACTTCCTCCTTATTTTCCGCACTGGCGGGTATAGGGGGTCAACATTCAGTTTATGTGTGCGATGTCTTTCGGGATGCCTGGCATATCTGCATGGGAGAAGGAAAACAGATCGGCATTGTGAGTTAAGAATTTACGAAACTTACCTGGTTCCGAGAGGTTGTGCTCGATATAAGCCTTTTTTGCACTGTCATTGTTGTCTAGTAGGACGGGATTGAGATCCTCTATTATCTACTAGGATGCTTCCACAATGTCGGGGTTGTTGGCCCAAGTTCAGATAAAATTTTGAAGATTGACAAAATGAACTCAACCATGAACCAGGTCCATCATGTGAGACATACATAGTGTTGATATATTTATTCATGTGACAGACGTGTCAAGATAAGTCTCAAGGGTCAGCAACAATCAGTAACAATATCTTCAGAGTTGATCGAAAAGGTTGTATAGGATAAGGAGTTGAAGTCTCCTTATGCAAAGAGAACTACATCCAGATCAAGGATTGGAGTTTGAGTTGTTCTAGGACTCGAATTTGATGAAGGATCAGCAATTCGAGTTTTAATCAAACTCTGATTACTAACTCTATAAATAATAAAGATTGTTCTCTTTTACAGGGGATTGCACATACGCAGAAGTTAAACTAAATTGGGAGCAAAAGAGCTAGGCGAATTTTGCAAGCAATTTATGTGTGATTCAAGTGTGCAAATCTGAAGCTACATGAACCAAGAGTGAAGAACCAATTCCATTGTGTTTTTCTTTATTTCTAGTTCAATTGTAGTAGGTGTTTTCATATTGTACCTTTCAGCGTTATCTAGAAGCAATTGTAATAGGTATATTGAGTATTCAAGTTAGAGTTAACTTGAAAGTGTCGCAGCAGTTGAGGCTGTATGCCACACTGGCATTAGAGTTTAATCCTTAGGTTTACAAGAGTTTGTAAATGCTGTTTTTGGCTCAGTGATTTTAGTGGAAGTTTGGGAAAATCCTACTGAGTAGTAGGTCGTGGTTTTTTCACCTTTTGAGCCAGGTGTTTTCCACGTAAAAATCTCTGTGTTCTTTATTTTATGCACTCTTAATTCCGCAAACAGTCATAGTAAGCACATCTAGAAGAATCAGGTTCTTCTAGTGCGAAAATTAGGTACCACACAAATCACCCCCCCTTCTTGTGTGGTATTGACATTTAGAACATCAATTGGTATCAGAGCAGGTTATCCTTGAAGAGGCTAACACCTTAGGAGAAGATCAACATGAGTGCACCACCTGGGAATTGGGAAGGGCAATCCACTGCTAGGCCTCCACTTTTCAATGGTCAGTACTATTTTTGGTGGAAGAACAGGATGAGAGATCACATCATAGGGGAAGACTATGAACTCTGGGACATAGTCACTGATGGTCCCCTAGCAACCACAAAGAAGAATGCTGAAGGAGTTGATGTGCCAAAGACAAGAGCTGACTGCACTGCTGAAGATTTGAAGAAATGGGAAAAGAACGCCAAGGCCAAGAAATGGCTTGTGTGTGGATTAGGACCAGACGAGTACAACAGGATTCAAAGCTGCACCACTGCTAAGGAAATCTGGGACACTTTGCAAGTAGCTCATGAAGGAACACCTCAAGTGAAGAGGTCCAGAGCAACACTGCTGTCTTCTCAATATGAGAACTTTACCATAAAGGAAGGGGAAACCATCCAAGAGATGTATACAAGGTTCACCACACTGACAAATGAGCTTAAGTCTCTTGGAAGGGTTATTCTTGAAGAAGACAAGGTTGAGAAGATTCTAACAAGAGTTCTGCCAGTCACATGGGAAAGCAAGATCACTGCCATTCAGGAATCCAAGAATATTACTACCCTTAGACTGGATGAGCTGATTGGAAACTTAACTGCCTATGAAATGAGGAGACAAACCATGAAGATGGATAACCCCAAAAAGGAGAGAAGCTTGGCTCTCTGAATTGCTGAAGGTGCAGATTTGGAAGATGATGAAGTGGCTATGATCACTAGGGATTTCAAGAAGTACTTGATAAAAGGAAAGGGTTCTTCAAGAGATACAAACTTCAATAAAACAAGAGCTCCGGAGAAACAGACCAATGAGGGATGCTACAAGTGTGGAAAGACTGACCACATGATTAAAAACTGCCCTCAATGGGAAATTGAGTGGAAGAAAGAAAGAGCTGAACGAAGGAACAGGAAGAAGGAACAGGTTCAACCAAAGAAAAACAAGGGTTCAACCAAGGCTATGGTTGCTGCTTGGGGAGAAACCTTAGATGAAGACTCAGAAGATGAAGCAGAGGAGGAGCAAGCACTAATGGCCATCGGAGAATCAGATGATGAACAAGAGGTAAGTATTCTTCATCTCAAAGACAAGATTAAATTCTTGTCTAAAGAAAGGCTGGCCGAGCTATTAATAGACTTCATTGATGAGTCTGAGATAATTAATAATGAGAAGAAAGTTCTGTCTAGGGAATGTGTGATCCTGAAAGCAAAATGTTAAAGTCTAGAGTCTAGGGCAAATGAAAGTGATAACGAAAATGCTGAGTTAAAGAACCAGGTTCTTAAACTTGATAACAGTGTCCTAGAGCTTAGGTCTGAAAATCTGAAACTGAAATTAGGAACAGGATTAAAGGATAGCTGATCACACATATCTCACTCTAGAAGAAAACTTAGGAAAAATGAAAGATGAATTATACAGGAAAGATGAATTCATCAAAGTTTTAAAAGAAGATCTAGGGAAGGTAAAACATGAACTAGACAGAACTTGCAAGTGGAACAAAGCCTCTGATGCTCTCTCCTGGTTGCAAGAGCATCACAGCAGTAACAAAAGAGGACTTGGCTATGGGACTGAAGCTCCTAAATGAGATCCAAAAAGCAAGTATCTCACTCTTCCTGAAAATAAAATCTGCACACACTGTGGTAAGACTGGCCATTACAAATATGAATGTAATGCAAAAGAAAAGGCCAGTCAAAGAAACAAAGCTTTTGTTCAAGGAAAGCATAAGCTGCCTAGTTGGGCAAGAAAGAATCTGATTCATCCTTTTTCCCATAGAAAGGGACCTAAACTAGTTTGGATTCCTAAGACTAACCCCTGGTTTCCTTTTGCAGGTCCAAGTGAAAGGGAAGAGCCAAATATGGTATATGGATAGTGGCTGCTCAAAACATATGACTGGGGACAAGGACCAGTTCCTTTCACTTGAGGACCTAAAAGGAGGTAATGTCTCCTTTGGTAATGGAAAGAAAGGTGAGATCATTGGGGTTGGAAAGGTAGGCAAAACAAATTCTCATTCTATAGAGAATGTCTACCTGATAGATGGCTTGAAATATATCTTAATAAGTGTGTCACAATTGTGTGACAGAGGTAACCTTGTGGCTTTTACCTCCACCAAATGCTTTGTGATTAACCTTACCACTGACAAGATTGTTTTGCAGGGAAAAAGAGTTAACAATATTTACATTGTAGATTTGTCAACTCTTTCAGAAAATGAACTCACTTGCTTAAGTGTGTTGGTTAATGATCCCCTTCTATGGCACAAAAGACTTGGTCATGCCAGTCTAAATCAGCTAAACAAATTAGTCTCCAAGGACTTGGTGGTAGGTTTACCTAATATCAAGTTCAAGGAAGACAAAATTTGTGAGGCATGTGCAAGGGGGAAGCAGGTAAAGACATCCTTCAAATCCAAGAAAATGGTAAGTACGTCCAAGACGTTGGAACTGGTTCATATGGATCTATGTGGTCCAATGAGAACCATGAGCAGAGGTGGAAAGAATTATATAATGGTGCTAGTTGATGACTATTCTAGATTCACCTGGGTTTTATTTCTAACTTCCAAAGATGAAGCATTTGACATGTTTTCTGCATTTGTTAGGAAGACTCAGAAACAATTAGGAAGCATCCATTAGGTCTGATCATGGAACTGAGTTTGAAATCTCTAAGTTTGCTGAATTTTGTGATGAAAATGGCATAGATCACAACTTCTCTGCCCCCAGGACTGCACAACAAAATGGAGTAGTTGAAAGGAAAAATAGAACTCTTGAGGATATGGCTAGAACAATGTTACTATCTAGCAAATTGCCTCACAGCTTCTGGGCAGAGGCTGTAAACACTGCATGTTACATCATAAATAGATGCATGACCAGACCTCTAGTAGAGAAGACTCCCTATGAGTTACTTAAAGGGAGAAAACCAAATATATCCCATCTTAGGGCATTTGGTTGCAAGTGCTATGTGCACAATAATGGAAAAGACTCCCTAGGAAAGTTTGATCCCAGAAGTGATGAGGGAGTATTCTTGGGATATTCTTCACATAGCAAAGCTTATAAAGTTTTTAATAAAAGAACTCTGTGTGTAGAAGAAAGTGGGCATGTCGTATTTGATGAAACTAACATTCTTTCTGAGAGACAGGAACATGAAGATGAAGCCATTGGACTGGTCAAAGACTTTGCTGAAGCATCAGCTCAAGTCAAAGTGACACCTGCAGAAGGAACAGGTAATGGAACAGGTTCTTACTTATAGGGCAACCTGACAGGGGGAAGAAATCAAAAGGGAATTGAAATAAACTCCTTGAAGGAACCTGTTTCTCATCAATTGCTGAAACATCCAGCAGAAGCCAGTTAGTTGTAAAACCTCACAAGTATCAAAGTTCTCATCCCATTGAGAACATTATCAGTGATCCAACTTCTGGAGTCAAAACCAGATCACAATTAAAGAATTTATGTGCTTTTGATGCTTTCTTATCTATCATTGAACCTAAAAATATTGTTGAGGCTTTGCAGGATGCAGATTGGGTGAATGCAATGCAGGATGAGCTAAACCAGTTTGAAAGAAGTCAAGTTTGGCACCTAGTTCCAAGACCCAAAGATAGATCAGTCATTGGCACTAAATGGGTCTTTAGGAACAAACTTGATGAAGATGGAACTGTCACAAGAAACAAGGCAAGGTTGGTGGTCCAAGGTTACAGCCAAGAGGAAGGAATAGACTATGATGAGACATTTGCTCCAGTTGCAAGACTAGAGGCAATCAGACTTCTCATAGCCTTTGCAGCACATATGGAATTCACTCTTCATCAAATGGATGTCAAAAGTGCCTTCCTTAATGGCTATTTGAAGGAAGAAGTGTTTGTGAAACAACCTCCAGGGTTTGAAAGCAAAGAATGTCCTGAACATGTGTACAAGCTGGACAAGGCTCTCTATGGACTCAAACAGGCACCAAGAGCATGGTATGAAAGATTGTCAAAATTCTTACTGGAGCATGGGTACAAGAGAGGTAAAATAGATAGTACCTTATTCTTAAGGGAAAAAGGTAAGGACCTTCTTGTTGTACAAATTTATGTTGATGACATAATCTTTGGGGCCACCACTGACAAGTTAAGCAAAGAGTTTGCAAAACTAATGGGAAGTGAATTTGAAATGAGCATGATNAGGAAAAATAGAACTCTTGAGGATATGGCTAGAACAATGTTACTATCTAGAAAATTGCCTCACAGCTTCTGGGCAGAGGCTGTAAACACTGCATGTTACATCATAAATAGATGCATGACCAGACCTCTAGTAGAGAAGACTCCCTATGAGTTACTTAAAGGGAGAAAACCAAATATATCCCATCTTAGGGCTTTTGGTTGCAAGTGCTATGTGCACAATAATGGAAAAGACTCCCTGGGAAAGTTTGATCCCAGAAGTGATGGGGGAGTATTCTTGGGATATTCTTCACATAGCAAAGCTTATAAAGTTTTTAATAAAAGAACTCTGTGTGTAGAAGAAAGTGTGCATGTAGTATTTGATGAAACTAACATTCTTTCTGAGAGACAGGAACATGAAGATGAAGCCATTGGACTGGTCAAAGACTTTGCTGAAGCATCAGCTCAAGTCAAAGTGACACCTGCAGAAGGAACGGGTAATGGAACAGGTTCTCCTTACAAGGCAACCTGACAGGGGAGAATCAAAGGGATAATGAATAACTCTGAAGACATGTTCATGAACCTGTCCCTCATCAAATTGCTGAAACATCTAGTAGAAGCCAGCTGGTTGTAAAAACCTCACAAGTATCAAAGTTCTCATC
>NC_031989.1:51817302-51841757 GCF_001879085.1 Nicotiana attenuata
AAAAAAAAAAGGGAGAGAGAATAGTCGCAATAGAGCCGCGTTGTCTTTTCTTTACCACACTGAAAAATTTATAACACCTGTCCGACGACGCGTGAGATGAACCTTGACAGGATGTCTATCCGACCTGTTTAGTTTTTTGCACCTGTTTTTTGCTGGTTAACATTTCTAGTATTCCTTCGATGTCCTTAATCTGATCTGGGTCGACCTTGATGCCTCTTTGGCGAACACCAGGAAACCGATGAATTTTCCCGATGTTACGTCGAAGGCGCATTTTTCGGGGTTTAATTTCATGCCGTAACTGCCTTAGTATGTCGAAGGCGTCCTTCAGATGATCGATATGGTCTTCTTTCTTTTCGACTTTACCAGCATGTCGTCGATGTAGACTTCCATTGTTTTGCTGAGTTGATCTTTGAACATCTTGGTGACCAATCTCTGGTACGTTGCCCCTGCATTCTTTAGTCCAAACGGCATGACCCTATAGCAGTACGTTCCCTAGTAAGTGATGAAAGTGGTTTTCTCTGTCTTCTTCCTCCATAGAGTATCTGGCTGTAACCCGAGTAGGCATCTAAAAGCTTAGGCAACTTGTGTCCTGCTGTTGCGTCGATGAGCTGGTCGATGTGTGGCAATGGAAAGGAGTCTTTTGGGCATGCCTTGTTTAGGTTTCTGAAATCTATACGCATCCGCCACTTTCCATTTCTTTCTTTACCATGACCACATTGGCGACCCACTAGGGATATTTTGACTCGTTGGACGGAGCCATTTGCGAGCATCTTATCGACTTCTTCTCGCTAACGTCTTCATTGATTGCGGCGTTGAACTTCCTCCTTATTTTCGCACTGGCGGGTATAGGGGGTCAACATTCAGTTTATGTGTGCGATGTCTTTCGGGATGCCTGGCAATATCTGCATGGGAGAAGGAAAACAGATCGGCATTGTGAGTTAAGAATTTACGAAACTTACCTGGTTCCGAAGAGGTTGTGCTCGATATAAGCCTTTTTTGCACTGTCATTGTTGTCTAGTAGGACGGGATTGAGATCCTCTATTATCTACTAGGATGCTTCCACAATGTCGGGTTGTTGGCCCAAGTTCAGATAAAATTTTGAAGATTGACAAAATGAACTCAAACCATGAACAGGTCCATCATGTGAGACATACATAGTGTTGATATATTTATTCATTGTGACAGACGTGTCAAGATAAGTCTCAAGGTCAGCAACAATCAGTAACAATATCTTCAGAAGTTGATCGAAAAGGTTGTATAGGATAAGGAGTTGAAGTCTCCTTATGCAAAGAAGAACTACATCCAGATCAAGGATTGGAGTTTGAGTTGTTCTAAGGACTCGAATTTGATGAAGGATCAGCAATTCAAGTTTTAATCAAACTCTGATTACTAACTCTATAAATAAAAAGATTGTTCTCTTTTACAGGGGATTGCACATACGCAGAAGTTAAACTAAATTGGGAGCAAAAGAGCTAGGCGAATTTTGCAAGCAATTTATGTGTGATTCAAGTGTGCAAATCTGAGCTACATGAACCAAGAGTGAAGAACCAATTCCATTGTGTTTTCTTTATTTCTAGTTCAATTGTAGTAGGTGTTTTCATATTGTACCTTTCAGCGTTATCTAGAAGCAAAATTGTAATAGGTATATTGAGTATTCAAGTTAGAGTTAACTTGAAAGTGTCGCAGCAGTTGAGGCTGTATGCCACACTGGCATTAGAGTTTTAATCCTTAGGTTTACAAGAGTTTGTAAATGCTGTTTTTGGCTCAGTGATTTTAGTGGAAGTTGGGAAAATCCTACTGAGTAGTAGGTCGTGGTTTTTTCACCTTTTTGAGCCAGGTGTTTTCCACGTAAAAATCTCTGTGTTCTTATTTTATGCACTCTTATTCCGCAAACAGTCATAGTAAGCACATCTAGAAGAATCAGGTTCTTCTAGTGCGAAAATTAGGTACCGCACAAATCACCCCCTTCTTGTGTGGTATTGACATTTAGAACATCAATTGGTATCAGAGCAGGTTATCCTTGAAGAGGCTAACACCTTAGGAGAAGATCAACATGAGTGCACCACCTGGGAATTGGGAAGGGCAATCCACTGGCTAGGCCTCCACTTTTTCAATGGTCAGTACTATTTTTTGGTGGAAGAACAGGATGAGACATCACATCATAAGGGAAGACTATGAACTCTGGGACATAGTCACTGATGGTCCCCTAGCAACCACAAAGAAGAATGCTGAAGGAGTTGATGTTGGCCAAAGACAAGAGCTGACTGCACTGCTGAAGATTTGAAAGAAATGGGAAAAGAACGCCAAAGGCCAAGAAAATGGCTTGTGTGTGGATTAGGACCAGACGAGTACAACAGGATTTCAAAGCTGCACCACTGCTAAGGAAATCTGGGACACTTTGCAAGTAGCTCATGAAGGAACACCTCAAGGAAGAGGTCCAGAGCAACACTGCTGTCTTCTCAATAATGAGAACTTTAATAAAGGAAGGGGAAACCATCCAAGAGATGTATACAAGGTTCACCACACTGACAAATGAGCTTAAGTCTCTTGGAAGGGTTATTTTGAAGAAACAGGTTGAGAAGATTCTAACAAGAGTTCTGCCAGTCACATGGGAAAGCAAGATCACTGCCATTCAGGAATCCAAGAATATTACTACCCTTAGACTGGATGAGCTGATTGGAAACTTAACTGCCTATGAAATGAGGAGACAAACCATGAAGATGGATAACCCCAAAAAGGAGAGAAGCTTGGCTCTCTGAATTGCTAAGGTGCAGATTTGGAAGATGATGAAGTGGCTATGATCACTAGGGATTCAAGAAGTAACTTGATAAAAGGAAAGGGTTCTTCAAGAGATACAAACTTCAATAAAACAAGAGCTCCGGAGAAACAGACAATGAGGGATGCTAACAAGTGTGGAAAGACTGACCACATGATTAAAAACTGCCCTCAATGGGAAATGAGTGGAAGAAAGAAAGAAGCTGAACGAAAGGAACAGGAAGAAGGAACAGGTTCAACCAAAGAAAAAACAGGGTTCAACCAGGCTATGGTTGCTGCTTGGGGAGAAACCTTAGATGAAGACTCAGAAGATGAAGCAGAGAGGAGCAAGCACTAATGGCCATCGAGAATCAAATGATGAACAAGAGGTAAGTATTCTTCATCTCAAAGACAAGATTAATTCTTGTCTAAAGAAAGGCTGGCTGAGCTATTAATAGACTTCATTGATGAGTCTGAGATAATTAATAATGAGAAGAAAGTTCTGTCTAGGAATGTGTGATTCCTGAAAGCAAAATGTTAAAGTCCTAGAGTCTAGGGCAAATAAAGTGATAACGAAATGCTGAGTTAAAAACCAGGGTTCTTAAACTTGATAACAGTGTTCCTAGAGCTTAGGTCTGAAAATCTGAAACTGATTAGGAACAGGATTAAAGGATAGCTGATCACACACTATCTCACTCTAGAAGAAAACTTGGGAAAAATGAAAGATGAATTATACAGGAAAGATGAATTCATCAAAAGTTTTAAACAAGATCTAGGAAGGTAAAACATGAACTAGACAGAACTTGCAAAGTGGAACAAAGCCTCTGATGCTCTCTCCTGGTTGCAAGAGCATCACAGCAGTAACAAAAGAGGAACTTGCGCTATGGGACTGAAGCTCCTAAATGAGATCCAAAAAGCAAGTACCTCACTCTTCCTGAAAATAAAATCTGCACACACTGTGGTAAGACTGGCCATTACAAATATGAATGTAATGCAAAAGAAAAGGCCAGTCAAAGAAACAAAGCTTTTGTTCAAGGAAAGCATAAGCTGCCTAGTTGGGGCAAGAAAGAATCTGATTCCATCCTTTTTCCCATAGAAAAGGGACCTAAACTAGTTTGGATTCCTAAGACTAACCCCTGGTTTTCCTTTTGCAGGTCAAGTGAAAGGGAAGAGCGCAAATATGGTATATGGATAGTGCTGCTCAAAACATATGACTTGGGGACAAGGACAGTTCCTTTCACTTGAGGACCTAAAGGAGGTAAATGTCTCCTTTGGTAATGGAAAGAAAGGTGAGATCATTGGGTTGAAAAGGTAGGCAAAAACAAATTCTCATTCTAATAGAGAATGTCTACCTGATAGATGGCTTGAAATATATCTTAATAAGTGTGTCCAATTGTGGTGACAGAGGTAACCTTGTGCTTTTACTCCACCAAATGCTTGTGATTAACCTTACCACTGACAAGATTGTTTTGCAGGGAAAAAGAGTTAACAATATTTACATTGTAGATTTGTCAACTCTTTCAGAAAATGAACTCACTTGCTTAAGTGTGTTGGTTAATGATCCCTTCTATGGCACAAAAGACTTGGTCATCCAGTCTAAATCAGCTAAACAAATTAGTTCAAGGACTTGGTGGTAGGTTTACCTAATATCAAGTTCAAGGAAGACAAAATTTGTGAGGCATGTGCAAGGGGGAAGCAGTAGACATCCTTCAAATCCAAGAAATGGTGTAAGTTCGTCCAAGACGTTGGAACTGGTTCATATGGATCTATGTGGTCCAATGAGAACCATGAGCAGAGGTGGAAAGAATTATATAATGGTGCTAGTTGATGACTATTCTAGATTCACCTGGGTTTTATTTCTAACTTCCAAAGATGAAGCATTTGACATGTTTTCTGCATTTGTTAGGAAAGACTCAGAAACAATTGGAAGCATCCATTAGGTCTGATCATGGAACTGATTTGAAATCTCTAAGTTTGCTGAATTTTGTGATGAAAATGGCATAGATACAATTTCTCTTCCCCAGGACTGCACAACAAAATGGAGTAGTTGAAAGGAAATAGAAACTCTTGAGGATATGGCTAGAACAATGTACTATCTAGAAAATTGCCTCACAGCTTCTGGGCAGAGGCTGTAAACACTGCATGTTACATCATAAATAGATGCATGACCAGACCTCTAGTAGAGAAGACTCCCTATGAGTTACTTAAAGGGAGAAAACCAAATATATCCCATCTTAGGGCTTTTGGTTGCAAGTGCTATGTGCACAATAATGGAAGACTCCCTGGAAAGTTTGATCCCAGAAGTGATGGGGGAGTATTCTTGGGATATTCTCACATAGCAAAGCTTATAAAGTTTTTAAAATAAAAGAAACTCTGTGTGTAGAAGAAAGTGTGCATGTAGTATTTGATGAAACTAACATTCTTTCTGAGAAGACAGAACATGAAGATGAAGCCATTGGACTGGTCAAAGACTTTGCTGAAGCATCAGCTCAAGTCAAAGTGACACCTGCAGAAGGAACGGGTAATGGAACAGGTTCTTCCTTACAAGGCAACCTGACAGGGGGAAGAAATCAAAAGGGAATAATTGAAATAAACTCCTTGAAGGAACATGTTCATGAACCTGTCCCTCATCAAATTGCTGAAACATCTAGTAGAAGCCAGCTGGTTGTAAAACCTCACAAGTATCAAAGTTCTCATCACATTGAGAACATTATCACTGATCCAACTTCTGGAGTCAAAACCAGATCACAATTAAAGAATCTGTGTGCTTTTGATGCTTTCTTATCTATTATTGAACCTAAAAATATTGTTGGAGGCTTTGCAGGATGCAGACTGGGTGAATGCAATGCAGGATGAGCCTAAACCAATTTGAAAGAAGTCAAGTTGGCACCTAAGTTCCAAGACCCAAGGATAGATCAGTCATTGGCACTAAATGGATCTTTAGGAACAAACTTGATGAAGATGGAACTTCACAAGAAACAAGGTAAGGTTGGTGGTCCAAGATTACAGCCAAGAGGAAGGAATAGACTATGATGAGACATTTTCTCTAGTTGCAAGACTAGAGGAAATCAGACTTCCTCATACCTTTAGCAGCACAATATGGAATTCACTCTTCATCAACTGGATTGTCAAAAGTGCCTTACTTAATGGCTATTTGAAGGAAGAATGTTTGTGAAACAACCTCCAGGGTTTTGAAAGCAAAGAATGTCCTGAACATGTGTACAAGGCTTGGACAAGGCTCTCTATGGACTCAAACAGGCACCAAGAGCATGGTATGAAAGATTGTCAAAATTCTTACTGGAGCATGGGTACAAGAGAGGTAAAATAGATAGTACCTTATTCTTAAGGGAAAAAGGTAAGGACCTTCTTGTTGTACAAATTTATGTTGATGACATAATCTTTGGGGCCACCACTGACAAGCTAAGCAAAGAGTTTGCAAAACTAATGGGAAGTGAATTTGAAATGAGCATGATGGGTGAGCTTAACTTCTTCTTAGGATTGCAGATCAAACAAAGTCAAAATGGAACCATGATTCACCAGCAGAAGTATACAAAAGAACTAATCAGGAAGTTTAAAATGGAGGATTCTAAAGAAATAGATACACCTATTGCAACTGCCACTAAATTAGATATTGATGAACCTGGTTCATCAGTTGATCAGAAGTTGTATAGGGGTATGATTGGTTCACTTTTGTATCTTACTGCCAGTAGACCTGACATTGTTTTTAGTGTAGGGCTATGTGCTCGTTTTCAGGCAAATCCAAAAGAGTCTCACTTGACTGCTGTCAAGAGGATATTGAGATATTTGAAGGGCACTATTGAATTGTGTCTTTGGTACCCTAAAGGTAGTAATTTCAATCTAGTAGGATATGTTGATGCTGATTATGCAGGTTTCCTAGTGGATAGAAAAAGCACCTCAGGTATGGCACACTTCCTTGGCTCATGTCTTGTATCATGGGCTACCAAGAAGCAAAATTCAGTAGCCCTATCTACTGCTGAAGCTGAGTATGTGGCTGCAGCTTCTTGTTGTGCTCAACTACTGTGGATTAAACAACAATTAGTAGATTTTGGTATAGAAGTGGGATGCATACCAATATTTTGTGATAGCACTAGTGCTATAAGTATGACAAAGAACCCTGTTCATCATAAAAGGACCAAGCACATAGATGTTAGACACCACTTCTTGAGAGATAATTATGAGAAAGGATTAATCTCAATAGAATTCTGTGCTACTGATAAACAAATAGCTGACATTTTCACCAAAGCACTGAATAGGGAAAACTTTGAAAGGAACAGGTTGGAATTAGGGATGATTAAGATCACCTAAAAGGAACCAGTTCAGAATGCAATGAAAAAAAAATGAAAAAAAAAACATTTTTGGTTAGAAGTTCTGATTTTATGTAAATATCTAGATTAATTCTTACTCAGTCTCATACTCTAATCAGTATACTCCTGTGACGTGTGTTGATATTCATTGATCTCTTACAAAGTTTTTTTCTATTCTGATATATGAGGCATAATCAAGAGAAGTTCTACGTGCAGAACCTGGTTCATCAGTATATGCTCATAAGAAAGGGTCAGGTATGTTTCTATACTTTGCACAATTAGAAAAATAAATATTCCAATTATGAGCAGAAGTCCTATCCTAACCAAACTCCTAAAAATCTAACCGTTGAGCATTGAACCAGTTTCATTCTCTTCGAATTCTAAATAAAACGGGATTATCTCCTTAAAACTAGCGTCGATCAATTACCTCTTAAAGACCGGAGTCCTAATGAGATTAGACCCCTGATTGACCACTGCAAAAGACTGCCATTACTGCACCTAATCATACTCTACTTTAAATACACTCCACATATTCCTACTTCACTCCATAACCGTCATTAAGTGTTAAACCCCTGATCATCCTCCATCTCTCCAAAATTCTCCAAAATTCCCAAAAATCCTCCAGAAATTCTCCGCCATGACTAACCCTCAAGAAAATCCATTAACTCCCCCACCAGCATCTCCTAACACATCTTCATCTGTACCTCCTAGCGACAACCCTAAACCAAGATTCCGCCGGCAGAAAATGTTGGCAAGAAAGACTGTAGCTACTGGTGCTCTGAGAACAGCTCTCAACGAAAAATTGAAAGCGAGTCAAAGAAGGGAAAGCTTTGAAAAGGAATCATCTGACTCAAGCTCCGAGTCTGAAGCTTTTGTCTCTGCAAGCGATGGAGAAGAACGTGGGTCTTCTGAATCAGATAAGAATCAAGAAACCCCTAAAGAGGTAAATACATGCTATGTTTTTTCTGATGTAGTGGAGAAAGTAGATGATAGGTTTGTGTTAGTGGGGTCTGTGAGAGATGTAAGTGAGGGAGAATCGAAGAGGAAGGGAAAGAAAAAGAAAGGTGAAATTCTTGCAATTTGTGGAGGTGTTGGGGAAAGTGGCAACAAGGCAGGGGGAAGTGAAACTGGGGAAGCTGCTGAAGGTCTTGTGCACCTGAGTGAACAACAAGATGCACCTAGTTCATCTGTGGAAGAAACCTTGGCTGACATTCTGAAGAAATTTGGAGAAAGCTATGATCCCAAGAAGCGCAAAGCTTTTTCTCAAAAGGCTCCAACTGCCTCTAAGCCAACAAACAAGAGCAAGGTGTCATCTCCTAAGTCTACTGTCTCTTCAGTACCAACGGTGAAAGCTACTAGAAGCAGGGTAAAGCAAAGTGAAGCTAAGTTGCAGAAAGCCTTAGAGGCAAGCAAGAAAAAGAACAAGGAAAAGGGAAAAGCTAAAGTTCTGGAAAGTTCTGTGGCTGCAGAAGAAGAGGAGGAAGAGATGGAACTGGTCCATCAGGAGAGAGGTACAACTGAGGAGATTCCCACTCCTAAACCTAAGAAATCCAAGCCTTCTACCAAGAAGTCTTCAGAATCTATCTCTGCTGAACCCTCCCTGGCAAAAAGAACCAGGTCTGCAGTTAAAGGAAAACAAGCAAAAGTTCCTGAAGAAGAAGAAGCTTGGAGTGGAGAATAAGAAGAAGAAGAGGAGTCTGAGAAAGAGCAGGACAGGTTTGTCCTTTTTGGAAAAAGAAAAATATTGAAAGGAAGAATTCTGAAAGACCTGGAGGAGCCAGGCATGAAAAGATTGGTTGATGCACTGGAAGCACAGGGTTGGAAGGACATGGTTCTTCAACTGGATGGCAGACTTGCAAGAAAAGAACTGATAGAGTTTATGGAAAATGCCACAGTGGTGAATGGGGTTGTTACAAGCTTGGTGAGAGGAGTAGAGGTATAGTTTGATGCACCTAACTTGGGAGGAATTCTAGACATACCCTATGAGGGATATGATGATTATACTAGGAAAATGTGGCCTTGTCTAGATTCTCTTCCTTCTGCTCTCCAAATCACTCGGAATTTCTGTGATACCAAGTCTGCTGAAGAAGTGCCTGAGGCTAGATTTGTCCAAAAGAGTGAAATGAAGCCTGAGCACAAGGTACTTTTTGAGTTTGTGAACAAGTGTTTGCTGCCCAGACAGGAGAGGAGGCATACTGCTAACTACATGGACTTGGTCCTTCTGGAGTGTCTTGTGAGAGGAAAGCAGATTAATTGGCCTGCTTTCATTGTCAAGCTACTGGATAGAGTCATCAATTGCTCTAAGGCCCATGCCACACCTTATGGGTTTATACTGACAACTGTCTTGGACAAGTTAGATGTGCCATTGAAAAAGTGGGAGATGGCCTCCAGCAAAGAGCACTTTGGAATCAAAACTCTATCTGCTAAGTGTAACCCTAGTTGAACCTGGTTCATCCGTGAAGACTCCTGTGAACAGTTAGGGCATTGGTTCTAGAATGTGGCACAAAAGATGCAGAAATTGCTAGGATCCACGCTCGCATTGCTAAACTGGAAAGTGAAAGAAATGGCCTCAAAGATGAGCTAGCAAAAGAAAAGGAAAAGAGTGAAGGGATGCTCCAAACAATGCTAAATCTTCTTCAATCCCAACTCTCTAGTTCCTCCAAGCCTTAGAACCAGTTTAGAAACCCCCTCAGTGACCCAGATTCGGGACTTTTATTTTTTTGCTCATGGTTTGTTTTTCCTTTTGTGGTCTGTTATGTGGAAACACTCCCTAATCAATGAAAATATGCTTTGTTTTCTCTTGTTATATGATACTTCTGATCTAAATAGTTAAATTTTTTGAAGTTGATTATTGATTAACTATATCATGTTTTCACTTGCAGTTGCCCCAGTGGCCATGAGTATTAATTAACATCTGGGATTCATATAATATGCAACTTTTCAATGATGCCAAAAGGGGGAAGAGATATTGTGTTTTACTTTGTATTCTGAAATAAAGTGATATTTATAACCTGATTAAACCTGGTCCTTAATGATAAGTTAAATTAAAGTGTGAAAATTAAGCTGAGTTCAATAGGGTCTCTGATCAGTAAAGCACAGAGTTTGTCATCATCAAAAAGGGGGAATTTGTTGGCCCAAGTTCAGATAAAGTTTTGAAGATTGACAAAATGAACTCAACCATGAACCAGGTCCATCATGTGAGACATACACAGTGTTGATATATTTATTCATGTGACAAACGTGTCAAGGTAAGTCTCAAGGGTCAGCAACAATCAGTAACAATATCTTCAGAGTTGATCGAAAAGGTTGCATAGGATAAGGAGTTAAAGTCTCCTTATGTAAAGAGAACTACATCCAGATCAAGGATTGGAGTTTGTGTTGTTCTAGGACTCGAATTTGATGAAGGATCAGCAATTCGAGTTTTAATCAAACTCTGATTACTAACTCTATAAATAATAAAGATTGTTCTCTTTTACACGGGATTGCACATACGCAGAAGTTAAACTAAATTGAGAGCAAAAGAGCTAGGCGAATTTTGCAAGCAATTTATGTGTGATTCAAGTGTGCAAATCTGAAGCTACATGAACCAAGAGTGAAGAACCAATTCCATTGTGTTTTTCTTTATTTCTAGTTCAATTGTAGTAGGTGTTTTCATATTGTACCTTTCAGCTTTATCTAGAAGCAATTGTAATAGATATATTGAGTATTCAAGTTAGAGTTAACTTGAAAGTGTCGCAGCAGTTGAGGCTGTGTGCCACACTGGGATTAGAGTTTACTCCTTAGGTTTACAAGAGTTTGTAAATGCTATTTTTGGCTCAGCGATTTTAGTGGAAGTTTGGGAAAATCCTACTGAGTAGTAGGTCGTGGTTTTTTCACCTTTTGAGCCAGGTGTTTTCCACGTAAAAATCTCTGTGTTCTTTATTTTATGCACTCTTAATTCCGCAAACAGTCATAGTAAGCACATCTAGAAGAACCGGGTTCTTCTAGTGCGAAAATTAGGTACCACACAAATCACCCCCCTTCTTGTGTAGTATTGACGTTTAGAACATCAGGGGTCCTTGATAACATCTGTCCGTACGTCAAGTTTGGTTCCCGACATCGCTGATTGCTATGCTTCTGCACTTGCTCCTTTTAGTTGTTGGGTTTGTGCGTAATCCTTGGCGAGGCGATAGCGTTCCTGTGCGGTGTGTTGTTCGCCCTGGATGCTGAATATCCCCCATGGAATAGGAAACTTGATTACTTGATAGAGACTGGACGGGACTGATCGCATGGCGTGTATCCACGGGCGCCCTATGATAGCGTTGTAGGTTGTATCTTGATCAATGATGTGAAATGTCATTTTCAGGGTGACTCCTCCGGCTAGGACGGGTAGCACTATCTCTCCAGATGTTCGCTCGACTGCATTATTAAAACCTGTTAGTGTTATGCAAGGCGGTATTTTTTTATCTTCAAGTTCCATCTGTACGAGGACTCGAGGATGGATAATACATGCGCCACTCCCCTCATCTACCATTATTCTATTTACATCAGTATCTGCAATACGTAACGTGATAACAAGAGCATCGTAGTGAGGGAAAGACAAACCGTCGGTATCTGATTTATGGAAGATGATACTATCTTCGAGGTCATCATACCGTTCATGAGTGATCGATCGTTTGAGTCTATGTGTGGTGGTGAATTTTATATGGTTGATTGTTGTGTCATCGCCTCCGCCGATGATCATCTGTATAGTGCGAGCGGGAGAGGGCGGTTTCGGAGGTCCCTGGGGTTGTTCGCGTCCGCGGGCAAAGTTAGCCCGTCCTCGATCGCTTAGCAATTCTTTAAGGTGTCCTTGATTTAGCATTCTCACTACCTCCTGCCGCAGTCCTATGCAATCTTCTATTTTATGACCCCTTTCCTGGTGAAATTCGCAGAGAGCGTTCGACTTCCAAGTGCTTGGGTCGGAGTTCATCTTTTGCGGCCATTGTACCTTTGTACCGAGTTTCTCTAGTGCGCACACTATTTCTGAAGGGGAGACACAAAAATTGTGAGCAGATAGGAGTGGAGGCATACCTTTTTCGTGTCGATGTGGCGTTGCATGTCGAGAAGGAGCATCCGTGTGCCGCGGGGGAGGTGGGATAGATGTCCTGATGTAGGGCTGATGCCTTTTTCGACCGAGACGGGGCGCCAACTAATCTCTTCGACCGTCGTTGTGACGATCTTTTCTTGCTTCAGTTTGAACTGACGTCAACCGTTGGATCAGACCATTGAGGTTGTCCTCGTTGACTCTTACCTCGGCGTAGTAGGCGTTGTGGATTTCTTTCCAAGTGGTTGGAGGGTATTTCATGAGTCTGCTTAACAATTTTCTGGTCGCTCTCGACCCATTCCTGTTTAATCCGTTATGGAAGGATGCTATCGCCATTCCTTTTGACACATTTGGCAAGCTCATTCTCACCTTGTTAAACCGAGCTAAGAAGTCCCTGAGTCCCTCGTCGTGCATTTGCCTGACGAAAAATATGTCATTTACTCTGGCTTCCGCCTTTTTGGTTCCTGCATGAGCGGTGACAAACTTGTTCGCCATTTCTTCGAACGTTGCTATCGAACGTGCCGGTAGTTGTGAGTACCAGGTCAGGGTTCCCCCTGTTAGGGTTTCGTCGAACTTTTTCAGTAGCACCGATGGTACCTGTTCTTTCGAAAGATTGTTACCTTTTACGACTGTGACGTAGTGGAAGATATGATCTTCTGGATCGGTAGTACCGTCATATATCTTCAGGTATGGTGCATTTTGAAGGTCTTTGGAATGGCGTAGGGGGGTGCTTCCTTATTGTATGGTTGCTCGATGAATCGACTAACGTCCCATTTTGGCAACAACTTTGGGGCGCTTGGTATTTTGTCAACCCTCTCTTTGTGTTCCTTCATCTGGTCACAGAGTGCCTTATTCTCATTTTCCATCTCCTCCATTTTCCTTAAAACGGCTGCGAGCGTGTCATTACCTGTGTCAACAACAATATGAGTGTTACCTGTGCGGGGGACATCTCGCTCGTCAGCGATCGCCGTGACATCTACATGTGGAATGTCTCTATTATCCATTTGGGCGGGTTTATCAAGTATGTTGTTCAGAGTACTTGTTAGCCACTCTTCCAGTAGTCTTCTTACTTCCGGTGGTGCCTCTCCTGTTATAGATGTGGAGGCTTCCTTCTCGCGCGAAGCAGTTACGCTCCGTGCGGGGGAGGTGAAGTGTCTCCCCTGAGTGTGGTGTTTGGTGTCCCGTTTTTGTTATTTTCCCTGCTGTCTTCGTTGATGGTGTTCAGGATGTTGGTTGTGACACCTACTATTGCTTTTAGCCTTGCATCTCCTTTTCCTGCCATTGTTAGTTTGTGCAAAGCTAGGAAGAGGTGACTATCCCTTTCTATGATCTAGAGGAAACTGAAATCTAAACTAAAGATATCCCCACAGACGGTGCCAAATTGTTTGACTAAAAGATGTAAAACCTTTATGATTAAAACAACTAATGATAATGATGAGGTCAATCTTAGTTAAGCACAATAAAATCTAGATCATGTGATGGAATGAGTAAGCAAGATGAATGATGTAGCAAATATGTAGGAATCAAATAAATGCTCATTAATGTGAAGACTTAAATGCACACTCAATCTTACTAGATGTAATCGGCGTTAGGGGTGGTGCTCTTCCTTCTTCGTTACGACAAAAGATCAAGATGCCAAGAGATGTAGGAATTCTTACTATCCATGGAGATGTTGTTGATTAGACTCGAAGTGGTTCAGATCGGCGAAGTAGGCATCAATACCTCGACCGATTGAGACAGGGCAGATGCGACTGATGGAATGGATCTAATTTGAAGAAGTAAGCCATTTGTGGACTGATTTTGACCCTTTACCAGAAGAATGAGTATGAGATGATTGGGGAATCTTTGGATCTTCTCAGATGAACAAGACTTCTTTTGTATTCACTCTTAGATGATTCATTTACAAAGTGTTATTTTGTCTTTTTTCTCCCGTGCCCCTTTTCTTTACTCACTCTTCCTATTTATAAGGGACAATTTCTCAAAAACCCCTAAAAAGTACAATATAGAGAATATTCGAAAGGCATATTCTTACTGTCTCCCACTAAGTTTACACTGCCGTGTATGTCATGCCTCGACTGACCGCCCTTAGTCATCGCCTTTCACCACGACGACCATCAGACGAGGTCGTCATGATAACCTCGTTCCTTGTCCTACTCGGCAATGGTCGTGGTTGCCAAATTTGGACCCATACACACTTTATTTATTATTTCTTAAGGGCGTGAAAAGTCAAGACGTGCCGAATAAAAATGACCGGAGGGAGTATCAAATAAAGAATTAATAATACCAAAAAATTAATTCATACATTATCTTCTCCGGTGCATACGAGAGATGAAATATGAAAAGTTTTGCATGCTGTAAACTGGAATATAAGGTTTTATGGTTTGACCCTGCCCTCATTTGATGGACCCACACGTTTACAGACAAACTCACCAGCGAATGTTCCACCCTCCAACATCTCATTGGTCCCACACGTTTATACATCCCTCCCCCACCCCCCAACTGTGATCATCAAACACCATCTTTAACCTTCTCTTCATAGCTTCACTTTGATCTTTGTCCAATTACAATGGCGACTCTCTTTTCCACCTTAGCCCTGTACTTCTCCTTCACATTCCTCTGCTTCCACCTTATCGCAGCCTCTTTTTCCCCCATCGATCACTACCTCATAAACTGTGGGTCCCATGAACCTAAAACCGTTGACTCTGACCACCGCCACTTCTCCGGCGACTCAACGATGTCGTTTCTTGCCTCCACTGGAACGATTTCACTCACTGACGCAAACCGAAGTCCTAAGTCTTCCCCAATTTACCATACCGCTCGTGTTTTCACGCGCCCCTCTAAGTACAAGTTCCTCATCAAGAATCCTGGTACTCACTTGCTACGTCTCCATTTCCGGCGATTAATTAGTAGTAGTCTCGATTTTAATAATGCTAAATTTCATGTCTTGGCAAATGGGTTTGTGTTATTTAACAGTTTAAGTATAGAAATGGGTCAGGATATTGAGATAGTAAAGGATTATGTGATTGGGGTAGATTCGGATGTGCTTGTTATCAGCTTTGTGCCTATTGATAAGTCAAAATTTGCATTTGTAAATGGGATTGAGGTTATTTCTGCTCCTAATGATTTGATTGCTGACGTAGCTCAGTATGTCAGTTTTGATAAAAATGAGCAAATTCATGGACTATTGAAGAATGGGTTTGAAACTGTGTATAGGGTTAATGTTGGTGGTTGGAAAGTTACCCCTTTTAATGATTCATTGTGGAGAACTTGGGTTACTGATGATGAGTATCTTAAGTCTAAGGATGGGTCTTCAAAGGTTCATTTTGGTGGCCGTATAAACTATCAAGATGGTGGGGCAAGTAGAGAGGTTGGTCCTGATAATGTTTATAATTCTGCTCGAGTTATTAGGAGTTCAGGTGATTCAGTCTCTGAGTTGAATATGACATGGACATTTCCGGTGATTGGAGGGTACAAGTACTTGGTTAGGATGCACTTCTGTGATATAGCTAGTATTGCGCGTGGGATGCTATTTTTTGATGTGTATGTGAACGACAATTTGGCCTACAAAAACTTGGATCTTACGTCAGTTACGAATGGGATGCTGGCTTCCCCTTTCTATGCTGATGTTGTAGTTGATGGAGATAGTTCTGGTGTTTTGACATTGAGCGTTGGGCCATCGAATATGAGTCTGCCACGTGCTGTCGATGCCATTCTGAATGGGGTTGAGATCATGAAGATTAATAATTCTGTGGGTAGTTTTGATGGTGAGATTTGTGCTCATTCTGTCTTGAAGAGTTGGAAGAAGGGAAATGGTAGCTTTTATCCTATGCTAGCTGCTGTCTTCTTGCTTCTGATAGCATTTGTGATTATGCATCGGAGAAGAGCTGGGGCTACTGACTCTGGGACCTGGTGGAGTTTACCCACAGAGATTCCTGAAGTTAATATGAAATACAGCAACCAAATGTCATCTAATAAGCTGTGATGATTCTGAAATATGATTAAGAAGATATCTTAATTTTCACTACTTTGAAACCTTTAGGGTTGCCTTTAGCACGGAGTTCTGTTGTCTTGTACTGTAAGTATTTATATTTATGTAATTAAAAGCAAAATTACTGTTCTAACAGGATTTGTTTTAGTTTTTCCACTATTTGATATTTTCTGTGTGCTTCTATATCTTATGTTTTGCGACTTAACATTCAGAAAGTGAAGATTCTGAGAAACTTGTTGGCAAACTCATATTCAATTTATTGGTATTGTATGCTTCGAAAGCTTGAGTTGTTGAAAATTGGACATTCTCACTTTAATTATGACTCCTGTTTCATTATTGCATGCTGATGTCATACAGTTTTTACTATAAACATAGAACTGGTAGGCTTTAATGATTGACATCTACGATTATTAGATTGCGACTTCAGGGAAAGCACTCATTTGTCGAAGTTTTATGATGAATGCAACTCCAATACTATCTAATCATAACTAGCAAGGTTGGTTATAGTAAGTCTCAGAAATACCTTAAGATGTTAGCTTGAGCCTGAGAGGACGATAGATGATATTTTTGATAGATCAGTAATTTCATCATTCTAATATAAAGCTGGTGAAGGGTACTAGATGATACCTTGATTCATCTAGAGTTTCGCTCCTAATCCTGCAAGGATGTGGTTGGTCTACCAGTGAAAATGCCAAGTATTTGCTATTGAGCACCAAGCAAAGTACTAATAAGCATGGTTCAGTAATTCAGATCCTTGCAGCCCTTAACATTGTTGCTCATTTATTTGGTGTCGGAGGCAGCCTTTCTGATACACAAATTAGTCTGTAGAAGACCATTTACATTCGTCTTATTTCTATTTGCCTCTGCAGTTTCTGTCCCTTCCACCTCTTATCATGATTGTCTCCTTTTCTCCCTTCATTTTTTCCTCCACATATACCTGGCTTTGACTTGCTTTCATCTATGCTGTTTATGCATTTAACTAATAGCTCCTTTCACCAAATAAAAGGAGCTATTAGCATGTAAAATTCAGGATTCTGATTTTCATGGCAAAGTTATCGTCATCTATTTGGAATGTGTTCTCTTATGTTCTTTTTCTTTCTCTCCACTCCGTTCGTTATATATATATATATATATATATATATATATAAAAGCCTTATTACTTACGCAATTCCACCAGTGTGTAATACATCCAACATTCTCAATATTAAACGCTTTTGGCAAGCCAGAGCAAGACTTCTCTGTGGGAACCCCCCGGTAAAAGAGACCTGTCTAGTCAAATAGGCTTCTAATAAGAAATTAGCTCATTCATTACTTATGCAATGACTTTCTTTTTCGTAGCGTCAACGTTACCTTTATATCTCCCTCGTCTAGTCGAGATTCCCTAAGAGAAAGGGATCAAATCTGTAGTTGTAGTTTCTATACGTCAATCCAATCTCGCTTCCATTCATCATCCATTCTGAGGAAAGATTCTTGAATAACAGGCTAAGAATAGTCTTATAAGTCCTTGTCCGTTATGTATGCTCCAGTAAGAAAGTCCCTTACTTCGGCTAGTAAGGATTTTTATTTTAGGCAAGCAAGCTGCAGCGCGAGTACCCTTTTTTTTACTTTTGCTGCAATAGAGGAGATTTCCATTGGACTAGTTAAAAGACTTAGATAACACACCGGGTTTACATAAGAAAAAGTTCACGTAGAGAAAAGAGATTAGACTAGTCATTGCACTAGTAGCGTCTACGAGCCTCCCGCTTCGGTACCATCTCCTTTTTTACCAGCCGAGCTGCCCTGTCAACCCTTTGCGGCGCTTGCTTCCTAGCTAGAACTCACACAGCGCAAACATAAATGAGAACTAAGCATAGTCTGACTCCCTAGCGCACAGAGCAAGAGTAAGCTACTTCACTCGAGAAGAAGAAATAGGCTAACGATCGGCTCAGATAAGGATGCCTCCTCTCTTTTATATATATATATATATACATATATATATATATATATATATATATATATATATTGTAAAATAAATGTTGACGAACAACTTTCAACCTACAATGTGCAATGTGCTGGTATGCTTCTCATTAAGTGCCATTAGTGCGCAGCTGAAGGTTTTGATGGTATCTTGATATTCACAATACAATTATATGCTAAATGAACCCTCCAATGTTGTTCAAGGAAAAAAAAAGAAACAGAGAAAATAAAAAAACTCAAATGTTTAACTTTGAGCCCATCAATGAGTTCGGCCCCTGGTCACATAGTTTTTGTCAAGTTCATTCATATTCGGTTCTTGCTGCTCTTACCAGTTTGATGTTTTGTTAACCCTGGAAGTGAGCTAAAGGAGCTAAGCATATAGGCCTTTTGGCTTTAGCATCATGTCTACTGTCTGAATTTGTTCCAGATTATTTAAATATCATCACTGTCGCCTGCATCACACCATCTAGGTATTATCAGATACATCTCTGCTAATCATGTCCTTCATCTTTACTTTAAGTGCGAGCTTATGTTCGCTTTGCTATTTTAACTAAGAATGCACTTCCGAAGAAGGGGAATGGAAAATCTGGTATTGCAATTCTAAGACTGTCAAGTGCGACCTACAAATTGCATGAATAATCATTAACTGAATGTACAATCAATACTATTAACTAAGTCTTAATCCCTAACTAGTTGGCTCATGATATGATTCCTCTATTTTTCTGCTCTTTAGAGATTGGTAAACATCAGCAAAAAGATTGCTGACATATGGATCCTTTGCTTCCATAGCCAACTATATGCAGTGTTGTCAAAGGCGAATAGAGTTAAAAAGAGCTCCAAGTCTATTGGGGCTTTAAGCGCAAAGCGCAATTAAAGTGTGGACATTAGTTAAAAAGGCGCAACGAAGAAAAAAATAAAAACATATTTGTAATACAAGGATATCTTTTGTCAATCATATTTATTGCTTAGTATCGCTTCATTCAAGATAGTTACTATGGGCAATGAGGTGCACGCCTTAGTGTCTTGTCTACACTAAAGCACGCCTAAGTGACGCGAAGCTCCTGCCTCGAACTTCTCTGAGCTTCAGGGCTTAAGTGCGCCTCAAATGGGCTTTTGACAACACGGACTATATGCGCAAATGTAAAAAAGTTACTATAACAGAATATTGAAGAATTGGCGAAAAAATTTGGGGTCCTTTTTTTAGGATTCCCCCAAAAGTGAAAGAGTTGACCGATGACAGAACTTAAAGGGAAGCCATATTCAACACTGGGAACGTTGTTAGTGAGGTCAGCACGTCAACTGCAGGTAGTGACTACTGACCACATATATCTTCGCAGTTTGATATTACTGCCTCCTTATTTTGTAAACTATTTGTATAGTTACTTGGGTAGACTTTCAGAAGTTACTTTGGTGTAGATATAGACATTTAGGGTGCTTTAAATGAATTTTCTAAAGGCCGTCATCTGCTAAGCACTGGTCGTTTAGATGTTCATGCTCACACTAGGCTTGTTCAGTAGGAGAAGTCATTTCTGAATGTCTCTTGGTTGGTTTAAGTAACCTATCCTACTCATTAAACTCGATATCTAGCTTAAACATGGAACATTAGACCATATTCGGTACTACTATCTTGAGCTGCAGATTCTGTTCCTAGAACTTGCTTTGTTCAAGACCAGCAAGTTCTTCCTTCTTTCAGGGTCTAGGATTGGAAAAGCCCCTACACTGTCCTCTTTTCTCCAGTTCTCCTTTCTCTGTACATATATTCGAAGTACTTTGCACTATGCAAGGCTGATTTTTCCTGAAACCTATCATGTTTGTCTGTTGTTTACAAAAGTTTTGTAGCATGAGCAAATTCAAGTTGGTCGAAAAGCACTCAGGTCTGCTTGCTGTAAATCCATCTTTCCTGGTTTGGAAGCTGTATTGAAGCCTCCCCCTACCCAAGCCCCCCACAATCCAAAAAAAGAAACATTAAGTGTTGGTTTCATTGAAGGTAGCTTCACATTTATCAATTGGAGTTTCATGTTACTCATGCTGGTAGCTGGGAGTTCTTGTTTGCCTTATTTTTCCTTGGATTTAGTTAAAAACTTGCATGGCAGCGAGGAACTTCTTTTAGGTGGTTAGACTTTTATATCTGATGGAGCTTTAGATTGGATTCAGTTTGTTTAGAGAATGCTGATTTGTTGGTGCTTGCCTAGAAAACCATCTACTTGTAGAACTATAAATATGATGTAGCTACCCGACAGAATGCTTACACCTTCGGAGGTATTAAGCATAATTAATTGGTTATCGAGGTTACTCGAATTCAAAACATCACGGAAACCTTCAGCTGAACACATGGGGAGAACAAGATAACTGTTGCTGGAGGGAGAAATGAATGGCAGATTTTGTGTTGGTCTATTTATTATTTTGCAACGTATTAAATAGAAAAGGAAAAAATTTCTACAACAGTACTCCTAAAGCATCATGGAAACTAGAGCTTCTTGTTTGTTATTCGGTTAGTCTTTATGAAGTTTGCTGACTTTGGGGGCTGCAGATGTTTTAAAGTTCACAAGCAGTTTTCTTTTTGCCTTTTCTATATTGCTTTCCTCGATATCAATGTTATGAGACACCATTTTGTTTCTTATAGCTTGCTTCCTAGCTTGTTTATGTTTGCCCCAATGACCCCTCCACTACTGCAGGTTGGGGTGGAGTTGGGCGGTGTAGTGGTCGACGAGGACATCAAGACTATTGCTGATCTTGATCTATGATGATTGCAGATATTGCAAACTTCTAATAGATTGACACGATTCAGTAAACGTCTTGTCAACAGAAGCATACGCCAATGAAGGCATAGCTTCTGTGGTCCTCAATTGATGGCTGAATTCCGTGTTATTCGTTTCAGCTGTTGCAAAAGGAGGTTGGTGCATAGGTATGAACTCTTAGTACAAGCAGCCTTTTGCCATTTGTTTGGTGCAGGGCTTAGTTCCATAGTGCTGTTTATCTAATTCCCAGCAGCCCCATTTTTCTCCTCTAGATTCATCACCCTACAAAGTGCTCAATAAGGTGGGCTATTTGTGAACCAAAAACAGTGACATCAGGAATCTTCTTTAATCAAAACTTCATGAACTCAGGCAAATCATGGTTTGGCTTCCCTTTTTATTCTCAAGAACTCTCCTTTTGCCTTCTTTAAGTTGGAAATCTTGGAGTCTGCTTGTCTAGTTTGAATCGGGTCAAATGCACAGATAGTCATTCTCAGGGATTGTTAGCCTATGTTTTGAGTGTACAAATGATCATGTCGGCCTTATAGGCCCGTACGTCACATGTATAAGTTTCTATATCATGTTGGGCCGTCCTATGTCTAGTATTCCCTTATGTTTTATTCTGGTTATCTCATGACGGCCCTTCTGGTCCATTACCCATGATGGTATTATGTTGGTACTCGGTTGGGTAAGGCACCGGGTGCCCGTCGCGGCCCATCGGTTTGGGTTGTGACAAAAGTGGTATCACTATTTAGAAATTAACCAGTACTTATTTTGAACTAAAAATCTTAACTGTAGGATAATTCAGGACATTTTTGTCCCTAAAAGTTGAACTGAAAACCTGAAATTCTGCACACCGGAAAAGTTGAATTCTGGACACACTGACTAATTCTTAAATAGCAGTCCGTTAAAGTGGTTGCTTGGTGTCATTTGCACGTTTGAATCTAGTATCTTTACTTTTTTGATAGCCGTTTCGAACCAGCTTACACGATTATTTTATCGTATCTACTATCTTCCACCCATATAGGTACCATAACTGCATCATCCTAGCAAGAGACAAGAAGAGCAAACTAAAATTAAAAAAACACAGTTTCAGATATATCATTTCTGAGTTATGCAAAAAGTTTTTAAAAAAAAAAAAATTCTCATGGAAATTATGAACCAATCAAGTTGGAATAGGTCCAAATCTTTTCTCTTGCGGCCTTAATGCATCCCAGGTACCAACAGATATAAGATTCTTATTTTAATATATATCCGTGGATAATATTATTCCACTATAGATGATCAAAGTACTAAGCTGACACTTAAAAAGAGTATTAAATAGTATATTGTACCGACATAGAATGATGAAAGTAAATAAAGAGATTTAATTACTCAAATTATACTCAAGTAGAATCCAATCACTAGATTAATGGGCACGTGTTAACACACACACACCACGCTAACTTCACTTCTCAGTCTCAAGGAAACACAAGATCCCCACACTTTAATTTGCTTTTGCAAGTCAGAATCCTATTTATCTGTTTATGTCATTAATTAAGCAGCTTAGAAATTGTAAAGAAACATAAAAAGATTTGCACTTTTTATCTTTTCCTTTTGTATATAATTTTAAAAACTGATAAAACCACCCTAACCCCCAGCCTTTACCTTTTCTTCTGTTATATAGACGGAAATCGTAGTAATTTACAAGCAAAGTCTTTTTTTTTTTGGACGCATTCGACGTGTTTAAAACGTTTAAAAGTTTTATAAACTATAATAATAAAATAATATATTTTTTAAATTAATCGAAGTGTTTCCCACATCAAATCTCATTAACCATAGAACTAGTGAACAAGTGATCAGTACGAAATCTTTCGTCGTTTCACTTTCAAAACCCAATTGCTCATGGTTTGGCTACCAGAATCTGTTGTAAAGGCGAGAACAAACTGCTTTAAAATTGGGTATCTGCACTTTTTTAAGGTTTTCATAACCAATTCTGTACAAGGGAACAAAATACGAGCACTTTATGATGAAAGACAACAAGAGAATCAAGTGTATATCTCATGAAAAAATTTCTGCTGGGAGTATCAAGTATATTAACTTTTTGGGACATGCTATATGATATAGTAATATTAATTTGTTCTTTCTATATTGATTCCTTTTTTTTTTCTTTTAATTTTAGAGTGTCTAGAATTTCTTATACTTTTTCAAGCTAACATTAAGGTGTTATTTAAGTTATATAGAGGTAATAAGCATTCTGCAACTCTTTATTAAGAAGAAATAATAGGAAAAAGAGCCCACCCATTAATTATTCCCCTTGGGATTAAGTTATACAATATTGAGTAAAAGATTTATATTATCAGTGTAGTTTAATTGTGAGAACAAGGTTAGTTAAATAGAGGTTCATTCTTACCATAGTATTAGTTAATTGTTGGGATTAAGCTAATATAAGGTGTTTCTCTTATTATAGAATGCTAACTTGCTATGTTCAGTACTGTTTAAGCTTCCAACTAGTGACATGAGCTAAAGTGCATGAACCATGCAATGGTGTTAAATGGGAGTTATCCACGTGACATTCTCCCTCAATTCCTATATGGTTGACCTCTGTACTATAATAACATATATATCTATCTTCAACATGTACAATTACACGTCAATATATATATATATATATATATATATATATATATATATATATATATATATATATATATATATATATATATATATATANATATATATATAAAAGATGTCGAAAAATGAAGAAAATAAAGGAATTTCCCAGCCGTAAACGTAATACAAAGATGCAGGGACATGAATCATGCTACTTCAAGAATATATTAGGATGAGCTCACATTTCTACACTTGGCAAAAAAGAAATAGTATATCAATTCCTTTCTTATACTATATAAGACTTCATTCCTTTTAACATTTTCCATCCAAAAGTTTTTAACTCATTATCATCAAGAAAGAGAGAGAGATAGAGGGAGAAACAAAGAAAATGGATTCAAGAACTGTTGCCCAAAAATCGTCCTCTCCTTTATCAAGCAGCAGCAATGGCTTTCAAGCAATTATAATGGCTCTAATACTAACTGTTACAATTGGGTATTTTCTCCTTTTGATCGTAACACCAACCAATATGTATAGACAGATATGGACACCCATGATCAAAGCTCAGACTGCTACATCCACTTACTTTGGAGCTCAAGGTATCTTACTTTTTTTTTCTTTTAATATATATACTAATAATGTAATTTTTTTTTGGATGTCAGTGTAACTTGTAATAGTGTAATTACAGGTTACAACATAAGTATTACTATTTAGTTTTGTTTTCAGATTATCAAATCAGAGTTGTTATAGATAGTTGCTTCTTGTTGTTGTTGATAATTTAATTTGATGATTTTAAATAATTACACCATTATTATTTAAAAGAGCTTGCTTTAATTCTTTTGGATGAAGATAGAAATGAAACTTTCTCAAAAAAATAATTAATTCATTTATTTGAAGAACTTATCAGTTCAAGTGCAATTTTTTATACAGGGAGGACACTGTTGATGAACACATTTCCTTTCATATTTATTGCTGTCTTGGGATGTGTATACCTTCATTTATGGAAGAAATCCAATGATAAAAACATCAACAGGTATGCACCC
>NC_031989.1:51841777-51842392 GCF_001879085.1 Nicotiana attenuata
CCCCCCCCCTAAAAAAAAAAAAAAACACGAAGATATAAAATTAAATATGCAAATCTAGCTATTTATGTATTAATTTTTTTTTTCTGATTAACAGATTTGAGGGAAAACAAAAGTTGACAATATGGAGGAGGCCAATTATCATGAAGGGGCTAGGGATTGTTTCAAGGATCGAGCTTTGCTTTTTCGTCATGTTCATCGCACTTTTAGTCTGGACTTTTGCGTCTTACTTGCATATTATCTTTCCCACTATTACACCAAAGTCTGTAGCCAAAAGTGGAGAAAAAGTGTAAGTTAATTATCCTCTAATATAATATTCGAGATTTCTATAACACTTGTTCTATATCTACTTTGATTTTTCATAAACAAAAATCCAAAACACTCTTAACCATAAGTTTGGCAAGAACTTAGCGTTTCCAGATCGAATTCTAACCTTATATATAAGTGCGAAGAACAAGTACTCACTATGGTTCACTTTGTGCTGTTTGGTTCAAAGTACGAGTCACACTCCTTAGTTTTAGGTTTGTAGAATTTTCAATTTTCTTTCAATATATATATATATATATATATATATATATATATATATATATATATATATATATATATATATATATATAT
>NC_031989.1:51842412-51886545 GCF_001879085.1 Nicotiana attenuata
TATATATATCTTGCAACTACATACAAAATAATTCTCCTACTATATATAAGTTACCATAATAAATAATTTTAAAAATTATGGTCAAAGAAAAATCTCTCAAAAATATAGTAACAATGCCACATCAAATGGAACATAGAGAGTACAAATTATAGAACTAGATACTATATATGTGAGAACTCATTCACTTGAAATTTTGGATTCACCACTGACTTAATTTGTTACCATTTATATGACACTTTTTCTTATTATTTTGAATTGGTAATTAATGACAGATGGGAAGCCAAGTTGGAAGACTCAGCCCTGAGGTTAGGACTTGTTGGAAATATAGCGCTTACGTTTCTGTTTGTTCCAGTCACAAGAGGTTCCTCAGTGCTGCAAGTATTTGGTCTGACTTCTGAAGCAAGCGTTAAATACCATATATGGCTTGGCCATATTGTAATGACCCTTTTCTCTGCTCATGGCATTTGTTACATTATCTATTGGGCTGCCACTCATCAGTTGTCGTCTGAGGTAATTCAACTTTAAACTCTTCATTTTATTTGTTTTACCTTTAATGTGAAGGTTTTATAACCACACAAATGTCATGGCTCCACAAGTCTTTTATCCCTTAAACTTTTAAGATAACAAGTTTCAAAAGTCTTTGTTTTCTGTTAAACTCCATGTTGAATCAAACTACCTCATCTAAATTGAAACGGAGGGAGTAATACAATAACCTTATTCATTCTTTAATAATTACTATATTTTATTACTAGTATATAGGGGAGATAGAATAGACACTCAGCTATAGGTTAGGATGATATAATATGACGTAAAGCTAGAGGTCACATTTGATGGAGTGAACATAAAAGATATCAAGAACAACAGAAAGTGATATTATATTGTGCTTTAATTTGTTTATTTGCTTGTTAATTTTTTAATAATTTAGTGGGGGTTGTATCAACTTTAACCTTATATAACATATTCCTTCCTTTGCAATACGTCAAGTCTTTGTTAGCAAGAAAAGCAAAATAGTACTTCCCATATTTTGAATGACACATTCAATAATAAAAAAAAAAATTAATCGAGTGAGAGATAAAATAGGAAAGAGCAAACTTCTTGGATCTCCATGTAGTCAACTCTTTAAGTGTTCCAGTGGTCCAAACTTTTTTAAAACAAAATATTCCGTGTATAAAATAATTGACCTTTTATTCCTTTTCTTTTCTTGTGATATATGTCAACGGGTCCTTGCTTTAAAATAAATAGACAACTCAAAGGGGCAACAATATTTGACATGTAGAGAAAAATAAGATATGTAGAACAAGTTTGACGTTTATTATAGGAATCTTGACTCTTGTTATTACTGGTCGGATTCATTATTTATTTTTTCTAGCTGGTATAGTATAGGACTACGCTTATATTATACATTCACTAGCTATTTTGTAATTTGAGCGGTTGAGTGGCTGAATATTTAGGGGAATTCTTCTTATTTGAAAAAAAATGCAACACAAGTCACTAACAACAGATGAATGGAAAAAAAAGAGTACACAAATTACAGTAGAATCATATTAAATAAGTAGTATATTACTAAACCTATTGTAGGATTTATCATGAAAATATACTAAAACACAACTAAGTCCAATTCTTGGTGAATTTCTAATTAGTGATGCATCTTGATTGAAATGAAACAGATGCTTAAATGGGCAAAAACCGATATCTCAAATTTGGCTGGAGAGTTGTCACTGCTTTCTGGATTGGTTTTGTGGATAGCAACATTCCCTCGCATTAGGAGAAAGATGTTTGAGCTCTTCTTCTACACTCACCACCTCTACATTCTCTTCGTCGTCTTCTTTGTTTTCCATGTTGGCGTCTCTTATGCTGGAATTATGCTTCCTGGTTTCTTCCTCTTCATGGTTGATCGATACTTGAGATTCTTACAATCGCGATCAAATGTTCGTTTGGTCTCAGCTCGAGTTCTACCATGTGAAACTGTTGAGCTAAACTTCTCCAAGAGTAAAGGTAATTGAAGGAACTAATATCGTTTACATTGACAGTGATCGAGGTAGAATGTTATGAAATAATTCACATAGCCAAATTGACATTTTAATTCTTTTCTCAATCCACAGATTTAAGTTATACACCAACCAGCATTATGTTTGTGAATGTACCTAGCATTTCAAAAATGCAATGGCATCCTTTTACAATCACTTCAAGCAGTAGTTTGGAGGCAGATAAGCTCAGTGTTGTCATTAAGGGTGAAGGAAGTTGGTCCAAAAAGCTTTACCAGATGCTTTCTTCCCCTATTTCTGTCGATCGTCTTAATGTCTCTGTTGAAGGACCTTATGGACCTCCTTCCACACATTTCCTAAGGTATGTATGACAAAAGTAACACAGAGATAGTTTCATTTTGTCATCTAAATTATAGTTTCTCTTTGCAATTGCCAACTATGTCCATTTAAGGCTTAATGGTCAGTTTGGTAATGAAATTGGTAATATTGTCACATGAGATATGACAAACTTAACATGATTGAAAATATTAGCAAAGGCGAGGATCTAGATTCAGTGAATACAGAATGAACGTGATCTTATTATTTTATATATACATTTTAAAACTTTGTTGCGTTTCCTTGCTACAGGCATGATTTATTGGTTATGGTGAGCGGCGGGAGTGGAATCACCCCTTTCATCTCCATAGTTAGGGAGCTAATCCACACAAGTGAATCACAGAAATGCAAGACACCAGAAATCCTACTCATAAGTGTGTTCAAGAACTCAGAGGACCTTACCATGTTAGACCTTCTCCTTCCCATTTCTGGTGCCCCATCTGAAACTTCTAAGTTAGGCCTACAAATTGAGGCTTATGTAACAAGAGAAAAGCAACCCATATTAGCACAAGACAAGAAGAACTTGAGGGCCATATGGTTCAAACCCGACCCATCTGATCAGCCAATCACTCCAATTCTTGGCCAGAACAATTGGCTTTGGCTTGGTGCTATCATATCATCTTCCTTCATCATTTTCTTGATTTCTTTGGGGGCTTTGAATAGATATTACATCTATCCAATTGATAATAATACCAATGACATCTACTCTTATCCGATAAAGGCGGTGCTGAATATGCTTCTCATTTGCATATCCATAGTCATCACAAGTACTGCAGCATTTCTTTGGAACAAGAGACACACTGGAGCGGATGCCAAACAGATTCAGAACATGGAAGGTGCAACTCCAACGTCTTCACCTAATTCTTGGTTCTATAATGCTGATAGGGAAATGGAGAGTTTGCCTCAACAGTCACTTGTTCAATCAACTAATCTCCATTTTGGTGAAAAGCCAGACCTCAAAAGTAAGTTCATCAGTTAAATTTAACTAATGGTGTAATTTTTTCTAAGCTTTTAGTGTCTGTAACTTAAATCCCAAGATCATTATAGCTATAGAATCTCTTATTCAAATTACCTGACTTTACTAGTAATTTAAAGATCTATTGGAGATTCTTACCTGCTCCAATTTGAACAACTCTCCTTTAAAAATCTTGTAAATTTGATGCAGGGATTCTTTTTGAGAGGAAAGAATCAAGTGTTGGAGTTCTAGTGTGTGGCCCAAAGAAGATGAGACATGAAGTTGCAAATATTTGTTCCTCTGGTTTAGCTTCCAACCTTCATTTTGAGTCCATCAGCTTCAGTTGGTGATACTTTTTTCTCTGGCATAATTTCAAGAGACTTAACGTATTATGCAAAGTCCATAGAATGACAAAATACACAAAGGGAAAATAAGATAATATCTCTTTTATTTTATTGTTGTTGTGGTTATGCTCATGTTGATTGAGTTTTTCAAGTGCTCCTGTTACATGTTTCCGTTGTTGTTAAATGTAAAAAGTGATAATTTTCTATTTTAATTCTTCTCACTATCAAACTCTTTATAAGATATTGCAAAAAGGTATGATTAAAATTTAAAAAGATTGAGATATTCAATCCGATTATTTGTTTCTAAGAAGTAAGAATTGCGCAAAGGGAAAAAGGAAAAAGGAAAAGGACGTTCTAAATTGACTAGACATTGATCGACAATATTAGAAAGTATAATGAGACTCTTGTCCTAACCAAGAGGTCCCGGTTTCAATTTGATTACACCACTAAAAGTTCCAATCTAAGTGCTTTTTCAACCACTAGCTTCCAATTGAGAACTCCATAGTTCCATATTAAATATATGAAAATTTACATAAAAATCATTTGATGGATTTCGAATGAGGGCAAATTCAAGTTCTGATAAAAAATTCCAAACTTTGGAAAGATTTTCTCTATGTTAAAATATTTGAGCTTCTAATGGCCGGTAGGACGAGATGTCCGCGTAAAGATATTAAACTTGAAGCAAGGGATGTAGGTAGTTGGTTGCGGAGGGGAACTAAGGTTCCTACATCAACCTCAAGTCAATATATCATAATAATTGGACTAAGGAATGAGTAGCGATATTTAATAACCATTACTTATTTTGAACTAAAAATCTTAACTGTAGGATAATTCAGGATATTTTTGTCCTGAAAAGTTGAACTGAAAACCTGAAATTTTGCACACCAGAAAAGTTCAAATTCTGAACGCACTGACTAATTCTTAAATAGCAGCCTGTTAAAGTGGCTACCTGGTGTCATTTGCACGTTTGAATCTAGTATCTTAACTTTTTTGATAACTGTAGTATCGAACCAGCTTGCACGATTATTTTATCGTATCTGCTACCTCCCCCGTATAGGTACCATAAGTGCATCATCCTAGCAAGAGACAAGAAGAGCAAATTAAAAGAAGAAAAACATACAGTTTCAGACATATTATTTCTGAGTTATGCAAAAGATTTAAAAAAAATATTTCTCATGGAAATTACTAAACCAATTAAACATGATTGAAAATGTTATATTTTGTAGCAGAGGCGAGGATCTAGATTCAGTAGATTCAGAATGAACGTGATTTTATTATTTTGTAGTAAAACTTTGTTGCATTTCCTTGCTACAGGCATGATTTATTGGTTATCTCCATAGTTAGGGAGCTAATGCACACAAGTGAAACACATAAATGCAACACACTAGAAATCATACTCATAAGTGTGTTCAAGAACTCAGAGGACCTTACCAAGTTAGACCTTCTCCTTCCCATTTCTGGTGCCCTTTCACAAACTTCCAAGTTAGGCCTACAAATTGAGGCTTATGTAACAAGAGAAAAGCAACCCATATTAGCACAAGACTGTTGAGTTTTCAAGCTAAAATAGGCTTAAAAGAGGGTGAATGGAAAATGGAGGGAAAAATAAATTTTTTGAGTTTCATCTGAGATTCCCTCCTTGACAAAGGGACATTGTCCCATATTTGAAGAGAAAAAGATTTTTGATGGGTATATATATAACTGCTCTTCTTCTAGCTCTTAAAGAGTTAAGAAGAAGGCAAGCCTCGCGCCGTCGTCATCGTCGCTCGCTCAGCTCGGCTTCGGCTTCGGTCTTCAATTCTCGGTTTATTATTGTGTAAATAGCCATTTATTTTATGGCATTTATGTTATGGCCGTTTTACATAAACAATCCTCCTGAAGAGTTGTACCTCTTCAGTTTGAGCTCAACATTGGCTATAAATACCAGTCCATTCTCTCAGATTTTCCATACGATTTTCTGAGTTCTCCTCCTTTCTTCTGTATTGTTTTAACTTCGAAGAAAGCAACAGTAAGTGTGATTTGCTACAGAACTTTGTGTTCGCTGAAACACTGGGGTTTGAATTACCACTACACCAATGTGTAATTCGTTCTATCCTGGGAGGAAATAATCCATAACCTTGGGTACTAGGAGGGGGTTAAATTCCTTAAGGAAACACTGTGAATTCAATGGGCTCGAATTAACTTCTGTTTCGTCTATATTTCTATTTATATGTTATTTTATTTTCTCCGGAATTATTTCACAAATACATTTTACTAACAAGCTTAAGGAATTTACTTTATTTTCTGTATTTGTGTTATATTCACTGTTCTGGAGATTGAAATCTACATGATTTTAACGTTTGTTTGTGTCATTCTTTTAACAGAAATGACTAATGACAACGGGAACCGGGTTGTTCCTATGGTGACTGCTAATGCATCGACAAGCCGAACAACATCGGCATTGGCACCGGCAGAAAAACCCGAAATAATTTTCCGGGATTGATTTTAAGCGGTGGCAGCACAAAATGTTCTTCTACTTGACTACTTTAAGTCTACAGAAGTTCATTAAGGAAGATGTTCCTGTTCTACCCGATGAAACTCCAGAGAATGAACGCTTTCTCGTGATAGAGGCGTGGGAGCATTCTCATTTTCTGTGCAAGAATTATATTCTTAGCGGATTGGAGGATGATCTATATAACGTCTACAGTGGCATGGAAACGGTAAAAGAACTGTGGATTGTGCTTGAATGGAAATACAAAACTGAAGATGTCGGATTGAAGAAATTCGTTGCCGCTAAATTTTTGGACTACAAAATGGTAGATAGCAAGTCTGTTATTACCCAAGTCCAGGAATTGCAAGTGATTATTCACGATTTCCTTGCTGAATGTATAAGTAGAATTAATACTAATGTTGACAGTATTAATTTTATTATGTTTACTAACATAATTTAATTGAAGGTCTTGTCATGAATGAAGCATTCCAAGTAGCAGCTATGATTGAGAAGTTGCCTCCTTTGTGGAAAGACTTCAAAAACTATTTGAAACACAAACGCAAGGAGATGTCGCTTGAAGATCTAATTGTTCGGTTGAGAATTGAAGAGGACAACAAAGCTTCTGAAAAGTGGAAACTCAACAATAATAGGAGCAAACATTGTTGAGGATAATCCTCAAAATAAGAGAAAGAAGAAGCATGCTTCTGGACCGAAAAATAACCCAAGCAAGAAGTGGTTCAAGGAAATTGCTACAACTGTGGAAAAGCTGGACACAGATCTGTAGATTGTCGTGCTCCAAAGAAAGACAAGAAGAAGGGTCAAGCAAACATGGTTGAAAAGCACGAAGATATTGATGACTTGTGTGCTATGCTTTCTCAATGCAACCTGGTGGGAAATCCAAAAGAGTGGTGGATTGATTCTGGAGCCACTCGCCATGTTTGTGCTGTTAGGGAAGCGTTTGCTACATATGCTCCTGTTGGACCCGAAGAGACGCTTTCTATGGGAAATGCTGCAACGGCCAAAATCGAAGGATGTGGGAAGATATTTCTGAAAATGACTTCTGGCAAGGTAGTAACTTTGAACAACGTCCTTCATGTTCCCGAGATTAGGAAGAACTTAGTCTCTGCTGGACTTCTTGTTAAGAACGGTTTTAGTGTGTTTTTGTATCCGATAAGGTTGTAATAAGCAAGAATAAAATGTTTGTAGGAAAAGGTTACCTCACTGAGGGCCTTTTCAAGCTGAATGTAATGGTTGTTGAGAATAATAATAAAATTTCAGCTTCGTCTTACTTAGTTGAGTCAAATGGATTATGGCATATACGTTTGGGTCATGTCAATTATAAAACCTTACGGAAAATGATTAACTTGGAAGTATTGCCTAAGTTTGAATGCAACAAATCAAAATGTTAAATATGTGTGGAATCTAAGTATGTTAAACATCCTTATAAGTCAGTTGAAAGGAATTCAAATCCTTTAGACTTAATTCACACAGACATTTGCGACATGAAGTCAATACCATCTCGCAGTGGAAATAAGGTATTTCATAACTTTTATTGACGATAGTACTCGATATTGCTATGTTTACTTACTTAATAGTAAAGATGAAGCAATTGAAGCATTCAGGCAATACAAAAATGAAGTTGAAAGGCAACTTAACAAGAAAATCAAAATGATAAGAAGTGATAGGGGTGGTGAATATGAATCTCCTTTTGGAAAAATATATTTAGAATATGAAATTATTCATCAAACAACGGCCCCTTACACTCCCCAATCCAATGGATTGCGGAAAGAAATAATTGTTCATTAAAGGAGATGATGAACGCATTGTTGTTAAGTTCTGGTTTGCCACAGAACTTGTGGGGGGAAGCCGTTCTTACGGCTAACCTGATACTAAATCGAGTACCCCTTAGCAAAACACAATCCATTCATATGAAAAATGAAAAAGGAAGGAAGCCCAACTTGAATTATTTTGAAGTGTGGGGGGTGTTTGGTAAAAGTGCAAGTTCCTAAACCCAAAAGGGTAAAAATAGGACCGAAAACCGTGTATTGTGTTTTCATAGGATATGCGATCAATAGTAAAGCATATCGATTTCTGGTTCATAAATCAGAAAATCCCGACATTCATAATAATACGGATATAGAATCAGATAATGATGAGTTCTTTGAAAATATATATCCGTATAAAAAGGAATGTGAGTCGATTGGTGAAGGATCTAAACGACCTCGGGAAGAAAAAAAGAAAGTACATTTAATTAGGAGGATCCAAGACGTAGTAAATGCTAAAGAACGTCTACTTCATTTGGACCAGATTTTGTGACTTTCTTATTGAAAAATGAGCCTCGAACATTTAAAGAAGTTATGTCTTCTTCGGAGTCATTATTTTGGATAGAGGCAGTCAATAGTGAAATAGAATCCATACTGAACAACCATACACGGGAATTGGTTGATCTTCCTCCTGGAAATAAACTTTTGGGTTCTAAATGGATTTTTAAGAGGAAAATGAAAGATGATGGCACTATTGATAAATTTAAGGCAAGACTTGTAGTCAAAGGGTATAGACAACGAAAAGGTGTTGACTACTTTGATACATACTCTCTAGTTACAAGAGTTACGTCCATACGGATTTTAGTAGCATTAGCTGCGGTGTATGGTCTTGAAATTCATCAAACGGACGTTAAGACGACTTTCTTGAATGAAGATTTGGAGGAAGAAATCTACATGGAACAACCTGAAAGATTTGTGGTTCCAGGTAAAGAAAAGAAGGTATTTAGACTTGTTAAATCCCTTTACGGACTAAAACAAGCACATAAACAATGGCATGCAAATTTGACCAACAATGTTGTCAAATGGTTTTGAGAAAAATAAATGTGATAAATGTGTGTACATTAAAAATGTTCCAAATCACATAGTCATTGTTTGCTTATATGTGGATGATATGACGATAATGAGTAATGACATTGCAAACATAAATGCGACTAAGCGTATGCTAACTAGCAAGTTTGATATGAAGGACTTGGGAGTTGCTGATTTAATTCTAGGGATTAAGATCCATAAGACTCCTCAAGGTCTGGCATTGTCACAATCTCATTATACTAAGACAGTACTTGAAAAATTCAAGCACTTAGGGTTTAAAGTTGCAAAGACTCCAATTGACGTGAATCTTGTATTAGCAAAGAACATAGGCCAAAGCATATCACAATGGGAGTATGCTCGTGTGTTGGGATGTTTAATGTATATCATGAATTGTACACGACCAGATATAGCTTGTGCTATAAGTAAATTGAGTCGATACACGAGCAATCCAGGTCAATCTCATTGGATGACCATGACACGAGTTTTGGGATATTTAGAACATACCTAGGACTTTGCTTTGCACTACAGTAAATATCCTGCGGTGATTGAGGTATACTGTGATGCAAATTGGATCACCGGTTCAGCTGATTCGAAGTCCACAAGTGGATATGTATTCACTATTGGTGAAGGAGCGGTATCTTGGAAGTCGTCCAAACAAACTTGTATTGCCCGCTCTACAATGGAGGCTAAGTTCATAGCCTTAAATAAAGCCAGTGAAGAAGCTGAATGGCTCCAAAATTTCTTGGAAGACATTCCATTTTGGCCCAAATCGTTGGCACCACTATGCATACATTGTGATAGTCAAGAGGCAATTGGAAGGGCTGGGAGCGTTACATATAACGGTAAATCTTGTCATATACGACGAAGACATAAAACCATTAGGCAACTACTTTCTAGAGGAATTACACGATTGGCTATGTAAAGTCAAGTGATAATGTGTCGAATCCACTAACAAAAGGCCTAACTAGAGAGGTAGTTGAGAAATCATCGAGGGAATTGGTACTATGGCCGAGAACAAGTCATTGTGGAGGTAACTCTACCTAGAAGACTGGAGATCCCAAGATCTAGCTCAGGGAGGTCAGCAAAGTCATTAATGATAGTTCAACATTGTCAACTCAAATTTTGGTCCATTCTCGTGATGAGACCATGTTAAGTACCAAGGACAAAGCATTAAGGCTTTTTAATAATTTCTAAATTTGATACGGGGTATATCAAATAGTATAACTACGGGATGACACGTTTAGGAATCACCTATGTAAGTGTGAAGTGTTAGCCGCTTCAAGGAGAATTTTGTAAGGCCATTTCGCTACGCACTTAAGAAACCAGGCGGTGTTCATGGATGAAACGAACACAACAATGAGAACCAAAGATGGTTAAGGGTTGGTTGTACGACTTATGGTTGTCTAGGTATACACCAAAGTTCGATGATTGGAGGATATCAAATCTACCGATTGACAGAGTATATCCGACATAAGTTCACTACGGAAAGTTCAAAGGGAAACCTACTTATCCAGATACAATTAATCCTTGCTTGCGAATCACACAGTTTTTCATGCCTATTTCCGTGATATAGCCATTCCCCATTCATGTGGGGGATTGTTGAGTTTTTAAGCTAAAATAGGCTTAAAAGAGGGTGAATGGGAAATGGAGGGAAAATGAAATATTGGAGTTTCATTTGAGATTCCCTCCTTGACAAAGGGACATTGTCCCATATTGGAAGAGGAAAAGGTTTTTGATGGGTATATATATAATTTCTCTTCTTCTAGCTCTTAAAGAGTTAAGAAGAAGGCAATCGCGCCGTCGTCGTCGTCGCTCGCTCGGCTCGGTTTCGGCTTCGGCTTTGGATTTGGATTTGGATTTGGTCGATTGATTGATTAACTTTTTGGACCAAATTTATTTGTTAATAGTAAATATTAATAGAAATATTATTAAATCCAACGAATATTTATATTAAATCCAACGGAATATTAATCGTTATCCGTTTTCCGTTTTCCTTTTTTGTAACAAAAAAGTTAAGGTTCCTCTTCAATTCCCAGTTTATTGTTGTGTAAATAGCCATTCATTTTATGCCATTTATGTTATGGACATTTTACATAAACAGCCCTTATAAAGAGTTGTACCTCTTCAGTTTGAGCTCAACATTGGCTAAAAATACCAGTTGATTCTCTCATATTTTCCATACGATTTTCTGAGTTCTGCTCCTTTCTTCTGCATTGTTTTAACTTCAAAGAAAGCAACAGTAAGTGTGATTTGCTAGCGAACTTTGTGTTCGCTAAAACACTGGGGTTGGAAGTACCACTACACCAGTGTGTAATTCGTTCTATCTTGGGAGGAAATAATCCAGAACCTTGGGTACTAGGAGGGGGTTAAATTCCTCAAGGAAACACTGTGAACTCAGTGGGCTCGGATTAACTTCTGTTTCGTTTATATTTCTGTTTATATGTTATTTTATTTTCTCCGGAATAATTTTACAAATACAGTTTACTAACAAGCTTAAGGAATTTACTTTATTTTCTGTATTTGTGTTATATTCACTATTCTGAAAATTAAAACCTTTGTGGTTTTCTACTATGTTAGAGATAAAATCTACGTGATGTTAACGTTTGATTGTGTCATTCTTTTACAGAAATGACTAATGACAACGGGAACCAGGTTGTTCCTATGGTGACTGCCAATGCATCGACAAGACAAACAACACCGGAATTGGCACCGGCAGAAAAACTCGAAAATTTTTCCGGGATTGATTTCAAGCGGTGGCAGTAGAAGATGTTCTTTTACTTGACTACTTTAAGTCTACAGAAGTTCATTAAGGAAGATGTTCCTGTTCTGCCCAATGAAACTTCAGAGAATGAACGCTTTCTCGTGATTAAGGTGTGGAAGCATTCTCATTTTCTGTGCAAGAATTATATTCTTAGCGGATTAGAGGACGATTTGTATAATGTCTACAGTGGTGTGAAGACGTCAATAGAACTGTGGATTGCGCTTGAAAGGAAATACAAAACTGAAGATCCCGGGTTGAAGAAATTCGTTGCCGCTAAATTTTTGGACTATAAAATGGTAGATAGCAAGTCTGTTATTACCCAAGTCCAGAAATTGCAAGTGATTATTCACGTTCTCCTTGCTGAAGGTATAAGTAGAATTAATATTAATGTTGATAGTATTAATTTTATTATGTTTACTAACAAAATTTTCATTGAAGGTCTTACCATCAACGAAGCATTCCAAGTAGCAGCTATGATTGAGAAGTTGCCTCCTTTGTGGAAGGACTTCAAAAACTACTTGAAACACAAACGCAAGGAGATGTCGCTTGAAGATCTCATTGCTCGGTTGAGAATCGAAGAGGACAACAAAGCTGCTGAAAAGAGAGGCCGTGAAAACTCAACGATAGTGGGAGCAAACATTGTTGAGAATAATCCTCAAAATAAGAGAAAGAGGAAGCAGGCTTCTGGACCGAAAAACAATCCAAGTGTCACGACCCCAAACCATCCGGCCGTGATGGCGTCTATCGCATTACTAGACCAGCCGATTCAACACTTATAACATAAAGGTCTTTTTCTTAATTCATTTACTAATCGAAAATGATCACAAATTTGTCGTATTAATATATCAAAGAAGCGGAAACAAATAAGCAAAAACATCAATCACTGCCCGATCCCGGTGTCAGTATTCATGAGCCACTAGAATACAATCCGACACTGTCTACTCAATACAAAAGGAGTCTGATAAATAAAAATACTAGAAGATAGGAAGGAGAAAGACAGGGCTGCGGACGCCGTGCAGCTACCTTGCTATCTCCGAGAAAATACTCTGAAGGAAAAGATCAGCTCTCACTCAGATGCCCTGGCGCCTGGATCTGCACACAAGGTGCAGGGAGTAATGTGAGTACGCCAACTCAGTAAGTAACAATTATAAATAAAGGCTGAGTGCAGTGACGAGCATTTAAAATCATAAATATATCATAACATAAACATCTCAGAGGAAATAGCAAGATCAAATCAGTAGATAAATTCTGAACATCCAGTTAAAACTCCAGTTTCAATGAAAAGTCGTTAAAACATTTATTCAACATTTTCAATAGAGGCTTAGTATAAAGAAGAGTGAAATAGTATTTTCATAAAACAAGCTCCTCGGGCGAAGTATCACTCATATATATAACCCCTCGGGCACGCCTCTCAATCACTCGGGACTCAACTTTCACCAATCAACACCCACACTCAGCACTCACGTTCAATAGGTATCTCATAACAACCGCTGCGGCGTGCAGCCCGATCCATAAATATATATAGTCGACTGTGCTCACTGGGGGTGTGCAGACTCCGGAGGGGCTCCTACAACCCAAGCGCTATATCGCTGCGGCGTGCAGCCCGATCCATATATATATATATATATATATATATATATATATATATATATATATATATGGATGTATGTATATGCAGCCCGATCCATAACTATCCTCACAATCCGGCCCTCGAACTCACTCACTCATCAACCTCACAAGCCACTCGGGCATCTCAGTGCAAACTCAAGGAACTCAGCCGAAAACACTTTCATAAATATTAAAGTAGAGTGAGGAACAAGATTTAACAATAAACAGGTATAAACCATTACTGAGAATAATGCTTTCTATAAAAAACAATGTGAAGATAACAGTAAAATGCCCCTGAGGGTCCAACAGTATGGCACAAGGCCCCAAAATATGGCATTCAGGCCAAGTTAACAGAATTATTTCTAAAACACATAGATATCATATAGAGTTTATCAAAATATGCAACTCTATAGTTGCCACGGGACGGACCAAGTCACAATCCCGATGGGTGCACGCCCACACGACCGTCACCTAGCATGTGCATCACCTCATTTATCAAAATAGTACGAAATTCTGGGGTTTCATACCCTCAGGTCTAGATTTACAATCGTCACTTACCTCAAACCGGACAAAAATCTACTCCGCAATGCCCTTGCCTCTCGACTCGGCCTCAAATAGCCCTGAATCTATCCTAAATTAGAGTCATAAAATCAATACATGCCAAAGGAACAAAGCCCACGCGAAAATTATCAAATTTAATCAAAATTCCCGAAATTGGCCAAACCCGACCCCCGGGCCCACGTCTCGAAATCCGATAAAAATTACATCACTCGAAACCTGTATCCTCTCACGAGTCTATACATACCATGATCATCAAAATCGGACCTCAAATGGCCCCTCAAATCCCCAATTTAAACTCTCCAATTTCAAGCCCTAATCTCCCAAATTCTTCCCTAATTTTCCCATTAAAACCATGATTAAACAATGGAATAATTGCCACAAACACAAGATACAAGGTCCAAGTAGCTTACCTCACTGAAAACACTTAAATTCTCCCTTGAAATCGCAATCCCCAAGCTCCAACTTGGCCAAAAATGGTGGATAAAATACTGAAATTCGCGAAGTGATGCTTATATAGTTTCTGCCCAGCGATTTTCGCACCTGCGGTCTCCAAGTCGCTTCTGCGACGCCGCACCTATGGAAAAACCATAGCAGGTGCGGTTTTCACTTAAACCTTGAAAATACCGCTTCTGCGGTCCATACCCGCATTTGCGGTCCCGCAGGTGCGGTCCTTAGTGCGCACATGCAGCCTTGCCTGAGTTCCCAATCTTCCGCATCTGCGGCATTGCTCACGCACCTGCGGCCTCGCACCTGCGGTTCCCAATCCGCAGGTGCGGATATGACAGAAGCAGCAGCTTCAGCTGCTCAAATTCAAGTCCAATCTTTCCGACAACCTTCCGAATTCATCCCGAGGCCCACGGACCCCAACCAAAAATACCAACAAGTCACATATCATCATTCAAACTTATACCAACCTTCAGAACACTCAAAACAACATCGAACACCAAATCACCCTCGGATTCAAGCCTAAGAATTCCAAAACTTCCGAATTCTGCAAACGATGTAAAAACCTATCAAACCTCATACGAATGACCTGAAATTTTGCACACACGTCACAAATGACTACGTAAAGTCAAGTGATAATGTGTCGGATCCACTAACAAAAGGCCTAACTAGAGAGGTAGTTGAGAAATCATCAAGGGGAATGGGACTATGGCCGAGAACAAGTCATAGTGGAGGTAACTCTACCTAGAAGACTGGAGATCCCAAGATCTAGGTTCAAGGAGGTCAAACAAAGTCATTAATGACGGTTCAACATTGTCAACTAAAATTTTGGTTCATTCTCGTGATGAGACGATGTTAAGTACCAAGGATAAAGCATTAAGGCTTTTTAATAATTTCTAAATTTGATACGGGGTATATCAAATAGTGTAACTACAGGATGACACGTTTAGGAATCACCTATGTAAGTATGAAGTATTAGCCGCTTCAAGGAGAATTTTGTAAGGCCATTTCTCTACGCACTTATAAAACCAAACGGTGTTCATGGCTAAAACGAACACAACAATGAGAACCAAAGACGGTTAAGGGTTGGTTGTTTGACTTATGGTTATCTAGGTATACACCAAAGTTCGACGGCTCGAGGATATCAAGTCTACCGATTGACAGAGTATATCCGACATAAGTTCACTACGGAAAGTTCAAAGGGAAGCCTACTTATCCAGATACAATTAATCCTTGCTTGCGAATCACACAGTTTTTCATGCCTATTTCCGTGATATAGCCATTCCCCATTCATGTGGGGGATTGTTGAGTTTTTAAGCTAAAATAGGCTTAAAAGAGGGTGAATGGAAAATGAATGGAAAATGAAATATTTGAGTTTCATTTGAGATTCCCTCATTGACAAAGGGACATTGTCTCATATTGGAAGAGGAAAAGGTTTTTGATAGGTATATATATAATTGCTCTTCTTCTAGCTCTTAAAGAGTTAAGAAGAAGGCAATCCTCGCGCCGTTGTCGTCGCTCGCTCGCTCGGCTCGACTTCGTCTTCGGTTTCGGATTCGGATTCGGACTCGGATTCGGATTAATAGTAAATATTAACAGAAATATTATTAAACACAACAAATATTAATATTAAATCCAACGGAATATTAATCGTTATCCGTTTTCTGTTTTCCATTTTCCATTTTTGTAACGGAAAAGTTAAGGTTCCTCTTCAATTGTTTATTGTTGTGTAAATAGCCATTTATTTTTTTGGCATTTATGTTATGGCTGTTTTACATAAACAACCCTTCTGAAGAGTTGTACCTCTTCAGTTAGAGCTCAATATTGACTATAAATACCAGTCCATTCTCTCAGATTTTCATACGATTTTCTGAGTTCTCCTCATTTCTTCTGCATTGTTTTAACTTCAAAGAAAGCAACAGTAAGTGTGATTTGCTACCGAACTTTGTGTTCGCTGAAATACTGGGGTTTGAAGTACCACTAAACCAGTGTGTAATTCATTCTATCTTGAGAGGAAATAATCCACAACCTTGGGTACTAAGAGGGGGTTAAATTCTTTAAGAAAATACGGTGAATTCAGTGGGCTCGGATTAACTTCTGTTTCGTTTATATTTCTGTTTATATGTTATTTTATTTTCTCCAAAATTATTTTACAAATACAGTTTACTAACAAAGACAAGAAGAACTTGAGGACCATATGGTTCAAACCCAACCCATCTGATCAGCCTATCACTCCAATTCTTTGCCAGAATAATTGGCTTTGGCTTGGTGCTATCATATCATATTCCTTCATCATTTTCTTGATTTCTTTGGGGGCTTTGAATAGATATTACATCTATCCAATTGATAAAAATACCAATGACATCTACTCTTATCCGATAAAGGCGGTGTTGAATATGCTTCTCATTTGCATTTCCATAGTCATCACAAGTACTGCAGCATTTGTGTGTAACAAGAGACGCAGTGGCATAGACGCCAAACAAATTCAGAACATGGAAAGTGCAACTCCAACGTCTTCACCTAATTCTTTGTTCTATAATGCATAGAGGTAAAATGGAGAGGTTGCCCCAACAATCACTTCTTCAGTCAACTAATCTCCATTTTGATGAAAGGCCTCCTTAAAAGTAAGTTCATCCAAAAAATATACTGAATAAAGTATCCCCAGATATCAATGGTCATATATCAAGTTTATATAGTAATATGAAAAATAGAATAATAACCTATTTTAATCAGTTAAATTAATCTAATGGCTGGCGTACAATTTTTTCTTTGCTTTTAGTGTCTGTAACTTAAATCCCAAGATCATTTAGCTATAGGATCAATCAAATTACCTAATTTTTACTAATTAATTGAACTACTGGAGACTCTTACCTGCTACAATTTGAACAACTCTCCTTTAAAAATCTTGTAAATTTGATGCAGGGATTCTTTTTGAGAGGAAAGAATCAAGTGTTGGAGTTCTAGTGTATGGTCCAAAGAAGATGAGACATGAAGTTGCAAACATTTGTTCCTCTAGTTTAGCTTCCAACCTTCATTTTGAGTCCATCAGCTTCAATTGGTGATTTCTCTTATAATTTCAACATAGTCCATAGAATGGCAAAATATTCATCCTTCCCTATCCTTGCCCCCACCCCTACACAAATCGAAAATAAGATAATTTTTGTTGTTATGGTTATGTTCATGTTGATTGAATTTTTCCAAGTGCTCCTGTAACATGTTCCTTTTATTGTGAAATGTAAAAAGTACTAATTTTCTGTTTTAATTGTTGTTCTAATTAATGGCCGGTATGATGAGATGTTCGCGTAAAGATATTAAACTTGAAGCAAGGAATTGAAGTCTATGAGTTTTAAAACAAACTCAAATCAATATATCATAATAATCAGATTAACGAATGAGTAGTGATATTTTGTATGTATTTAAAAAAATAATGAACCAATATATGAATATAAACACATTACTATTAGTTTGTCTATAGTCATTTATTATGTTGTTTTTAGAAAGACAAAAACAGAAATAGAATTAAGTGTAGCTAGTAGGACCAGTTTTGTGATAAAAATAAAAGGAAAAGGTCAAACGTGCTTGAACGGATTCGAACTCGCATCAGAGAAGTGAGAAACCTAGGTTCCACATGAGCAAAAAACCAAGAACAGAACTGAGTTCCCATCTAAATCTTTGAATTTTATACATCTAATAAATTTCTTAATACAAATACCGAATTTAAACAAAAATTATTGAGTTTCGAGGAATCCATACTCGATGATGTGGATCCGCCCCTGTTGGTTGATAAAATTAAAATAGGAAACTTAACAAAAATGAAAGAAATTTATGTTGTTGGATTTTTAGTTTTTGAAAGTTGCTAGAGGAATGTAGGCAGGAAATGAACAAAATAACATAACGTCTTAAGAATTTTGCTAAGAGTGTTCAAGAGTTTTAAAATTTAATATATAAAAAATGATTTTAACTTATACACACTACTATAATTTTTCAGCAATAAATATTTGGTTTGATTTGATTTGATTTATGGGGAAGAACATGATGCTGGTGGGCCATTCACATATTTTTTTGTTTATCAATAAAAACTTAACCATAATAATAATAGAGAACTAATAAAATAAAAAACATCTCATCCGTTAAAAATTAACAAGGACACATGTTAGTTATTCAAAGCTATATTGACATCTAATGGAGCAAATTGTAATGGAGCGGAGCCGCTCCCTTATTTTAACATGTTATAACTTCGACCGATGGTTCTTATATATTTTCTATTATAATAGTACATGTGATAAATAATATAATAGTGGTATATATAAAGTATAAAATACACAATTTTAAAGAATATGTATGGTATATTTTGTATGTTTACATGTATTATGATGTATATATATAATTTATATATGTGGTATAAAATACATATAAAAAAATATGCGGTATATTGATGGAAGGTGAGCAAAAAATTTACCATCCATGTTTTGTTAGTTTTAAGGGTATATGTGAACCAAAAATAAAATGTTAAAGGTATATACAACAACAATAACAACCCAGTAAAATCCCTCAAGTCAGATGGTTCGGACATGTACAGAGGAGAAGCCCAGATGCTCCAGTAAGGATGTGTGAGCGACTAGTTGTGGAGGGCACGAGAAGAGGTAGAGGGCGGCCTAAGAAGTATTGGGGAGAAGTGATCAGGCAGGATATGGCGAGGCTTCAAATTTTCGAGGACATGACACTTGATAGGAAGTTATGGAGGTCGAGTATTACGGTTGTAGGCTAGGAGGTAGCTGAGTCTTGCGTTACCTTGTACTGTTGTGAGCCTAGTCTGGTAGGGTTTTTGTCTGAAATAGCTAGGGGCATTGTCGTGTCTTACTATTTTCGCTTTTCGGTGCAAGACCTATTTACTAGACATCATTTTTGTTTTGCATTTTTCCTTCTGCATTTTATGTTCCTATTTTTCATATGATCTCGGTGGTGAAGCTAATATTCTCTCCTTTTTGTTTTTGTTTTTGTTTTTCTTATTATCTTGAGCCGAGGGTCTTCCGGAAACAGCCTTTCTACTCATTCGGGGTAGGGGTAAGGTCTGCGTATATTAGGAGCCAAAATAAAACGTTAAGGGTATTTTTAGACCAAAAGGTTAACGGAGGATATTTTTGAGCCATTTTCAATACGTTAGGGGTATTTTTGGCCCTTCCCCCTTTAAGATATAGTATTGTTAGACTTCAAAGTCGCATGATAGAGAAAGAAAGAAAACGAAGTTTCCTAATTGTCTCATAGGCTCTCGAAAATAAGTATAGACACCTTCATGACCATCAACAAGACTCTACTAGATATGTTCATGACTCGTGAGACTTCTGCAACCTAAACTCTAATATCTAGCTATCATGACCCAAAACACATTAATGGCCTAACGCGCCGGCCAAGCGAACCAACAATTTTGATTTAAAAAAAGTGCAAACCATCAAATGTTCAGGTGGTTTCGCAGTTTTCTTATTTTTTCCTAGCATATGAACCGATTTTTGTACTACCATATAGTCCTCAAATATCTCTGATTTGATCAAAATGATACCGTTGCCCCTACTGAAAAACCAACAGTAAATGATCCACGACACGAGCCAACCACGTTACTAGGAAATTATCTAGCGATTGTGAATTCGCCACGTCATCCAAATCCTACTCAGACCCCAATTCATCCACGGCAAACCTTATTCATCGACGAAAGAAAATTACAACCCCAAACTCCATTTTTAACATACCCAAACTACCCTTACCACATCCACCTATTTCCAGCCACAAACCCTCTCAATGGCGGTTAAAGCACCTATAAAATTACATGCCCATTTCCGTCATTTTATTTTCATTCACGTAACCCGAGAAAAACCCGAACCCTCCAATCATATATTCTTCTGAACAAAAAATTTCTCCCATTCCCCTTTGTCTGTAACAATTTATCCAATCTCTTCGTCTTTGGTTTTCCCTAGGTGACTTAACTCATTCAATGGCGACCGGTTTAATCCGACGAGCGATTTCTAGGGTCCACTCATCGCCGGCGGCGAAGCTAGTTGTCGCCCGAGCACACGCATCGGAGGCCAAAGCCCATCAATCAGAATCCAAGCAGCAGCCAAACATCAAGTCATTTCAAATTTACCGATGGAGTCCAGACAACCCAGGTAAACCCGAGCTCAAGGAATACAAAATCGATCTGAAAGAATGTGGCCCAATGGTCTTAGATGCTTTAATTAAAATCAAAAACGAAATCGACCCATCACTTACGTTTCGTAGATCCTGTAGAGAAGGGATCTGTGGGTCCTGTGCTATGAATATTGATGGTTGCAATGGACTTGCTTGTTTGACTAAGATCGATTCGGGTGCTGAATCGACGATTACGCCGTTGCCACATATGTTTGTGATTAAGGATCTGGTTGTGGATATGACTAATTTTTATAATCAGTACAAGTCTATTGAGCCTTGGTTGAAGAGGAAGACGGAGCCGCCGACCCCTGGGAAGGAGATACCGCAGAGTAAGAGTGATAGGGCAAAGTTGGATGGGATGTATGAGTGTATTCTGTGTGCTTGCTGTAGCACATCATGCCCTAGTTACTGGTGGAATCCTGAGTCTTATCTTGGTCCGGCTGCACTGCTTCACGCTAACCGGTAATATTCTTTTGATTCTTTGTTCCTCTGAATTTTTGTCTTCATGTCTAGGCTCTTTCTTGTTTGCCTTTACTCTCTGTTGATGCGCTGTATTTGGCTCAAATATGAAGTTAAAGATAGTTATAGCTAATAAAGATTGTAACTTGGTGGGTTCCTATCTGCCTAAGCCTTTGGGGTAGAGTTATTAGGTATTTGTGCTGATGGGATGTAACTTGTCCCCTTTTCTCGGTGGACTATTTGAGTTGTGCGCAAGCCAGCACCGACACCTCCATTGTTAAAAAAGAACTATAGATTATAACTAGGTGATTTCTTTCCATATGCCCTAGTTTTGGTGGGTGGAGTTATCCAATGAAATAGTAAGGGTTGCTCAAGTTGGCTTGGACACCATTGTCATAAAAAACAGGCTGACTACAGAACGTTTTACTCCCTCCATTTCAATTTTATGTGTGTTACTTTTTTTGGACTATTATAAAAAGATATTATCTTTCTATATTTAATAAGTTTTTAATTCCAACAATTCTATTTTACATGTAAGGGCACTCTTATAGGAGTGACATGACATGCTTAAGACCATAAAATTCAAATAGTATTTTTGGTATTGTTGTACACACCCTTAGTTTTAGGTCACAGGATTCAAAAGCTTTCTTTACATTCTTATATTTCATGTACAATTAAACTAAGACATAAAACAAAATAGAGTGAGTATTTGATTTAGAAAGTAGTGTTCCTTTTAGGTATGAAATGAATGAATCTCTTTTCTATGAGGCATATTTGGTAAAACACTATGCAACTTTTAGAAGTTTGATGGATCATATGCTGAAGGATCTTATTGTATGGTAAAACCATGCAACTTCCATGGATGTTCAGTCATTGGATCTTATTCTGAAGTATCTTATCATTAGACAATTTTGAAACATTGATTTTCTGAACTTCTAATACTTCTTATTTGGCAAGAGATTAGTTTAAATGGAGTAATGTGTTCAGTGAGCATTTAAATGAGTATCTCGGCTCTCATATTAGCTAGTAAGGTTCTAAGAAACTAGTAAGTGTTTAGAAGTCCTTTATTATTCTAAGTGTGGACAATTCTGTTGAGGATGGGAGATGTTGAAAGCATGTGCTGGCATGGGCGGATTTATAGGGTAGTTTATGGGGCACGTAAACCCATGGTCTCTCCGCCAAACTAGGTGTTTTATGTATGTATTTTCTTGAATTAGTCTAATATTATTTATTGGCAGCCATGCTCCACAAAGGTTGAATGGTGCAGGTGGTTGAATACTGAGTTATTTATCCAAAGGAACACAGATTGATTCACACTTAATACTTCTTTTCCTCCTTTTCTTAGTGGTGCACCCATGCTCTAGAAATCTTAGATCCACCAATGCAGGGCTTTTCGCCACTCAAAAAATGATGAAAAACTAATGAAGGGGCCTTTTCCTATTAAGTTCTTGAGGGGAATGTATTATGTCAAGTGTAATATTATGGGGAATGTTATTAAACCTTAGGCCAAACTCAAGCAATGCAATTTTATGATTTAAGCGTCCTGAGATGTACCATTCTTTACTTGGGCCATTTGCATGATGAGGGAATAACAGATTTGGATGTCTGCCATGTTGGTAGCCTTGATTCTGTTACTGTCTATAAGTAGTTCTACAACATTAACCCCACTGTCATTGGTGTGCCATATATGCTGCCTATTATTATCTTTACTGAAAAGTGTTTTTTTCTTCCCATACTTGCAATATATTTAACAGAGGTTTATGTCTTATTTTTGAAATGTAGATGGATTATGGATAGCCGTGATGAATATACTCAGGAGCGCCTGGACGCAGTTAATGATGAATTCAAGCTTTATCGCTGTCATACTATTCTGAACTGTTCTCGTGCTTGCCCAAAGGGATTGAATCCTGGGAAGCATATTCAGAATATCAAGCGTCTGGAGCTTGCATCTTGAGCCAGCAGTGACGTCGTTCCAAGCTCTTTTGCTAAGATTTGAATTTGAAGGACCAGTAGGAGGTTGTTTCTCAAAATAATATATGCACAGATTGTAATTTGCTCTGTGAGATCTTTTTTATACTTGAATTTAAGATGAAAGGTGCATCTCTCTTAAATATAATACAGTATCATTTTCAAGTACATTGCTCCATAATGCCTGAAATGTGTGTGTTTCCTTTTATAAGTTTTGTATAGACCTGGCTATATTTTTTCAAGGATGGTTGTTTGGGATGTCTATTGGTTGTTTTTCCTTGACGATGTTCAAAGTTAAGATGAGCATTAGATGTGGTATTAGGTAGTTGTCATACTTGGATCTGTATGATGTTGATGCAATTCAACTTCTATTGAGAGTAATTGAGAGTGTCTTACAAGTTTCTTTTCTTCTTTGGGTTTGCAGACGGGAGAAGGAAAGAGATGTAGGAAACTAACTCTCTTAACCTACTTATTGGCAGGGAAATTTTGCATTCGATTATGTTTATTTCTGAAGCCAAATTGAAAAAAATATTTTCCATGTGAAGTTCGTTTTACCTTGAGATTTAAAGATTGCAGTAATGTCTAAATTTTGATAGAACCAAGGTAAAGTCATTGAAAAATAGCTAGCGTTTGCAAAGTCATTGAAAAATAGCCATTATTTTGCTGCAACACGGAAAGTTCCAGCATAATATACTGGAGACCGGTGCACCTGTGTATGAACTTTTTGCGTGTTAGAGTTCCAATATAATTATACTGGAGTTCCAGCATAATTATACCGGTGCTCCAATCTCCAGTATATTATACTGGAACTTTCTGCGTGGTGGAGTTCCAGTATAATATACTGGAGTATTTTTTCGGATTTAGTGTTTTCTTTCAGATTTATCTTTACATGAAAAGTGGCTAAATTTCGATTACTTTTGAAACTGTGGCTATTTTTGAATGACCACTTGTAAATCTAGCTATTTTTTAATTTCTCCCGGAAGCAAGTGATATGGAGTAAAGAGTTTGGATTATTTGTGATGCTGAGATAAGTCTGTGAAGTGTGACGATTTGATTAAAAATTCGAGTGAATATTCAAAACTAGTACAAGGTATTTCATATATTTGCACAATATTCATATTATCTCCTAGATAACCATTGGCCATATACTGTAGTTTTTATCTTCACGAGGTTTGCTCGAGGAAAAGACTTAGAAAATCTCTTAACTATGCCTGTAGGATTATTTTTATCCTTTATCTATACTATTGAATATAAAATATCCCTTATCTTTGTAAAAGTGTACAATTTTAATCTACTCCGTAACAGAGTTTGCAAAACTAACGGATATCAGCATTTGTTTAGGTTAAAAATAACAGAGTTTTAACCCATCCAAACCCAATTAAAAATAACGAACTCTCTCTCTTTCTCTTCAACCGTCGACCCCTCTTCCCCCAAGAGTGAGCAGCTTCTTTCTTTGCTACTGCTGCCATACCACAAAGAAGTCCAATAGCTGCGCTTACTTCTTCCTTCAACCCTGAAAAGAGCATATGCATCCCGGGATTCTCTCCATCTCAGAAGTGGATTCCCCTGCAAGGGTACTTGAGTACGACTACGGCTATGAAAAGCTTATCGAAAGAGGAGGAAAGAGCGTAAACTCGACTCTAAAAGACTTTATAGAGCGTTTAGCGGCTGTGGTATCAGATGAAAAAGAAATTCGAACTGTCTATTTCCATAACTTTTCACGATACGATAGCATTATAGTAACGAGAGCTTTTACTTCTCAGATCGGCAAGTACTCCTTTGGATTCCCTATCATACTGGACCTCCTTTCTCCCAAAATTCCTACAAATCCCACCTCTATATAATGTTGAAGATAGGATCCCTATTCAGCGAGTCGTGAAAGGAAATCAAATTTCGATTGAAGAGAAATTGTTTCGAGCCCTAATTGAAGAAGTAAAATGCAGAGTGGAAGTTCATTAATGTTGCCATGAGTATTGATCTAGAGTGGAAGTTGGTAAGTTGTTGAGTAAGCTCACATAGTCGGAGTTTTTTGTTCAAATAATAATGCTAAATTCGAGATTTACTTTTAACCATGTTCCTCTGCCATTTTTGGTTCTGCAGAATTCAGCCGGGCTAACCGTTCTTGGAGGAGCGAGTGTGGCGTGTGCTAAAGCAGTTGAGTCGGATTCAAATAACTCGGCTTATGAGAATCACGTAACTGCTATGGCTAATGAAAATTTGGCCACAAGAATCATTGCATGTGTGCCGTCTTTGGTAGAAGCTGGTGCTTCTCCTAAGCTCACAATAAGGAGTTAGCAGCAGTTGTTCTGTTGCATTAAAGGCCAGATGAAGGTGGTATTAAGCTGAACAATATTAGTATTATTGTTTGATTAGCAGGTCTCAGGAGCTCTTCAGTTGCCTCTGTTATTGTAATTTTAGTCAATTCCATTTCTCTAGGCCTTTTTCCCCTTTTGTCCTGTATCATTTGCCCTTTACATAAGGTGCAGTATAGTTGATTGTCATTTTTATGAATTAAAAAATCAACCTGGACTTTGTATCTAGCTAATCGTCATTTTCAATTTGGTTCATTTAATTTGAGTTATATAGTTCATCTTCCATGTTAAGGATAAAAGGGACCACTCAATTAAGTTTTCGACATTCTTATCCCAGTCGCTAGTAGATTGTCGTATTATCTTGTCTCACCCTTTTCCTTTTATACATGGTTCTGAAGATGGAACTTGAAAAGTAACAGCACTGAGGTTCAACGAAAGGTATTTATTCTTTGGGGGCAGTGGAATTCAGTTAGATGCAAATTAAGATAGATTCGTTTTTCCCGGAAGGAACATCACATTCTATGCAACAAGAGATTTTATTAAGAAAGTTGAGCAATAACTAATCCCCTTTGTTCAATAGTTGATACTCTGAGAGAAGAAACTAGCAGTCTAGCAAATGATTGTATACTCATGTAAGTTACATAAAATATCACCCCTTCTGTATTTTCAAGATAATGAACTGACTTTTGAGTCGAATTCATTGGCCCAATGCAATATATTGGAAATTTAGAAAAAAGCGCGATCTTGATTATACCCAGCTTGGAGTCTAGTTGATTTTCAGTCTTCTAAAATGCTCCTGGAACCAGCGAGGGGACATTGTTATCATGGGAAGAACCCTGTGATCTTGAAATTCATTTATGTGCTCTTTACCTTGTATGGAAGAAAAAATAGCTCAGTACCAAACACGACTAGAGTGGATATGAAAATTTCTAAAAATATTCAGCACACTTACCATGGGAACAACGATGTCTTCCAAGAACCAGTATTTCTTGGAAGAAGGAAAATAAGTAAATGAATATGAAAAATTCTGCAAAAAGGAGAAATTCTGCTCCATTGCGAACCTAACCACGGACTGCAACTTAAAAATTTCTGCAATAAAAAAATTTCTGCAAATCTGAAAATTTTTGCAATAAGAAAAAATTTCTGCAATTTGTAATCAGTTCTAAAATTACATGATGCATTAAAGTATTGAAACATAGTTATAGCAATTTGCTCAAAACATGAACTACATATTGTATATGACTAGAAACAACAAAAAATATGACTAAACAGCATCCATGCTTCAAAATCTTCGACGATTCCTAAACAGCAGCAAATGTGACTAGAACAATGTCCACGACACAGCATCTAAGAATTCCAACAGTAGAATGTCTTCAATAGTAGTGAGAACTACCCTGTTCTACTTCTCCTGTTCTAACCTACAAAATACAGAAATATGGTTTAATGTGTAACATGTAAATGGAACTTATTTGAGTAGTTTTAACAGTTTCATATTCTATTCAGCTTCCCAAAAGAAAAAATAGCAGCAACCGTGAGTTAAATGCCATCCAAAAATAGCAGCAAAAGTAATTCAGAGAGCATCCAACTTTTACCTCATTTAATTCTCCTCTTCTAACCTACAAAATAGAGAAAACATGGTTTAACTTTTAACTTGTAAATAGAAAGGCGACTTAAAAATTACATCAGATTCAAATATTATACCGGCAATTTTTCAGGATGTGATGATGTAGTTGATTGCCACAAGACTGGTTCATTTAGGTAAGTTTCTGTCTCCACATAGCTAAACTTGCAAGTTCTCTTATTGTGACCAGGCTTATGACAAATGCTACATTCAATAGTTGTTTGCTTCCTCTTCATCCTTGTTCTGCTCGCTCCAGCTTCACCAAATACCTTTTTCCTCAATTTTTGCTTTCTTCCTCTCTTCTGTTTCACATTCTTTGGAGGCAAAGGAGGAATCTTACAAGATTTAGGCCACAACTGTGACCCATTAATTGGAAGAATAGCATATTCATAAATTCTCCTATATGTTTCCACCATGTAGTAGTCATCGACGTATTTAATTACCTCATCATTTTTAGCCCAAATTGCTGAAATGGCATGCTTGCAAGGATATCCTGTTATCGTCCACTTCCTACAACTACATGTTTTGTTATGTAGGTCCACTGCCCAATTATCATCCATGCTCTCTCCAAGGATTTCATAATTCCACTTATTTGATCTTTGAGGAATAAACGCAGCTGCTGCCGCCTCATTTTTGTGTAAAATATCCTTGATTCTAGGGCAAACATCACCCAAATTCCATTTTTCTCCTTTATCCCTGTTAGCTTGTATCCGAGCCATCAATATGTATCTTAATTTCTCTAACAATGTTATAATGGGCTTGTCTCGGGCCTCAAGTATCATGCTATTAAAGGATTCACACATGTTATTCAACAAGATATCACACTTAGCATTTGGATTGAAGTGAGATCTAGACCATTCACTTGGTGGTTTGTCATTTAACCAAGAAACAACATCTGCATCTAAATTTAAAAGGTCAGACATGCGATCATGAAAGAACTTCACCGTCGTAGACTTTGCAGCAGCCCAAAGTGCATTCCTTAAGGAGAAACCACTAAAGCAAGCCCTCCTAAAATTGCCATAGAGGTGTCTCACGCAGAATCTATGACTGACGAATGGCAACACATCGTTAAATGCTTCAAGAAGACCTTCAATAAAAAAAGATCATATTTTTTAGTAAGAGTTTCAAACTAAAATGTTGAAGCAAGCAAAACTTGAATATAAAAGCAACTCAAATCCAATAACCTGAATATAAATGCTTCAAGAAGACCTTTTTGCTTATCTGACATGAAAGTCCAACCACCATGATCATCAATATCCAAATCAATAGACAAGTAGTTCAAAAACCATGACCACGTATCCCGTGTTTCCTTTTCAACAACTGCATATGCGATTGGGAATATGTTATTATTAGCATCAAGCCCAACTGCTGTTAACAATTGAGTTCCATACATCGGGCCCTTTAACCAACAACCATCTACACCAACTATCTTTCTACAACCGGCCTTGAAGCCTTCCTTACAAGCAGCAAAGCATATATAAATTCTCTGAAATATATATGGCTTGTTAGCTATTTCATTTTCTGTTAATTTCACATGAATCGAACTACCTGGATTTGTCCTTTCAAGCTCATCGATGTAGTCCCACAACATAGCAAATTGATCTTTAATATCACCATCAAGCAACGCGATGGCCTTTCTTTTAGCCCTTCTAGCTTGAGGTAAACTAATATGAGCTTTAAGTTGCCGACTAATTGTATCTCTGAATTTAGAAACTTTCAGATCCCTGTTTGAACTGATGGTATCCAGATATCTCCTTGCAATAAAAGAAGATGTGATCGTCTTATTACGATGATACCAATTTTTACAACTATGCTCAGGGTTGTAAGTTTTTATTTGAAATCCCTTGTCCCTGTGCATTCTTGATGCCATAATTTTCCACTCACAAGTCGGATACATGCACTTACCTCTTATTCTTATCTTGTCATTTTTGCACCACTTGATATACTTTCCAGCTTGTATTTCGTGAGTTTCCACGGCATACTTAAACTCGTTTTTGTTTCCAAATGTATATTCAAGAGCAAGTACAGGATTCTTCTCATCAGTTTTAGGATTGTACTTAGGAAAATCAAAACTCTCATTGTCTGAATCACTATCCAAGCTTAAAGTGTCCGAAGAATTCACGCAATCAGAATCCCCTTCTTCATTTGACAACTTCTTTTGAACCTCGGCACTAAAACCTTCAACGCGTTGTTTTCCAGTAACTCCCTTATCAAGCATTGGATTGAAATCTGATAGTTCATTTTCAGAATCATCAAACTCGTCACTACTAGACGAGTTTGACGTTTCGACCAGTTTCTCAGTAATTCCAACATTTTGTTGCATATTTTCAATGTTGATTGTTTGATCTTCATTCTCAAGTTCTATCTCTGTCATTTCAAAGTAATAGTCCAGATGCTCAAAATATATCTCAACTATATTATCTTTGGGAATTGATTCGGCAATTCTGCTAGCTTCAACTTCAGTTGATACTAGTCTCAATATGTTACCAAACTTACCACATTTGTGCCAGAATATGACTGAATCATTGACGTAACCACAAATCTCGGCCATCTTCCTCAACTCTGTCATATTAAGATCTGTTGGTTTCACATAGTCAAAGTAGTCGACCACACCTCTAACATAGTGTTTAGTTGGCCGATGCTTCATCAAACCCCTATGATATACCTTAATGCTGAAACATGACGCCGCAATTACAGAGTCTGTCAAGAATAAAAACCATATTTTTAATAGGAGTTCAAACCAAAATACTTTGAAGCAAGCAGAACTGAATATAAAAGCAACTCAAAAAATAAACAAAGAAGTTCTAATTATACTTTTGTAAAGGCAAGCAGAAACAAAATTAAAAGCAACTTATAATCTAACAAGATTTAGTTTCCTATGTAGAAATAAGATTAAAAAAATATAAAGTACCCAAATATAGCCTACTTTGATACGAATTAACAAACAAAAACAAGAATCAGGGTAAAAACTTATAAAGCAAAGATTCTGAAAATTAGTTGGTAAAAATAGATTCTCACCATAAGATGGGCTTGCTTCTATTGCACAGTTCCTCTTGATGTACATGGATGGTGATGGAGAATAAAGATAGACAATGGAAGAGTTTTAATTTTAGAAGAATGATTCTGGCGCCAAAGCAAAGTGAAGAACAATGTTGGCGCCAAAGCAAAGAGAAGGAACTAGGGATTTTCCCTTCTCCCGCATTGTTTTCTGTTTTTAGTTTAACAGCGTTTATTTTAACTCTATTTAAGATTTTTCAGTTAGTTTTTTAACCTTTGTTAAGGGCTAGACTATATTTGTCCACTTTTACAAAGATAAGGGATATTTTACATTTAGTAATACAGATAAGGGACAAAAATACTCTCATAGGCATATTTAAAGGACTACCTAAGTCTTTTCCTCAGGTTTGCTCAAACTCCTAAACTAGAATATTAATATAGAGATCCTATTCCTATATAATTAGAACCAATATCAGATGCTATGTTGTGTAAGAAGAAGAATGAAGTTGTTAGTAGTAGCTAGCTTTCTGGTGTATATGGTGATTATTCAGAATATGAGTAAAGTTGGAACAAGCACTCGCCTTCCCTTTCTAATAAATCCTAAAACTGTGGAACCCTATCAATACATCACAGTAACAGGTTACTCAAAACAACCCATTTCTGCATTACAATCCTTTCATATTTTACCATTAGGTGGATAATAAACTAACAATCTTGCAACATTTTTCTTCTACTAATAGGTTGTAACAACAACTGCGACATAGCCTGTTGCTATTGTGATATCACAAAGCAGCCACCTCTCTGCGTCCAGTGCTGAGGGCATTCGTCTGTCATTCCAATTCATTGGCAATTGGGATTCTTTTGTTAGAGAGCATGAAGCACTTGAAGCTGGGCCTTGCTTGGCAGCATAATCTAGACCAAGAGGCAAGACTTGTCCGATTGTAAACTTCAAAATCGTTAAATGAGGAGGCATTATGGATTTCAAATCTGTTTCTCAAAATATAAGAAAGAAAGTCATAAAATCGCTTAATATCCATACAAGGACCAGCTACTCCAACCTTCATCACAATATAATAGGCATTACGCTATCTCATACCTTCGAAAAACAGAGAAAAAAAGACTGGGACTTTCGAGCTAAATTATGCTTGCTCCTCAAAATTGAAGGGTAGTCCAAGTTCAAAGAAGAGTATTTGATTTCAGAGTAGGCTCATTATTCATAAAAATCTGGTAATTTCCAGCAGGCCACCTTTAGTCCTTGTAAAAGCAGCAAGTTTGATACAACTCACTCACATATTGACTTCACCTCATTGGCCACTTCCAACTTTTTGAGTTCATAGGAAATGCTATTGGTATTGAGCTGAAGTACTAAAGAGACACAATAAGGTAAAACTCACAAAATGAGTACCATATCTATACTCTCCTCGTAAGTCCAAGAAACACCACAGCTGAAGCAATCTGAACTTATAAATCTGCAATATCAACATCATGGCCGCCTTCAACGAGATCCCAACTGTCAACCTGGAAAAAGCCAAAGAAAAGTCAGCACTTAAACTTGAGGAACAACTCTGGGTAAATGATGGACCACAGTCCAGGCGGTTAATGTATTTTAGGATACACGAGTCCTAGAAAAGATAATGAAGGAAAATTGACTGTAGTACAAACCTGCAAATCTTCCTCGAGCCTAATCAACTCAATAGCCTCTTCAATCCCCAATCTACCACGGAAAAGTCCAAGTGCAATGACTAGCGAATGTGCAGCTGAAGCAATTGCATCAATTGTCGCTAATTCACAATCATCCATTTTCTTGAGAAGGCTTTCAATGGCACTAACAAGACCATCGTCTTGCTTGCCACCAAAAAAACTGGTATATACGGCTGTCTTGAAGCCAAATTCTGACTCTACCCACTTAAGAAGAGGATCGATTTTCTCCACTTGACGCTCTGTGAATTTCAAATTGTCAGATTAATATGCAAAAAGTACTAATATTATGAAACCCAAATGAATTGCCAACACAAACAACAGAGAATTGTAGGCCTGCCGGTAAGCATTTAGCATACTACAAGAGCGGATCACATTTATGCTCAGAATCTGGAGACAACTCTTCAAGATCTCGTGATAATACACAGTGCAAAAAATAATTAATTGTAGGTGCTTTACAGCTAGCCAAATAGATGGAACTTTTGAGCGCTAAGCTTATCCCTAAAGAAGGACCTAACAATATTACAAGATCCTAGGATCACTTTAATATGTAATATGCTCCACTAAATACTACAGTAGTTTGTTTTAGTTCGTCCCAGGAATCAAAAAGGGACTTCACGGTTTTCAAATACAACAAGGGACTAGAATAGACGGTTATCATCACGGGTGCTGATACTTGTGCTCCGAGAAGTTAGTTCTTGTGGTCCGTCAACACCGAAATACAGCACGCCTTTTACCAACATTGAAAAGTACACGGCAATCAAATTATGTTTTATTCGTTATCTGTTTTGGGACCAGTGTCACAACCCAAAACCATCAATTCCTCCTCCAATATGAAAGCTGTGGTGAAATCCCATACCCCCCCCCCCAACCACCCCCACCCCCAACAACAACAATCAAATCCCTAGTCCCTCTCCTCCTTCTCCTTCGTTACAGCCCTTCCCTCGGCACCTTTCCACACCTCTGACCAATGGATCCTATTAGGTCTCCATTCTTTGCACATTAGACTCAGATCCTTTTAAAGTCAAAATGGCATTGGAGCACAACCCTAGTCCAACCGTGTCAAGTCCGACTAGTTTCTCCTCACACAACCCTGTACCTCCTCTGGGTAAAAGTCTCACACGCTGACGCTAGCACCCATTGCCCCATCACAAGTTTTTTCTTCGGTTGATTGAAATCAAACCTTGAAGATAGTTCCTTCTCTAACAAGGAAATAGTGTGGTTTCTGGGACCACCAATATACTGCTAAGTGAATCTCTAAGGTACTGTTATATAGAAGCCAGCTAGATTTTTTGCAAGCTTAAATGCTATATACTCATTGCATCTTCTTGATGCCTTTTATTAATCCACTTACTTTATCACAAACAAAAAAAAAGAAGAAATCTCCAAGGTACAGTGGGAAGTTCACATGTAAACAGAGTGGAGGAACAAATTTCCAGAGCACAAAAATCAGCGGTGTGTAATCATTTCTGTCATGTCCTCCAAAATTTGAAACAAATCTAATATGAGGCAGCAGAATTGTTTTTTCACAAAATGCTCGTAAGATACTTTGCAATAATATAACATCAAATCCTTGATGGGGAAAAAATAAATTAACTAGTGACCATTTAATCTCATGAGGCATGAAGTCTGAGATGTTTCTTGACGAAGATAGGCAGACAGAGAGCCTTGTCAAGATGCAACTGTTAGTCTGTTAGTAGCGCAATCAGAAAAATTCACACAGAGAAAGAAACACTCCCTCCTTCCAAACTCGAAGTAAACTAGCTAACAGATGTATATGTATATTATACTGTTCTTAATTTAAAAAAATGAGGACAGTTGGGAAACAGCGAACTATTGAAATTGTATCAGACCACTACTTTTTGCCACGTTATTGAAACAAAATCTTTTCATCAGAAATTGACCAGACAAGTAAAAGTTCAGACCTAAGTTTGCTCCTAAAGACATATGTTAGGAACAGCGAAAAGTAAAATATAGAGAGCACATTCTGAAAACAGATAAAAATTATACTTTGCAACTTGCAAAATACCACGAACTCCGCTTGTCAGATCATTATCCCCAGTAGCACGACAGACTACTAAATCTTGAGGGAATTTCTTCATCAAATGATCACTAATCTTTTGACGCGTCAGTGGAACTCTTTCTAGTGCAGTACATGAAAGTTTCATCAGTGGCATAGTAAAGGGTCTGATTCTATCTGCTTCCTACCGTTAAAAGACATTTCAGGACTAGGGTAGCAAAAACACACAACTTACAACTTAAACATCAAGTTAAATGGAAGTAGCAAATTTCCCTTGAAACAACATAAATGGTATCAATGTATACACACACAAAAACACGTGAATAACAAAACAATCAACCCCACAAAAAATTTACAAAAGAATTTCCCAATTACTTCCAGTTTATATACACTGTGAATTTTATCTACAGGTAAACTTCCTTTAAAAATAGGATCTTTAATCATGAAAACAAGACAGGTTAAATGCTCCAACAGGTAGATGGGATAAAAATTTCTTTACACTGACATTGTATATAACTTGAACTCTTCCAAAATATGCTAATGAACCAAAATGCATATGTGAGAAAATCGGGAGAAATGAGAAATAGGGCACCTGGTATTCCCATTCAGCAGCAATAGCTTTAGCAAGAGCTAACGTTGGGCATTTGAGTGGCCGCTTAGAAGGGGTTTTAAGGGTACGATAATCAAGCATAACACTCCAACCAATTCCATCATCAGCTTCTGTAGTTGTTACTTTCTTGTAAAACCTCTTCCCCACAATTGATCCAGTCATGAATGACATAGGCATAGACACAGATGCAGAATCTTGTGATGAAGTCTTTTTTGGACCCTTTATGATAATATTATCATTGGTTGTTGAAGAATTTGGATCTTCACCGTAAAAAGTGAAGGAGGAAGAAGATGGGTCATCTGATGATTCGGCTTGTGCTGAAGTTGCTAAATTACGGAAAATACGGGTTTGAGTAGCGGTTAGGGTTCTAAGGAAGGAAAAGTTTGATGCTTTGCGACTTCTTTTTACGATATCAGCAGCCATAGCTTTGACCGAAGAGGAAGCTGTAGAGAGTTGATCGGTGCACCTGAAGAAGATGCTGTATTTTGCTGCTGCCCATTCTGCTTTGGGCCTAGGCCAATTTATTCTTACATGAAGCAAGCAGGCCTCAATTAAGCAAGTAGGCTCCCTCCTAGAGCCGCCAGAGGCCGATGACGTTCACGTGGTGCAGCCGGAGCACCTGCACGAGCTGCCATAGAGGAGCCACTAGTAGCTCTAGTCGGAGCGCAGGCACCTGAGACGCCCACTACACACCAGCTCTTTAGGAGACCCTTGCACAGTTCCTGAGCATGTACAGTACTCTAGCTCAGGCAGGGTTGATTCCCCTTACTCCTGTCACATCTCAGGCCGGGGGAGGAGCACAGACTCCCGCCGCCCGCACCCCAGAGCAACGGGTTCAGGTCGATCAGATTCCAGAGGTTATACCGGTGCCACTTGTAGCCCCAAATTAGCCCGAGGGTAGGGTAGCAGTTTCTAAGGAGGAGCAGCATAGGCTCGAGAGGTACAAGAAGTACCACCCTCCTACTTTCAATGGTTTGGCGACAGAGGACGCCTAGGGTTTTCTGGAGGAGTGCCACCGTATCCTCTGTACTATGGGCATAGCAGAGTCGAGTGGGGTTTCTTTCACTGCGTTCTAGCTTAGAGGAGCATCCTATAAGTGGTGGCGTGCTTATGAGTTGGACAGTCCGGATGAGGCAGCTTCACTTACATGGACTCAATTCTCGGATATGTTTTTGAGGGAGTATGTTCCCCAGAGCCTCAGAGATGCATGGCGCGCGGAGTTTGAGCAGTTGCGCTAGGGTGCTATGATTGTGTCAGAGTATGCAGTTCGTTTCAGTGATTTGGCTAGACATGCACCGTCCTTGGTTGCTGCAGTTCGAGAGAGGGTCTGCCGGTTTGTCGAGGGGCTCCATCCCAGCATCAGGACTAGCATGGCGCGAGAGTTGGAGATTGATATTTCGTACCGGCAAGTTATGAGTATTGCTAGGAGAGTGGAGGGTAGGGCAGCAGTTTCTGGGGAGGAGCAGCTCAGGCTCGAGAGGTGCAAGAAGTACCACCCTCCCACTTTCAGTGGCTTGGCGTCAGAGGATGTCTAGGGTTTTCTTGAGGAGTGCCACTGTATCCTTCGTACTACAGGTGTAGCGGAGTCGAGTGGGGTTTCTTTCACTACGTTCCAGCTTAGAGGAGTGGCCTATTAGTGGTGGCGTGCTTATGAGTTGGGTAGTCCGGCCGAGGCAGCTTCACTTACTTGGACTCAGTTCTTGGATATGTTCTTGAGGGAGTATGTTCCCCAGGTCTCAGGGATGCTTGGCGCGCAGAGTTTGAGCAGTTGCGCCAGAGTTCTATGACTGTGTCAGAGTATGCGGTTCGTTTCAGTGATCTGGCTAGACATGCACCAACCTTGGTTGCTTCAGTTCGAGAGAGGGTCTATCGGTTTATCGAGGGACTCCATCCCAGTATTAGGATTAGCATGGCTCGGGAGTTGGAGATGGATATTGCATACACACAGGTTGTGGTGATTGCTAGGAGAGTGGAGGGTATGCTTGCTCGAGAGAGAGAGGAGAGGGAGGTCAAAAGGTCTCGAGAGTCTGGCACTTATACTGGTACTCGTGCTCCAGCTACAGTTCGATATGGTAGGGGCTATATGAGTGCCATGTTCATTTAGCTCTTCCAGCCGCCAGTGGTATTCCGACTACTCCTAGGCCCTAGGAGCCTTATTATGCACCGTCAGTATCTAGTGTACCTCCTGCACGGGGTGCTTTCAGCAGTCACCGATCCAGCCACAGTAGCCACGCTCTCCGAGAGCTTGTTTCGAGTGTGGCGACACTCGCCATATGGTGAGGGATTGCCCCAGACTTAAGAGGGGTGCACCTCTACAGACTTCTCAGGCACCGCGTGCTCCACCGGGTCCTCAGGCTATAATTACAGCACCAGCTACTACTCCACTTGCTCAGCCAACTCGAGGTGGAGGTCGGGGAGGTAGAGGTCGCCCTAGAGGGGGAGGCCAAGCCAGATACTATGCTCTTCCTGCTCGTACAGAGGCAGTTGCTTCCGACTCTGTCATTGTAGGTATTATTCCAGTCTGTCATAGAGACGCGTCGGTATTATTTGATCCAGGCTCCACTTATTATTATTATGTGTCATCTTATTTTGCTTCGTGTTTGGGCGTATCCCGTGATTCTATGAGTGCTCCTGTTTATGTGTCTACACCTGTGGGAGATTCTATTATTGTTGACCGTGTGTATCGGTCTTGTTAAATTTTAGTCTTTTATTATTATACTGCGATATTTTTGTGCTGCCATATTTAATATATATATATATATATATATATATATATATATATATATATATATATATATATATATGACCTCGTCACTACTCGACCGAGGTTAGGCTTGGCACTTAATGGGTACCGTTGTGGTATACGCATGCTACTCTTTTGCACATGTTTTTGTGTGCAGATCCAGGTACCTCCTACCAGCCTCGCTTTCAGTTGCATACTTGTTGTTGCTCTGGAGACTTCAAGGTACATCTGCCCGCGTCCGCAGACCTCGGAGTCCCCCTCTATCTCTTTTGTGTTCTTCTTCCTTATTTCTTCTAGATACTGATATATAGAACATTTAGAAAAATCTTAGAAGCTTGTGACTTATGGTGTTCCGGGTCTTGGGGAGGATTTTGTGTATATTTAAGAGTTGATTACTGTATATGCCGAGCGACATCTCTATCGTTTATTTAAATTATCTGTTGTTGTTAGTTGTTAAGGTTTTTGCTTCATTGTTGGTTATTTCCCAAATGTTAGGCTTACCTAGTCGTAGAGACTAGGTGCCGTCACGACATATCACGCAGGGAGGATTTGGGTCGTGACAGTGGCGCGCAACCCGATCCTACCATACAATATCAATATCATAACAATAAACAAAATATGTTGTGGCGCGCAACCCGATCCCACCGTACAACATTAATATCATAATTCACCCTTATTTCACCTGTTGCGGCGTGCAACTCTATCCCACCGTATAATAACAATATCACAATATAAATATCTTCCTTTATTTTACCACCTCCTTTATTTCACCTGCTGCGGCGTGCAATCTGATCCCCCGTACAATAATTTAAATCAACATCAACAATTCAATAACTCCATTTACAAGGATTTCTACAATCAAGGGTTTCAGTATACGGCAACAAAGGAACCACGTAAAAACCGAAGGAATATATCAACTTTATAAAAATGGCAGGACAGGTAAGATACGTGATAACTAGGTACGCAATCACAACAATTAGGACACGTGGCAGATAAGCACAAGGGCATGGAAGAGATTCAACAATTAAGAGGTATCACGATAATAAGGAAGGCAATGACTTCAATTAATGCTATAAGGGCCAATTAACGAGTAAGAAGTACAATAGGTGCTAACAACGTCGAATAGAGCTTATAAGAGTAGACTTACAACGAGATATCACATGTTATGACAATTCATTTAAAGGCATAGCAAGTCACTAGAGAATCTAAACCGGTCAAATACCACGTATAAGTTGTGTACTGATCGAGGCCGACCCTGCACTACTATTGAGTAGCGAGAGTGGTCGAAGCAGCTTTTACCCGATTAAGGTCGGGATCGAGGCCGACCCTGCACTACTATTTGCTCCAAATTGCACTTATACACATTGTTGGTTTTGATTATGATTCTAATTTTATAAAACTACAATGCTCAATTAAACTAAAATAAGCTAGGGTTAAACTATTGCGAGTTGTTCAAATGATTAAAAGGCACTAGGGTAGTGACTTTCGCCTAGGTGGTCAATTGACGGATTCTTGAGTCTAAAGCTAGGTTGTCACATTTGGGGAGTATGATATAACCATTGCTCGATTCTACTCACTCTATACCCCTCGGTAGTTCGAGTGATTTTGCCCGAATTGACTTTCTCAAGACCAATTGGGTATGCAAATTTGCACAAGCAATTAAGGTTCAAGTCAGGTATTATTATCTCTAGGTTTAGCCCTTTAATTGGGGCTATCAATCTCTTGAGTATGCCCCAATTCCTTGTTGGACCAATTTCAGAGACTTAGGCTCTCTTTCTCATGAAGAGCCAAAGGCAACTAAACACAAACTAGTGTTTGCAACCACTAATTCAGCAATTAAACATGAAATTAGTCCAAATATCAAACACCCATAGTCAATCAAGCCCTAAAACATAAGACCCATCAATCACCCATACTAGGGTTGAGCCACAACCCTAGCTGATGGGTCTAGCTACTCATAATTTAAGAGAAAAACAAAGAAATAAATGAAGATAAACTCATAATAATTAATTACTAAATAGAACTTGAAGATTCAATGATGAAATTAAGCTAAAATTACTCAAAATAGCAAAAGAAACGAAGTCACGAGTGTAGCTCTACGTACAAAACTATCTGATGACCTAAAAATGGGAAAAGAATCTATTTATAACTAGGCTGAAAATCTCGGACAAAAATACCCCTGCGGGACTAGTGCGGACCGCACAAAATCAAGTGCGGCCGCACTAAGGCTCTTGACTTGAATATACAGCTCTCTGAACTTGGGCAATGCGGACCGCACAAAGTCTAGTGCGGCCGCGATGGCTTCTAGTGTGGTCCGCATGAAATGGAGCGTGGACCGCATTGGGCTTCAATCTTCAAACAGGCATCTCTCTGAAACATGGCTCTGCGGACCGCACTAAATCGAGTGCGGCCGCAGTGACTCCAATGCGGACCGCAGAAAATCCTGTGCGGCCGCATTGCCTTTTTGGCCTGAGATGCACACTCTCTGAACTTCACTTGTGCGGACCGCATGAAATGGTGTGCGGCCGCACTGGCCCTGTTTGACTGAGCTTTGCCTTGTTTTGGTACTTGTGCAAGTTTCACTCCTTTTTGAGCTGGTATTTGACACATTGTCACCTTGTTGATCAAACCTACAATCAAGCACAACTTGTGAGCCTTTGGGACTATTTTGTACACATTTCTAATCTACACTTGAGCATCAAGTAGTGTAAAATGCATCATATTCCCTAGTTATCAACTCCCCCAAACTTAAGCTTTTGCTTGTCCTCAAGCAAACAAAATAAGACCCACCCCTTAAGGGAAAATCCAAGAAAATTCAGCTGTCCTAAAGTGACCTCATCTAGCATCAATTAGGACTAACAATTGCGCTCAATACAAATGAATCATTAACAACATTTACTCTTTTAACACCATAGATTAAGTGCGACACAAGATCATCAAGAGTTGACTCAACACATCAAAGAACTCTTTCTATTACTTTGGTCATTGTGGAACCCAAACTCACACATCCTCAGCTCTCCCTAAGCAAACCTCATCTTTAGAATAGTGGCACTCAGAACGAGGTTAATGGAAATTCACTCATCTCTCTCAAAGAAAAGTTGATGTTCTTAACGTCAATACCACACAAGAGGGGGGGGGGGGGGAGTGATTTGTGTGGTACCCAATTTTCGCACTAGAAGAACCTGGTTCTTCTAGGTGTACTTACTACTACTGTTTGCGGAATTAAAAGTGCATAAAATAAAGAACTCAGAGATTTTTACGTGGAAAACACCTGGCTCAAAAGGTGAAAAAACCATGACCTACTACTCAGTAGGATTTTCCCAAACTTCCACTAAAATCACTGAGCCAAAACAGCATTTACAAAACTCTTGTAAACCTAAGGATTGAACTCTAATCCCAGTGTGGCACACAGCCTCAACTGCTGCGACACTTTCAAGTTAACTCTAACTTGAATACTCAAAGTACCTAATACAATTGCTTCTATGAAAGCTGGAAAGGTACAACTTTAAACCACCTACTACAATTGAACTAGAATAAGAATAAACACAATGGAATTGGTTCTTCTATCTTGTCCAAGTAGCTTCAGGAATGCACACTTGAATCTCACATAAATTGCTTGCAAAATTGCCTAGCTCTTTTGCTCTTAATTTAGTTTTAACTTCTGCGTATGTGCAACACCTGTAAAAGAGAACAATCATAGTTATTTAAAGAGTTAGTAATCAGAGTTTGATTGAGACTCAATTGCTGATCCTTCATCAAATTCGAGTCCTAGAACAATACAAACTCCAACCCTTATTCTTGATCCGGATTTAGTTCTCTTCACATAAGGAAACTTCATCTCCTTATCCTTTATGCAACCTTTTCGATCAGTTCAGAAGATATTGTTGCTGATCCTTGAGACTTATCTTCTTCACATGCATCTCACATGTATAAGTAGATAACCACTGTGTCTCTCATGATGAACCTGGTTCATGACTGAGTTCATTTGTCAATCTTCAAAACTTCATCTGAACTTGGGCCAACAAATTTCCCCTTTTTGATGATGACAAACACTGTGCTTTTACTGATCAGAGAACCTGTGGAACTCAGCTTAATTATCAACACTTTAACTTAGAAATCTAACTTATCATTAAGGACCAAGTTTAATCAGGTTATAAGTATCACTTTATTTCAGAATACAAAGTAAAGCACAATATCTCTTCCCCCTTTTGGCATCATCGAAAAGTTGCGTATAATGTAAATCCCAGATTTTAATTATTACTCATGGCCACTGGGGCAACTGCAAGTGAAAACATGATTCAGTTAATCAATAATCAACTAGCAAAAATTTAACTATTAAGATCAGAAGCTACATAGACCAAGAGAAAAAGTACATTGTCATTGATTAGGAAATGTTTCTACAAAGCAGACCACAAAAAGAAAGAAAAACATCCAACCATGAGCAACAAAAACAAAGAAAAGTCCCGAATCTGGGTCACTGGGGGGTTAGACTGGTTCAAAGATAGGAACTGAAAAATCTAAGGCTTGGAGGAACTAGAGGGTTGGGATTGGAGAAGGTTGAGCATGGTCTGAAGCATCCCTTCACTCTTTTCCTTTTCCTTTGCTAGCTCTGCTTTGAGGCCATTTCTCTCATTTTCCAGTTCAGCAATACGAGCCTAGAGCCTAGCAATTTCTGCATCTTTTGTTCCACATTCTTGAACCAACGCCCTAACCTTGCTGTTCACAGGAGTCTGCAGAGATGAACCAGGTTCAACTGGGGTAGCATTCACTGGATAGTCACAAGCCATAAGAGTCTTGACACCAAAGTGCTCCTTGCTTGATGCCATTTCCCACTTCTTCAAAGGTACATTTAGCCTTTCCAGAACAGTAGTCAATAGGAACCCATATGGTGTGGCATGAGCTTTGGAGCCATTGATGACTCTATCCAGTAGTTTGACAATAAAAACAGGCCAGTTTATCTGTATTCCTCTCACAAGGCACTCCATGAGGACCAAGTCCATGTAATTGGCAGTGTGCCTTCTCTCCTGCCTTGGCAGCAAGCATTTGTTCACAAACTCAAATAACACCTTGTGCTCAGCCCTCATCTCACTCTTCTGAACAAACCTGGCTTCAGGCACATCTTCAGCAGTTGCAGAATCATAAAAGTTTCTTGTGATTTGGAGTGCAGTAGGAAGAGAATCCAGACAAGGCCACCTTTGCCTAGTGTAATCATCATATCCCACACTGGGAATGTCTAGAATCTCACCCAATTTAGGCACATCAAACTGCACCTTTACTCCTTTCACCATGCTGGTGACAACCCCATTCTTGACAGTGGCATTGGCCATGAACTCAATCAGCTCCTTCCTGGCCAGTTTCCCATCCAATTGAAGGACCATGTCCTTCCATCCTTGGGCAGCTAGGGCATCCACCAATCTTATCATACCTGGCTTCTCCAGGTCTTTCAACAACCTGCCTTTCAAGATCTTTCTCCTGCCAAAGATGGCAAATCTATCCTGCTCTTTCTCAGACTCCTCCTCTTCTTCTTCTCCACTCCATTCTTCTTCTTCAATAATTTTCTTTTGTTTTCCCTTCACAGCAGATCTAGTTCTTTTAGCCAACGAGGGCTCAGCAGATGCAGGTACAGAGGATGACTTCTTGGTCGAAGTCTTGGAACTCTTTGGTATGGGTGTTGGAACCTTTTCAGTTGTTCCTCTTTCTTGATGGACCAGGTCCATCTCTTCTTCTTCTTCTTCTACAACCTTAACACTCTCCACAACTTTTGCCTTTCCTTTTTCCCTCTTTTTCTTCCTGCTTTCTTCCAGTGCTTTCTGCAACTCTTCCTCACTTTGTTTAACCCTGCTTCTAGTTGCTCTTCCCTTTGAAGGGACAGTAGACTTAGGAGATGACTTTGCTTTTCTTTGCTGGCTTGGAAGCAGTTGGAGCTTTTAGGGAAGAAGCCTTGCGCTTCTTTGGATCATAGCTGGCCCCAACCTTCTTCAAGATGTCAGCCAGGATTTCTTCAACAAATGAACTAGGTTCATCTTGTTGTTCACTCAAATGAACAAGACCTTCAGCAGCATCACCGGACCCACTTCCCCCTGACTTGGTGCCACTTTCCTCTACCCCTCCACAGATTGAAAGCATTTTGTCTTTACTTTTCTTTCCCCTTCTACTAGACTCAGCCTCCTTCACTTCTTTCACAGACCCAACCAACACAAACCTATTTTCCACCGTTTCTACTGTGAGCACGTGATTTTTGCCCTATATGAATTACTCCCATAAATTCAAAACAAAACAACTCATTTTCATTATTTGCAATTGATGGATTTTGGTGGCATTTCTTGTTAATTGTTTGCATTTGTTTGTGCACGTTTATTATTGTTTAAATCATGGAAAAAATACAAAAAAATACTTGGCATTCGTTTAGGATTTAGTTTCATATCTTAGGATTAATTAGTAGTGAAGGGAAAAGCAAAGAAAATAACAAAAATGGTCTTTTGCATTTTTAGTTTTAATTTGCCTTAATTTGTGTAATTGGAATCTAAGAGATATAATTTTAGGCTCAATTTGGTTTTGGTTTTTTTTTAGCATTTCATAAAAATCAGAAAAAATAAAAAAAAATATATAAAATAAATAAATAAAATACAAAAGAAAAGAAGAAAAAAAAAATAAATTGAGAATTTGAAAAATTAAATAGGCTGGTGTGCAACCTGGGCCAAAATGGTTTAACCCAAATGAAATCCAACCCCAATACCCAACGAACCGGCCCAGTTCCGCCCCTTTACCCGATCCGGTCCAGCCCCAATACCCCAAACGACGTAGTTTTGGGCTAGGATTAATCCTGGTCGTCGAGGTTTGATGATCGGACGGTTGGGAAGCCTGGGTCACTTAATATTTAAGTGTCCAAACGCACTCCCCTACCCCCCTCGTCTCCCGTCTCTCACCCCCAACCTTAGAGATTCTCAGGCCACCACCCTCCGCCGCTGTCCGCCGCCGGAAATCGCCTACGGCGGCGGCGGAATTCCAACCGCCTCCAAATTAACACCCTTGAATTCTTTTCCCCTCTTCTTTCCATATCTGGCCTTAGATTCACTCAAAACACCGTCGAACTGCTCGAATATTGGATCAAAAAAGCTCCGGCCAAGACGCAAAGTCATCCAAATCCAACCAAATGAACACCCTGGGACCGCC
>NC_031989.1:51886645-51902887 GCF_001879085.1 Nicotiana attenuata
GCGTGGTATGACTGATTATATTCCCAGCAGGGTGATTTCTTTTCTAAAGGCCCAGCGGATGGTTGGGAAAGGTTGTCTATCTTATTTAGCTTTCGTGAGAGATATTGGAGCTGAGACTCCCATTCTTGACTCCGTCCCCGTCGTGAGGGACCTCCCTGATGTGTTTCCAGCAGACCTGCCGGGCATGCCACCGGACAGAGACATCGATTTTGGTATTGATCTGACACCGGGCACCAAGCCCATCTCTATCCCTCCATATCGCATGGCACCAGCAGAGTTGAAAGAACTAAAGGATCAACTTTAGGAACTCCTAGATAAGGGGTTTATTCGTCCCAGTGTGTCACCGTGGGGTGCACCGGTTCTATTTGTGAAGAAGAAAGATGGCACAATGAGGATGTGCATTGATTACAGACAGTTGAACAAGGTGACAGTGAAGAATAAGTATCCACTACCTCGTATTGATGATTTGTTTGACCAGCTCCAGGGGGCAAGGGTATTTTCGAAGATTGATCTCCGTTCAGGCTATCACCAGCTGAAGATCAGGGATTCGGATATTATGAAGACCGCCTTCAGGACTAGATACGGGCACTATGAATTCCTGGTTATGTCTTTTGGGCTGACTAATGCCCCAGCTGCGTTCATGCACTTGATGAACAGTGTATTTCGGCTGTATCTGGATTCATTTGTTATCGTTTTTATAGATGATATCCTGGTGTACTCGCGTAGCCAGGAGGAGCATGCTCAGCACTTGAGAGTGGTGTTACAGAGGTTGAGGGAGGAGAAACTTTATACAAAGTTCTCCAAATGTGAGTTTTGTCTTGAGTCTGTAGCTTTTCTGGGACACGTGGTTTCCAGCGATGGTATTCAAGTTGATCCAAGGAAGGTAGAGGCAGTACAGCGTTGGCCCAGACCGTCTTCAGCCACGGAGATTCGGAGTTTCCTCGGTTTGGCAGGTTATTATCGCCGATTCGTCCAGGGTTTTTCCTCTATTGCTTCGCCCTTGACTAAATTGACGCAGAAGGGTGCACCATTCGTATGGTCGGACGAGTGCGAGGAGAGCTTTCAGAAGCTCAAGACAGCTTTGACCACAGCTCCAGTGTTAGTTTTGCCATCAGCCTCAGGTTCTTACACTGTGTATTGTGATGCTTCAAGAGTTGGGATCGGATGTGTGTTGATGCAGGAGGGTAGAGTTATTGCATATGCTTCTCGTCAGTTCAAGCCTCATGAGCAGAACTACCCCGTACATGATTTGTAGTTGGCTGCTATAGTTCATGCGTTGAAGATTTGGAGGCACTACTTATACGGCGTATCTTGTGAGGTATATACTGATCATCGCAGCCTTCAGCAATTGTTCAAACAGAAGGATCTTAATTTGAGGCAGCGGAGGTGGCTTGAGTTACTCAAGGACTATCACATTACCATTTTGTATCACCCGGGGAAGGCCAATGTAGTGGCCGATGCTTTGAGCCGAAAGGCGGTCAGTATGGGTAGCTTGGCGTACATTCCAGTTGGGGAGAGGCCCTTTGCAGTTGATGTTCAGGCTTTGGCCAATCGGATGGTGAAGTTAGATATTTCAGAGCCCAGTAGGGTATTGGCTTGTGTAGTTTCTAGGTCTTCCTTATATGACCGCATCAAAGAGCGCCAATATGATGATCCACATTTGCTTGTCCTGAAGGAAAGGGTTCAGCACGATGATGCTAGGGATGTGACTATTGATGAAGACGGCGTGATGAGGATGCAGGGCCGGATTTGCGTGCCTAATGTGGATGGACTTCGGGGGTTAATATTAGAAGAGGCCCACAGCTCGCGGTATTCCATTCATCCGGGTGCCGCGAAGATGTATCAGGATTTGAGGCAGCACTACTGGTGGAGGAGAATGAAGAAAGATATAGTGAGTTATGTAGCTCGGTGTCTCAACTGTCAGCAGGTCAAATATGAGCATCAGAGACCCGGTGGTGTACTTCAGCGGTTAGATATTCCCGAGTGGAAGTGGGAGAGGATTACTATGGATTTTGTGAGTGGTCTCCCTCGTACCTCAAAGAAGTTTGATTCAATTTGGGTGATTGTGGATCGGCTGACCAAGTCCGCGCACTTCATTCCGATGTGTACTACCTATTCTTCGGAGCGGTTGGCAGAGATTTTCATCCGGGAGATTGTTAGGTTGCATGGGGTCCCAGTTTCTATCATCTTGGATAGGGGCACTCAGTTTACTTCCCAGTTTTGGAGGACTTTTCAGCGAGAGTTGGGTACACAGGTAGAGTTGAGCACCGCATTTCATCCTCAGACGGACGGACAGTCCGAGCGTACCATTCAGATACTGGAGGACATGTTGCGTGCATGTGTTATTGATTTTGGAGGTTCTTGGGCTGAGTTCTTGCCACTTGCAGAGTTCGCGTACAACAACAGCTATCAGTCCAGCATTCAGATGGCACCGTATGAGGCCTTATATGGGAGACGGTGTAGGTCTCCGGTTGGTTGGTTTGAGCCCGACGAGGCTAGACTATTGGGGACAGAGTTGGTTCAGGATGCCTTAGAGAAGGTGAAAGTGATCCAGGAGAGACTTCGTACAGCTCAGTCGCGTCAGAAGAGTTATGCGGACCGGAAGGTTCGAGACGTATCCTACATGGTNTATGAACTATCATCACTGTTTTCCTCACTGTTTGAAATATTATTTGAACTCAGTCCATGTGATTTACACTGTTTTCTTGAACTCAGCCATATTTACTCAAACTTGGAGTTTTAAACTGATATTTGAACTATTGTTTGAGCTGAGTATCATTGCTTTACTGTTGCCCGAGGGGCTGTTGACTATTTCTGGACTGATTGAAGCCGAGGGCCTTATGTGAGGGCATGATGAGTGAGGTGAGGAGGCTTTCACGCCTCGTATTGATACTGTTCAGGCTTTCAGGCCTTGTTGATAGCGCTTGGGCTGTAGGAGCCCCTCCGGAGTCTGCACACCCACAGTGAGCGCGGGTACCCATTTAGAATTGGACAGTGGTAACAATGACACTGTCATACGTGTTTTGGTCAGGTAACAATGACTGACCAATCAGGTAACAATGGCTGACCAGTGGTAACAATGGCACTGAAACACGCGTTGGGTCAGGTAACAATGGCTGACCAGTCAGGTAACAATGGCTGACCAGTGGTAACAATGGCATTGAAACACGCGTTGGGTCAGGTAACAATGGCTGACCGGTCAGGTAACAATGACTGACCATACTTGAGCATACTTGTTTTATTAATTGTTTTCAAAGAGAATTTCTTGCTAGGTTTCACTGGTTCCTACTGTTTACTTGATTTTACTGTTTGAGATGGCATTATCTGTGCCTGTGTGGGATTTTATATTCTCAGTCGTTATTCATTTTTATTGCTCACTGGGTCGGAGTACTCACATTACTTCCTGCACCATGTGTGCAGAGACAGGCACCGCTGAGTTCGTACCTGAGCGCTGATTTCCTTCTAGACCAGGCGGACCAGGAGAGACGAGGTAGCTGTCGACGTCCACAGCCCCGTTTCTTCCTTATCTTCTGCATATTTTATTCATCTTCAGACTATGTTTTCCAGACTTGTAGTATATTTTTCATCAACTCTGTAGTAGCTCGTGACTTGTGACACCCCGATCATCGGGCTGAGTTTGGGATGGTTGTTTCCGTTATGTTACGTTTATTTCCGCACGTGTGATTAATCAGTATTTATGGATTAAACCTGTTTATGCTAAGAAAATGTTAAAAGCAAATGTTGATTGTTTCTGTTGGCTGGCCTTGTCTTCACGAGAGGCGCCATCACGACCGGGTGGGAATTGGGTCGTAACAAGTTGGTATCAGAGCCTAGGTTACTAGGTCTCACGAGTCATGAGCAGGTTTAGTAGAGTCTCGCGGATCGGTACGGAGACGTCTGTATTTATCCTCGAGAGGCTGCAGAACCCTTAGGAAAACTTCACCTTCTTGAAATTCTTGTGCGATTTTGTTGATCCGGGAACTAAACTTCTGTATCCCATTCTCTCGCAGATGGCGAGGACTCGCGCTACAGGACCAGGCGGACGACCACCGGTACCACCTACTGAGGGCACTAGAGGCCGTGGACGCGGTCGTGGTCGTGGTAGGGGTAGAGCCGCGAGGGCAACGCCTGTTGCTCCACCAGTTGCTCCGGCTCAGGATCAGGCCCCAGCTGCAGACATTCCAGCATCACCTGTTCAGGCACCGGCAGTGCCCATTGTGATTCCGGGTCTTCAGGAGACCTTGGCTCAGATACTATCAGTTTGCACTGGCCTAGCCCAGGTGGTTTCAGCCACTACTGCAGCGGCTACCTCTCAGGCCGGGGTGGCAGTCAGACCCCCGCCGCTCGCACGCCGGAGCAGGTTATGCAGGGTTTACAGTCACCGGGAGCAGCTCCAGCTCAGCCAGTTGCACCAGTCGCGCCAGTTCAGGACTTTGTAGTCCCAGTTATGCCAGACGATGAGCAGCGTCGTCTTGAGAGGTTCAGTAGGCTCCAGCCTCCATTTTTCAGTGGTGCTCAGGGTGAGGACGCCCAGGGATTTCTGGACAAGTGTCAGCCTATGCTTCAGACAGCAGGGATTTTGGAGACCAGCGGGGTAGCATTCACCGCATTTCAGTTCACTGGGGCTGCCTTCACATGGTGGGAGTCGTACGAGCGGCGTAGGCCGGCAGGTGCAGCGCCTTTGTCATGGCAGGAGTTCTCCACTATCTTTTTGGAGAAGTGGGTACCACAGTCTCAAAGAGAGGAGCTGCATAGGCAGTTCGAGTGGCTTCGATAGGGAGACATGGCTGTGACCCAGTATGAGGCAAGATTTTCTGAGTTGGCCCGTCATGCCTCGTGGATAGTTCCGACCGACTGAGAGAGGATCAAGAGGTTTGTGGATGGACTTAACTATCACCTTCGTGTTCTGATGACTCGAGAGAGAGTTCTGGGTATTTCCTTCGAGGATGCAGTTGATATTGCTCGTGATATTGAGATGGCTCGCCGTCAGGACAGAGAGGAGAGGGAGGCTAAGAGGCCTTGAGGTTCTGGTAGCTTCAGTGGTGCTCCGTCTAGGGGTCAGTTCCAGCAGAGCAGAGGTCGTTCATTTAGGCCTCCTCAGTCAGCTCGCTCTGAGTATCGTGGGTCATCTTCCGGCCGAGGTCATCAGGGTTATCAGCAGAGCCAGCCATCTCTCAGCGCTCTTCCAGCTCAGGGTTCATCACGAGCTCCATCTGTTCAGGGTTCCTCCAGACCGAGTGCGTCAGCCAGTCACTCTGATGTGCGGGGTTCACTTCAGTCCCATTCTCCAGCACCCGGGAGCTGTTGTGAGTGCGGGGAGATTGGGCACATGTGGAGGCATTGTCCTCGGCGCCGTGGTAGTCAGTCTCAGCAGAGGGGCCAGCCCTCGTCTTCTGGCCCATCCTCTTCAACACCCGCCCCGCCAGCTAGGGGTGAGACTCAGGCAACTAGGGGTCGCCCCAGAGGGGGAGGCCGATCGGGCGGTGGCCAGGCACGATTCTGTGCTCTCCCAGAGGGAGACGCTATTGCATCAGATGCTGTTATCACAGGTATTATTTCAGTCTGCCACAGAGATGCCTCTGTCTTGTTTGATCCCGGTTCTACCTATTCCTATGTGTCTTCATATTTTGCTCATCACCTGGGTACGACCCCGAGGGTGTCTTGCCTTGCCTGTTCACGTATCCACCCCGGTGGGTGATACTATTATTGTGGATCATGTATATCGATCTTGTCTGGTGACTATTGGGGGTCTGGAGACCCGAGTCGATTTGTTGTTGTTAGGCATGGTAGATTTTGATGTTATTCTGGGTATGGACTGGCTTTCTCCGTACCATGCTATTCTGGACTGTCATGCCAAGACAGTTAGGTTGGCTATTCCGGGTGTTCCGAGGATTGAGTGGCGTGGTATGACTGACAATGTTCCTAGCAGGGTGATCTCTTTCCTAAAGGCCCAGCGGATGGTTGGGAAAGGTTGTCTATCGTATTTGGCTTTTGTGAGAGATGTTGGGGCTGAGACTCCCAGTCTCAATTCTGTTCCCGTTGTGAGGGACTTCCCTGATGTGTTCCCATCAGACCTGCCGAGCATGCCACCGGACAGGGACATTGATTTTGGTATTGATCTGGTGCCGGGCACTCAGCCCATTTCTATTCCTCCGTATCGCATGGCATCGGCAGAGTTGAAAGAATTAAAGGATCAGCTTCAGGAACTCCTAGATAAGGGGTTTATTCGTCCTAGTGTGTCACCGTGGGGTGCACCGGTCTTGTTTGTGAAGAAAACGGATGACACAATGAGAATGTGCATTGACTACAGGCAATTAAACAAGATGACAGTGAAGAACAAGTATCCCCTGCCCCGTATTGATGATTTGTTTGACCAGCTCCAAGGGGCAAGGATATTCTCCAAAATTGACCTCCGTTCAGGCTATCACCAGCTGAAGATTAGGGACTCAGATATTATGAAGACTGCTTTCCGGACGAGATATGGGCACTATGAGTTTCTAGTTATGTCCTTTGGGTTGACTAATGCCCCAGCCGCATTCATGCACTTGATGAACAGTGTATTTCGGCCGTATTTGGATTCATTTGTGATTGTTTTTATTGATGATATCCTGGTGTACTCGCGTAGCCAGGAGGAGCACGCACAGCATTTTAGAGTGGTATTACAGAGATTGAGGGAGGAGAAGCTTTATGCAAAGTTCTCCAAGTGTGAGTTCTGGCTTGGTTCTGTGGCTTTCCTGGGGCACGTGGTGTCCAGTGATGGTATTCAGGTTGATCCAAAGAAGATAGAGGCGGTACAGAGTTGTCCTAGACCGTCCTCAGCCATGGAGATTCGGAGTTTCCTCGGTTTGGCGGGTTATTATCGCCGGTCCGTCCAGGGTTTTTCATCTATTGCTTTACCCTTGACCAAGTTGACGCAGAAGGGTGCACCATTTGTGTGGTCTGATGAGTGTGAGGAGAGCTTTCAGAAGCTCAAGACAGCTTTGACCACGGCTCCAGTGTTGGTGTTGCCATCAGCTTCAGGTTCTTACACTGTATATTGTGATGCTTCGAGAGTTGGGATCAGATGTGTGTTGATGCAGGAGGGTAGGGTTATTGCATATGCTTCTCGTCAGTTGAAGCCCCATGAGAAGAACTACCCAGTACACGATTTGGAGTTAGCTGCTATAGTTCATGCTTTGAAGATTTGGAGGCACTACTTATATGGCGTATCTTGTGAGGTATATACGGATCATCGCAGCCTTCAGCATTTGTTCAAACAGAAGGATCTTAATTTGAGGCAGCTGAGGTGGCTTGAGTTACTCAAGGATTATGATATTACCATTTTGTATCACCCGGGGAAGGCCAATGTGGGCCGATGCTTTGAGCCGAAAGGCGGTCAGTATGGGTAGTTTGGCGTACATTCCAGTTGGGGAGAGGCCCTTTACAGGTGATGTCCGGGCGTTGGCCAATCGGATGGTGAGGTTAGACATTTCGGAGCCTAGTCGGGTGGTGGCTTGTATGGTTTCTCGGTCTTCCTTGTACGACCGCATTAGAGAGCGCCAGTATGATGACCCGCACTTGCTTGTCCTTAAGGACAGGGTTCAGCACGATGATACCAGGGATGTGGCTATTGATGATGCTGGTGTATTGAGGATGCAGGGCCGGATTTGTGTGCCCAATGTGGATGGCTGCGGGAGTTGATATTAGAGGAGGCCCATAGCTCGCGGTATTCCATTCATCCGGGTGCCGCGAAGATGTACCAGGATCTGAGGAAGCATTACTGGTGGAGGAGAATGAAGAAAGATATTGTGAGTTATGTAGCTCGGTGTCTCAACTGTTAGCAGGTCAAATACGTACATCAGAGGCCCGGTGGTGTATTTCAGCGGATGGATATTCCGGAGTGGAAATGGGAGAAGATTACTATGGATTTTGTGAGTGGTCTCCCTCGTACCTCAAGGAAGTTTGATTCGATTTGGGTGATTGTGGATCGACTGACCAAGTCCGCGCACTTCATTTCGGTGTGTACTACCTATTCTTCGGAGCGGCTGGCAGAGATTTTCATCCGGGAGATTGTTCGGTTGCATGGGATCCCAGTTTCTATCATCTCAGATAGGGGTACTCAGTTTACTTCTCAGTTTTGGAGGACTTTTCAGGGAGAGTTGGGTACACAGGTAGAGTTGAGCACCGCATTTCATCCTCAGACGGACGGGCAGTCCGAGCGTACCATTCAGATATTGGAGGACATGTTGCGTGCCTGTGTTATTGATTTTGGAGGTTCTTGGGCTGAGTTCTTGCCACTTGCAGAGTTTGCTTACAACAACAGCTATCAGTCCAGTATTCAGATGGCGCCGTATGAGGCCTTATATGGGAGACGGTGTAGATCTCCGGTTGGTTGGTTTGAGCCCAGCGAGGCTAGACTATTGGGGACAGAGTTGGTCCAGGATGCCTTAGATAAGGTGAAAATGATCCAGGAGAGACTTCGTACAGCTCAGTCGCGTCAAAAGAGTTATGCGGACCGGAAGGTTCGAGATGTATCTTACATGGTGGGCGAGAAGGTTTTGTTGAAGGTTTCGCCTATGAAGGGCGTTATGAGATTTGGAAAGAAAGGAAAGTTGAGTCCACGGTTCATTGGTCCTTTTGAGATACTTAGGAGAGTTAGGTAGGTGGCCTACATGCTTGCTTTGCCACCCAGCTTGTCGGGAGTCCACCCGGTATTTCATGTTTCTGTGCTCCGGAAGTATGTTGGAGACACGGCAATGTGTTAGACTTCAGCACGGTTCAGTTAGATGATGACTTGACTTATGATGTGGAGCCAGTGGCTATCTTGGGTCGTCAGGTTCGAAAATTGAGATCAAAGGATATAGCTTCGGTGAAGGTGCAGTGGAGAGGTCGGCCCGCGGAGGAGGCTACTTGGGAGACCGAGGGGGAGATGCGGAGCAGATATCCTCACTTGTTTGAGACTCCAGGTATGTTCCTTGACCCGCTCGAGGACGAGCGTTTGTTTTAGTTGGGGAGGATGTGACGACCCGGCCCGTCGTCACGTGAGTTACCGCCCCGTTGTCCCCATATTATGTTCCCCTGCATTTCAGTATTGGTATTTGAGGTGATCGGATGGAATTGGATTGGTTTTAGTTGGAAATGAGGCACTTGGCCTCTTAGAAGGAAGCTTGTTTTGGAAAAGTCAACCGGAAGTTGACTATATAGTTACAGGGCTGTTAATTCCGATGATTCGGTTAGCTTCGAGGGATGATTTGTGACGTAGGAGTGTGGTCGGGATTGAATTTGGAGGTCCGGTGTAGAATTAGGCTTGAATTGGCGAATGATGAATTTTGGCGAATTCCGGTTGGTAGGTGAGATTTTGATCCGGGAGTCGGAATGGAATTCCGAGAGTTTCAGTAGCTTCGTTGGGTGATTTTGGATGTGCGGGTTAAATTTCAGGTCATTTGGACGTCGTTTGGTTGGGTTTTTGAACGAATGTGAGTTTCGGAAGTTTTTAAGAAACTTAGGCTTGAATCCGATGTGATTTAATGGTTTTAGCGTTGTTTAACGTGTTTTGAGGATTGGAACAAGTTTGAATAAGGTTTTAGGATGGGTTGGTGCTTTTGGTTGAGGTTCCGGGGGCCTCGGGGGTGAATTTGAGTGGTGAAACGAGAGTTTTTGAAGTTGTAACGGGTCTGCAAATTGCTGTCATCTGGTATTTCCACTTCTGCGGAAATGGACCGCAGAAGCGGTTCCGCAGAAGCGGGTATAAGGGTGCAGAAGCAATTTTGGTGCTTGAGTGAAGAGTTCCGCATAAGCGGACCCTTTTCCGCATCAGCGTGTCCGCAGGAGCGCGTTTGTAACCGCAGAAGCGGTCTTGGGAGATCCGCTAAAGCGGATAGTGAATCGCAAAAGCGTAAGCTGTGTAATTAATGAAAAACCGCATAAGCGGTCATTTGGCCGCAGAAGCGGTCCTGCATAAGCGGTAGCGGGACCGCAGAAGCGAAAAAGGACTGTTGGCAGAAGGTTTAAAGGGGGTTTAATTCATCCGCGAGCTCCACCATTTTTCCTCCATTGTTGAGCGAGCTTGGGAGCTATTGACGCGATTTTTAGAGGATTTTGACTGGGAAGTAATTGGAGGTAAGTCCTATGGTCCAGAAATATCACTTATTTGAAGAATCTACTTTTAATTCTTGGAAAAATTGGGAAAAATTGGAAGAAGTAGGGCTTATATTTTGGAATGAAAATTGGGATTTGGAGGGGTATTTGAACTCCGATTTTGATGAATTGGATATGTATGGACTCGTGGCGAGACGAGGAATCCGGTGATGTAAATTTCGTAATTTTTTGAGAAGTGGGCACGGGGCTCGGATTTTGCCAACTTCGTGATTTTTGATATTTTTCGAGTCTTTTCGATTGGGTTATGATTCATTAGCCTATTGTGACGTACTCCTTGTGGTTTTGGTTAGATTCGACGTGCGTAGAGGTCGGTTTGAGGGGCAAAGGCGTCGTGAGCTAGAGATTTCACCGGTTCGAGGTGAGTAATGATTTTGAATGACGTCCTGAGGGTTTGAAACCCCGGATTTGCACAACTTGGTGCTATGTTGAGATGAGACACGCGTTCCATGACGAGCGCGGGGTCATTTACTATTGGGGACTGTGACTTGGTCCAGTCCGGATGATATTTTACCGCGTATTAGCAATGACTTGTTGTTTTTAGTATGATTTGGGCTTATTGCCATATTTGGGGCTTATTGCCGACTGTTTGAACTCTTTATGAACTATCATCACTGTTTTCCTCACTGTTTGAAATATTATTTGAACTCAGTCCATGTGATTTACACTGTTTTCTTGAACTCAGCCATATTTACTCAAACTTGGAGTTTTAAACTGATATTTGAACTATTGTTTGAGCTGAGTATCATTGCTTTACTGTTGCCCGAGGGGCTGTTGACTATTTCTGGACTGATTGAGGCCGAGGGCCTTATGTGAGGGCATGATGAGTGAGGTGAGGAGGCTTTCAGGCCTCGTATTGATACTGTTCAGGCTTTCAGGCCTTGTTGATAGCGCTTGGGCTGTAGGAGCCCCTCCGGAGTCTGCACACCCACAATGAGCGCGGGTACCCATTTAGAATTGGACAGTGGTAACAATGACACTGTCATACTTGTTTTGGTCAGGTAACAATGACTGACCAGTCAGGTAACAATGGCTGACCAGTGGTAACAATGGCACTGAAACACGCGTTGGGTCAGGTAACAATGGCTGACCAGTCAGGTAACAATGGCTGACCAGTGGTAACAATGGCATTGAAACACGCGTTGGGTCAGGTAACAATGGCTGACCGGTCAGGTAACAATGACTGACCATACTTGAGCATACTTGTTTTATTAATTGTTTTCAAAGAGAATTTCTTGCTAGGTTTCACTGGTTCCTACTGTTTACTTGATTTTACTGTTTGAGATAGCATTATCTGTGCCTGTGTGGGATTTTATATTCTCAGTCGTTATTCATTTTTATTGCTCACTGGGTCGGAGTACTCACATTACTTCCTGCACCATGTGTGCAGAGACAGGCACCGCTGAGTTCGTACCTGAGCGCTGATTTCCTTCCAGACCAGGCGGACCAGGAGAGACGAGGTAGCTGTCGACGTCCACAGGCCCCGTTTCTTCCGTTACTCTTCTGCANATGCAAACAATTAACAAAAAATGCCACGAAAATCAATAAAATTAAAATAAATAATGAAAAGAAATTATTTTGTTTTGAAACTATGGGAGTAATTCATGTAGGGCAAAAATCACGTGCTCACAGCTGCCCCTCTTTGCTCGGAAACACGGAGAGTTTTCATGCAAAGATAAGTGAGCAAATACGAGCGATTTTTGCCCATTTGAAACTCCGTGTGAAGCATTTTTGAAAAGTTTGACCGCACCCTGCTTCTGAGGTTGCCTACATATCCTTGGCTAAAAAGGAATCAAGTAAGTGTAGTTCGGGAAGGTCTGGTAGCTGGGACTACCATGGAGCTGTGGTTTCACTGTTGTTGCTGCTGCTGCTACTGCATACTGAACCCCCTTATCACACCGTGTCGAAATAAAAGGAAGCTAGCCTAAGCTATGATCTATGAATTACAAAAGATCCTATTTGTATCTTCAAACTTGCTCTTGTGGTCCTTGTCGCATTGTTGACTTGTATTCTTCCGGTGGAATTCTTTTGTTGCTGCCTTGAATTACATTCTGAAGTGTTCTCCCTTTCCCCAAGTGATGCTTTGACCGCTGAAACTTGAAATGTAGTCCTCTGTTCTCCAGGCGGGCTCCTGACTGCTGAAACTTGAAATGTAGTCCTCTGTTCTCCAGGCGGGCTCCTAACTGCTGAAACTTGAAATGTATGCCTCTGTTCTCCAGGCGGGCTCCTGACTGCTGAAACTTGAAATGTGTGCCTCTGTTCTCCAGGCGGGCTCCTGACTGCCGAACTTGAAAAGTATACCCTTGTTCTCCAGGTGGGCTCCTGACTGCAACAAAATAAACAAACAAAGAAAATTTTCTGCCCCAGTTTGGTAACTGGGTACGACATGTTATCAAATATTAAAAGCTAAAATGAGAATTGTACTTCCCTTGTTCTCCAGGTGGGTTCCTGACTGCTGAAATTTGAAATATATGCCTCTGTTCTCCAGGCGGGCTCCTGATTGCTGAAGCTTGAAAAGTGTTCCCTTGTTCTCCAGGTGGGCTCCTGACTGCAACGCTTGGAAAGTATTCCCTTGTTCTCCAGGTGGGCTCCTGACTGCTGAACTTGAAAAGTATTCCCTTGTTCTCCAGGTGGGCTCCTGACTACAACAAAATAAACAACAAAGAAAATTTTCTGCTCCAGTTTGGTAGCTGGGTACATGGGTAAGTGTTAAACTGAATTATTCTACCAACTATTATAAGAATTTGAAAGCTAAGTCCTATTATCCAGGGAGGTCCTGACAACTTCTAATAATTATGAACCTAAGTTATATCCTCTAGAGGTATTACCCCCACTACATTTGTTGTCTAAAAGGTCTTAAACTACTCCCCATTATCCAAGTGGGTCCTGACAACTTCTAGTTAAAAGATAGTTTTAACCTGAGTTATATCCACTGAAGGTACGATTCCCACTATATCTTGTTATCTGAAACGAACTCTAAAGCTACATCCCATTATCTAGGAGGGTCCTGAAAAACTCCTAATTGAATCCTATCTTAAACGCGCAAACTTTAAAACCAACGTGTATTCCTATTTATGCTAAATCATGCTACTCATGATTGTTTTGAAATTTAAACTAAGCCCCATTTTCAAAGAGGGTCGTGAGAATTTCCCGTCATACCTGTTTTGGGTGCTTGCTTTTTCCTTAAAGAGGGTTTTTCCAAAGCCAATGAAAACTTTCTGCCCCTGTTTCGATCAAAGAAAAATCTTGTCAGTTTTAAAAATGTGGTTAGTTGCCGGCATTCTTGCTAGGTACATCCCCGCTGCAACCCCTTGACTCTGATGACCCAAGTGTTCTATCCCATATTGTTGTTTTTGTGTTTCTGACCCCTCTTTTGAAACTTCACTCCTTCCCCACAATTATCCGACTAATCCACCGATGAAACTTCCAGTGGTCCTTTATGACTTGCTTTACTTTTCAACATCTTTGATATATTCTGGCCCTGTCTGTACAACTAGAAGCTGGTAGTTGGCCCTGACATTCTTTAGGGTTTTCACCAATAAGACTCTCTCATTTCATCATTTTCTTTCTGGCACTGGAGTGTTGTCCACCTCTCAAACACCACCACCTCCACCACCCAAACAAATTCCATGCCCTCCACCACCAATTACTCCTGTGTTCGTGGCTCCCCCACCTGTCACACTACACAGGTCTTCTAGCGAACCTTTATTCCAAACCCATGATAACCAGTATTACCCACCCAAAGCCACTTTCAAACCGCCAGAACCATGCCCTTACACTCCCCGCCTTGATCTCTCAGCAGAAGAAGAAAAGCCTCCCAAAAACCCTGAGCAAGAGGAAATGATACGGAAGGTTAAGAGCTGAGAACAGTCATTCCAAAATATGCAGGGGCTCGGAGGACAAGTGAGTGTAGCCTACACGACCTGTGCCTGTTTCCTGATGTCCAGTTGCCAGCATGATTCAAGTTACCCAAGTTTGACTTATATGATGGACATGGTGATCCGGCGGCCCACTTAAGGGGATTCTGCAACAAGATGAGAGGAGCTGGAGGAAGGGACGAGTTATTGATGGCTTACTTTAGTCAAAGTCTAAGTGGAGCAGCTTTGGAGTGGTACACACGACAGGATCATGCTCGATGGTACACTTGGGACGACCTGGCCCAAGCATTTGCATGTCATTTTCAGTACAATCTCGAAATTGTCCCTAACCGTCTGTCACTAACTAAAATTGAGAAGAAGCTCGGAGAAAGCTTCAGAGAGTATGGTTTTCGGTGGAAGGAGCAGGTGGCAAGAGTTGATCCTCCAATGAAAGAGAACGAGATGGTTGATTATTTCCTACAGGCCTTGGAGCCCACCTATTATGGTCATCTGGTGTCAGCGGTGGGAAAAACCTTCAACGAGGTCGTGAAAATGGGAAGTATGGGGGAAGAGGGTCTCAAGTCTAACAAGATTATGAGCTATTCAGCAATCAAAGCAACTACTCAGGCTATTCAGAGTGGTACTGGAGGAGTATTGGGAAAGAAGAAGAAAGAAGAGGTTGCAGTAGTGGAATCGAGAGCTTGGTCCAGAGGTCCATCACCATATTATCACCAACCTCGCCCTTACCCTCAAACCTACCCACACACCCCATATGGCCCACCGCAGCACTATTACCCACCTCCTGTCCCCAGTTTCTCTGTCCACCACGCCCAGACATACCCCCAACCTCCTACCCATGCCCAATGGCGCACACCCACCCCACAAAATACTTACTCAGCTCAAAACACCTATCCACCCCCAAGAACCAACAGAAATCCCGCTAGAATCGGTTTTCGACCTAACCCTGCATTTAAGAATGATAGGTTGCAAAAGAAGAAGACTTTCACTCCCTTAGGTAAATCTTATACTAGCTTGTACCATAGATTGAGACAGTTGGGCATGCTGAGTCCGATTGAACCCAAATTGCCAAATCCTCCCCCAAGGAATCTGGACCACTCTGTGAGTTGTGAATATTGCTCAGGTGCGCCGGGACATGACACAGAAAAATGTTGGCACTTGAAAACGGCCATCCAAGAGCTCATTGATACCCGCCGAATTGAAGTGCAAGCCCCAGAAGCGCCTAACATCACCCAAAATCCATTACCAACTCATCACGAGACCCATATGATCAAGCTAGTCCAAAAGGGAGAGCATAAGAAGCCGTCACAAACCGTGATGATGATCAGGGCTAGTGAGGATAGATCAAATGAGAAACTAGCAAAGGAGGGAGCATTGATCAAGTTAGGAGAAACAGTCAGCAAACCAGTTGTAGTGATGAAGAAAGAGCTTTTGAGCAGTGTTGCAGAAAAACAAGAACCAGTTAAAGTGGTAGTGTCGGGGGCGGCTGTCAAGCCCGCTGTGATTGTGAAAGGGGCTCGCACAAAGCCGGTTGTCATCAAGCCAGTGACTCAGCTACCAGTAATCAGTGAAAAGGCCGTCCCATGGAATTACGGCCGAGTGACAGTGATGTATCAGGGAAAGGAAGTTAAGGAAGAAGTTTGTGAAACCCATGGACTGACTCGCTCAAGAAGATGCTTTGCTCCTGACGAGCTGAGAAAGGCCAAACCCACCAAAGATAATCCAGTATCAGTGAAGAAAGCTGTAACTGAAGAAGAGGTAGAAGAATTCTTGAAGAAGATGAAGGCACAAGATTATTCCATTGTAGAACAGTTGAGAAAGACCTCGGCGCAAATCTCTTTGCTATCATTACTGATCCACTCAGATGAGCACCGCCAGGCATTGATGAAAATTTTGAATGAGGCCCACGTTCCCGATAAGATTTCTGTGAACCATCTAGAGAAAATAGCAAACAAGATTTTCGAGGTCAACAGGGTTACATTTTCTGATGATGAGCTGCCTTTGGAAGGCACTGAGCATAATAGAGCACTCTACCTCACGGTGAAATGTGAAGACTCTGTGGTCACCCGAGTGCTAGTTGATAACGGGTCCAGTGCAAACATTTGCCCTCTCTCTACCCTGGAAAAGTTAAAGGTGGACAGTGAGAGAATCCACAAGAATAGTATTTGCGTGCGAGGATTTGATGGAGGAGGCGAAGGACGACAGTTGCGGATATAGTGTTGGAAACGTGACG
>NC_031989.1:51904470-51906726 GCF_001879085.1 Nicotiana attenuata
CCAGCATGCCCTCCTGTCAAGCAGAAGCTAAGGAAATTTAAAACAGACATTAGTGTGAAAATCAAAGAAGAGGTCACCAAGCAGTTTGAGGCAAAGGTCATCCGGGTCACGCGGTATCCCACCTGGTTAGCCAATGTTGTGCCTGTGCCAAAGAAGGATGGAAAGACCAGAGTGTGCGTAGATTACCGTGACCTCAATAAGGCGAGTCCAAAGACAACTTCCCACTACCAAACATCCACATATTGATTGACAATTGTGCCAAACATGAGATTGGTTCCTTCGTGGATTGTTATGCGGGCTATCACCAGATTCTGATGGATGAGGAGGATGCGGAAAAGACGGCATTCATCACGCCTTGGGGAACGTATTGTTATAGGGTCATGCCATTTGGTTTGAAGAACGCAGGGGCAACGTATATGAGGGCGATGACCACCATGTTCCATGACATGATACATCGAGAAATTGAGGTCTATGTAGACGACGTAATCATAAAGTCGAGAAAACAATGTGACCATGTCCAGGACTTGAGGAAATTCTTCCAGAGACTCCGCAGGTACAACCTCAAACTTAATCCAGCAAAGTGTGCGTTTGGAGTTCCATCTGGGAAGTTATTGGGATTCGTGGTAAGTCGGCGCGGTATTGAGTTAGACCCGTCCAAGATCAAAGCCATTCAGGAGTTACCGCCGCCAAGGAACAAGAAAGAGGTGATGAGTTTGCTTGGCAGGTTGAATTACATCAGCAGGTTCATTTGCCAGCTCACAACGACCTGCGAGCCCATCTTTAAGCTGCTAAAGGAAGATGTTGCGGTCAGATGGACGGATGAATGTCAAGCAGCATTTGACAAGATTAAGGAGTATTTGGCTAGTCCACATGTGTTGGTCCCGCCGGAGCCGGGAAGACCCTTGATCCTTTATCTGACAGTTTTGGATAATTCTTTTGGTTGTGTACTGGGGCAGCATGATATCACAGGAAGGAAAGAGCAGGCAATCTACTACCTCAGCAAGAAGTTCACATCATATGAGGTGAAGTACACTCAACTTGAGAGGACGTGCTGTGCCTTAACCCGGGTAGCACAGAAGTTGAAACATTACTTGTCAGCCTATACCACCTATCTCATCTCTCGATTGGACCCGTTGAAGTACATTTTTCAGAAACCCATGCCCAGAGGGAGGCTGGTGAAATGGCAAATCTTGCTTACGGAGTTCGACATTGTCTACGTGACCCGGACTGCAATGAAAGCACAAGCACTGGCTGATCATTTGGCCGAGAATCCAGTTGATGATGAATATGAACCTTTGAAAACATACTTCCCCGACGAGGAGATAATGCACATTGAATAATTAGAACAAGTCGAGAGGCCAGGATGGAAACTGTTCTTTGACGGGGCTGCCAACGCCAAGTGTCGGGATAGGAGCAGTACTGATTTCTGAGACGGGGCAACACTACCCTGTCACTGCTCAACTTCGTTTCTATTGCACCAATAACATGGCTGAATACGAGGCATGTATCTTGGGTTTGAGATTGGCTATAGACATGGGTGTCCAGGAAATCTTGGTCATGGGTGACTCGGATCTTCTGGTACACCAGATTCAGGGTGAATGGGAGACACGAGATTTGAAGCTCATACCATACCGGCAGTGTTTGCATGAACTATGTCAACGGTTTCAATCAATAGATTTCAGGCATATTCCAAGGATTCACAATGAGGTTGCCGACGCTTTGGCCACTTTGGCGTCAATGCTACATCATCCAGATAAGACTTATGTGGACTCGTTACAGATTTAGGTCTGAGATCAGCATGCCTATTGTAATATGGTGGAAGAAGAGCTTGATGGTGAGTCGTGGTTCCATGATATCAAAGAATACCTCCGGATGGGAGTGTACCCAGCACAAGCTACAGGGGATCAAAAGAGAGCAATTCGACGCTTGGCAAGCGGATTTTTCTTCAGTGGAGGAGTGTTATACAAGAGAACTTCAGATCTTGGATTATTGAGATGCATGGATGCTAAACAGGCTACAGTTATCATGGCCGAGGTACATGCGGGAGTTTGTGGACCTCATATGAGTGGATATGTATTGGCAAAGAAGATTCTCCAAGCGGGTTATTATTGGCTTACTATGGAACGGGATTGCATCAGTTTCGTGCGCAAGTGTCATCAATGTCAGGTACATGGAGATTTGATTCATTCTCCACCATCTGAATTGCATACAATGTCGGCACCATGGCCGTTCGTTGCTTGGGGAATGGATGTCATT
>NC_031989.1:51906834-51915301 GCF_001879085.1 Nicotiana attenuata
ATGGCTTACTTTAGTCAAAGTCTAAGTGGAGCAGCTTTGGAGTGGTACACACGACAGGATCATGCTCGATGGTACACTTGGGACGACCTGGCTCAAGCATTTGCATGTCATTTTCAGTACAATCTCGAAATTGTCCCGGACCGTCTGTCGCTAACGTAAAATTGAGAAGAAGCCCAGAGAAAGCTTCAGAGAGTATGGTTTTCGGTGGAGGGAGCAGGCCGCAAGAGTCGATCCTCCAATGAAAGAGAACGAGATGGTTGATTATTTCCTACAAGCCTTGGAGCCTACCTATTATGGTCATCTGGTGTCAGCGGTGGGAAAAACTTTTAACGAGGTCGTGAAAATGGGAAGTATGGTGGAAGAGGGTCTCAAGTCTAACAAGATTATGAGCTATTCAGCAATCAAAGCAACTACTCAGACTATTCAGAGCGGCACTGGAGGAGTATTGGGAAAGAAGAAGAAAGAAGAGGTTGCAGTAGTGGAATCGAGAGCTTGGTCCAGAGGTCCATCATCATATTATCACCAACCTCGCCCTCACCCCCAAGCCTACCTACACACCCCATATGGCCCACCACAACACTATTACCCACCTCCTATCCCCAATTTCTCTGTCCACCATGCCCAAACATACCCCCAACCTCCTGCCCATGCACAATGGCGCACACCCACCCCACAAAATACTTACTCAGCTCAAAACACCTACCCACCCCCAAGAACCAACAGAAATCCCGCTGGAACCGGTTTTCGACCTAACCCTGCATTTAAGAATGATAGGTTGCAAAAGAAGAAGACTTTCACTCCCTTGGGTGAATCTTACACTAGCTTGTACCACAGATTGAGACAGTTGGGCATGCTGAATCCGATTGAACCCAAATTGCCAAATCCTCCCCCAAGGAATCTGGACCACTCTGTGAGTTGTGAATATTGCTCAGGTGCGCCAGGACATGACACAGAAAAATGTTGGCACTTGAAAACGGCCATCCAAGAGCTCATTGATACCTGCCGAATTGAAGTGCAAGCCCCAGAAGCGCCTAACATCACCCAAAACCCATTACCGACTCATCACGAGACCCATATGATCGAGCTAGTCCAAAAGGGAGAGCATAAGAAGCCATCACAAACTGTAATAATGATCAGGGCTAGTGAGGATAGATCAAATGAGCAACTAACAAAGGGGAGGGCATTGATCAAGGTAGAAGAAACAGTTAGCAAGCCAGTTGTAGTAATAAAGAAGGAGCTTTTGAGCAGTGTTGCAGAAAAACAAGAACCAGCTAAAGTGGTAGTGCCGGGGGCAGCTGTCAAGCCCGTTGTGATGGTAAAAGGGGCTCGCACAGAGCCGGTTGTCATCAAGCCAGTGACTCAGTTACCAGTAATCAGTGAAAAGGCCGTCCCATGGAATTACGGCCGAGTGACAGTAATGTATCAGGGGAAGGAAGTTAAGGAAGAAGTTTGTGAAACCCATGGGCTGACTCGCTCAGGAAGATGCTTTGCTCCTGACGAGCTGAGAAAGGCTAAAATCACCAAAGATAATCCAGTATCGGTAAAGAAAGCTGTAACTGAAGAAGAGGCAGAAGAATTCTTGAAGAAGATGAAGGCACAAGATTATTCCATTGTAGAACAGTTGAGAAAAACCCCGGCGCAAATCTCTTTTCTATCATTACTGATCCACTCAGATGAGCACCGCCAGGCATTGATGAAAATTTTGAATGAGGCCCACGTTCCTGATAAGATTTCTGTGAATCACTTAGAAAAAATAGCAAACAAGATTTTCGAGGTCAACAGGGTTATGTTTTCTGATGATGAGTTGCCTTTGGAAGGCACTAAGCATAATAGAGCACTCTACCTCACGGTGAAATGTGAAGACTCTGTGGTCACCCGGCTGCTAGTTGATAACGGGTCCAGTGCAAACATTTTCCCTCTCTCCACCCTGGAAAAGTTAAAGGTGGACAGCGAGAGAATCCACAAGAATAGTATTTGCGTGCAAGGATTTGATGGAGGAGGCAAGGACACAGTTGGGGATATAGTGTTGGAACTGACAATAGGTCCGGTTGAATTCACTATGGAGTTCCAGGTGCTTGACGTGGCTGTCTCTTACAATCTCTTGTTAGGCCGACCCTGGATCCATGCAGCAAAGGCAGTGCCATCTACCTTGCACCAGATGGTTAAATTCGAGTGGGACAGGTAAGAGATTGTGGTGCATGGGGAAGATAGTTCGTGTAATCTGGGTGATGCCATTGTGCCTTTCATAGAAGTTGAGGATGACAAAGGCCCATGGGTTTATCAAGTCTTTGATACCGTATCGGTTGAAAAGATCTCGGAAGGGAAGTGTATTCCTGTGCCAAAGGTAGCTGCTGCATCCGTCATGGTTGCATCGGAAATGCTGAAGAACGGATTTGTACCTGGAAAAGGCTTGGGTGCTTCTTTACAAGGCATCGTACAGCCCGTATCCCTTCCTGCAAACCTAGATACTTTTGGTTTGGGTTTCAAGCCCACTGCTGCAGACATAAGGCGAGCTAGAAAGATGAAAAAAAAAGCATGGACTCTTCCAAAACCTATCCCCCGCCTTTCCCGTTCCTTCGTCAGGCCTGGTACTAAGAAGTGCCTAGCAACAACAATGCCTAGTGGTGTGGTTGATCCCGACAAGGAGCTGATATTGAGGTTTGAAAAGCTGTTTTATGAGGTGAATGTATTGGAGGCCGGAGAAGGTCCAAGCAAGGCAGATGTTCAGTTCGTGGGGCCCCTGGCAAAGCTTAACAATTAGGAAGCAACTCCCCTTCCTACCCGGAGGGAGTCTTGGTAGTTAGTTTTGATTTCCTTTCAGTTAATCTGGATTATTTCCAAGGTTGTAATTCGGATGCTATGTTCCGTCCGTTTGGATGAGTTAAACCTTGTTATCTTAAATATTAATGAAATGCAATTTCCCTCTTTTTCATTCCTGATAGTTTTCATTTTTGTCTTTCTTTTCTTTCTTGTACAGTTCCTTTTACGCTGGTTTCAGTGATGTGTCATGCATGAGGAGTCTTCGGCCCAGTCTTAAATGCCAATCTAACTCAGAAATAATAATACAAGAAATTGAGTGTGATGACGAAATAGAATATGATGATGAGGAAGCTTTTGAGGAAATCAGTAAAGAATTAAGCCACTTTGAAGAAAAACCCAAACCTAATCTGAATGACACAGAGGCAATCAATTTAGGGGATCAGGAGAATATGCGGGAAACGAAAATAAGTGTCCATTTGGAAGCACAACTCAGAGAAGAGATAATTAAAGCACTTTTTGAGTATAAAGATGTGTTTGCATGGTCATATGACGACATGCCAGGTTTAAGCACTGATTTGGTGGTCCACAATTGCCCACTGACCCAGCATCCCCTCCTGTCAAGCAGAAGCTAAGGAAATTCAAAACAGACATTAGTGTTAAAATCAAAGAAGAGGTCACCAAGCAGTTTGAGGCAAAGGTCATCCGGGTCACGCGGTATCCCACTTGGTTAGCCAATGTTGTGCCTGTGCCAAAGAAGGATGGAAAGACCAGAGTGTGCGTAGATTACCGTGACCTCAATAAGGCAAGTCCGAAGGACAACTTCCCACTACCAAACATCCACATATTGATTGACAATTGTGCCAAACATGAGATAGGTTCCTTCGTGGATTGTTATGCGGGCTGTCACCAGATTTTGATGGATGAGGAGGATGCGGAAAAGATGGCATTCATCACGCCTTGGGGAACGTATTGTTATAGGGTCATGCCATTTGGGTTGAAGAACGCAGGGGCAACGTATATGAGGGCGATGACCACCATGTTCCATGACATGATACATCGGGAAATTGAGGTCTATGTAGACGACGTAATCATAAAGTCGAGGAAACAATGTGACCATGTCCAGGACTTGAGGAAATTCTTCTAGAGACTCCGCAGGTACAACCTCAAACTTAATCCAGCAAAGTGTGCGCTTGGAGTTCCATCTGGGAAGTTATTGGGATTCGTGGTAAGTCGGCGCGGTATTGAGTTAGACCCGTCCAAGATCAAAAACATTCAGGAGCTACCGCCACCAAGGAACAAGAAAGAGGTGATGAGTTTGCTTGGCAGGTTGAATTACATCAGCAGGTTCATTGCCCAGCTCACAACGACTTGCGAGCCCATCTTTAAGCTGCTAAAGAAAGATGTTGCGGTCAGATGGACGGATGAATGTCAAGTAGCATTTGATAAGATTAAGGAGTATTTGGCTAGTCCACCCGTGTTGGTCCCACCGGAGCCGGGAAGACCCTTGATCCTTTATCTGACCGTGTTGGATAATTCTTTTGGTTGTGTACTGGGGCAGCATGACATCACAGGAAGGAAGGAGCAGGCAATTTACTACCTCAGCAAGAAGTTCACACCATATGAGGTGAAGTACACTCAACTTGAGAGGACGTGTTGTGCCTTAACCTGGGTAGCGCAGAAGTTGAAACATTACTTGTCAGCCTATACCACCTATCTCATCTCTCGGCTGGACTCATTGAAGTACATTTTTCAGAAGCCCATGCCCACAGGGAGGCTGGCGAAATGGCAAATCTTGCTTACGGAGTTTGATATTGTCTACGTGACCCGGACTACAATGAAAGCACGAGCGCTGGCTGATCATTTGGCCGAGAATCCAGTTGATGATGAATATGAACCTTTGAAAACATACTTCCCTGACGAGGAGATAATGCATGTTGAATAATTAGAACAAGTCGAGAAGCCAGGATGGAAACTGTTCTTTGATGGAGCTGCCAACGCCAAGGGTGTCGGGATAGGAGCAGTACTGATTTCTGAGACAGGGCAACACTACCCTGTCACTGCTCAACTTCGTTTCTATTGCACCAATAACATGGCTGAATACGAGGCGTGAATCTTGGGTCTAAGATTGGCTATAGACATGGGTGTCCAGGAAATCTTGGTCATGGGTGACTCGGATCTTCTGGTACACCAGATTCAGGGTGAATGGGAGACACGAGATTTGAAGCTCATACCATACCGGCAGTGTTTGCATGAACTTTGTCAACGGTTTCAATCAATAGATTTCAGGCATATTCCAAGGATTCACAATGAGGTTGACGACGCTTTGGCCACTTTGGCGTCAATGCTGCATCATCCAGACAAGACTTATGTGGACCCGTTACAGATTCAGGTCCGAGATCAGCATGCCTATTGTAATACGGTGGAAGAAGAGCTTAATGGTGAGCCGTGGTTCCATGATATCAAAGAATACCTCCGGATGGGAGTGTACCCAGCACAAGCTACAGAGGATCAAAAGAGAGCAATTCGACGCTTGGCAAGCGGATTTTTCTTCAGTGGAGGAGTGTTATACAAGAGAACTCCAGATCTTAGATTGTTGAGATGCATGGATGCTAAACAAGCTACAGTTATCATGGCCGAGGTACATGCGGGAGTTTGTAGGCCTCATATAAGCGGATATGTATTGGCAAAAAAGATTCTCCGAGCGGGTTATTATTGGCTTACAATGGAACGGGATTGCATCAGCTTCGTATGCAAGTGTCATCAATGTCATTTACATGGAGATTTGATTCATTCTCCACCATCTGAATTGCATACAATGTCGGCACCATGGCCGTTCGTTGCTTGGGGAATGGATGTCATTGGGCCGATCGAGCCAGCGGCGTCAAATGGGCACAGGTTCTTTCTGGTAGCTATTGATTATTTCACTAAGTGGGTGGAAGCAAAAACCTTCAAATCTGTGACCAAGAAGGCAGTGGTCGATTTTATGCATTCGAATATCATCTGTCGGTTTGGGATCCGAAGGTGATCATCACAGACAATGGTGCCAATCTCAACAGTCATTTGATGGCAGAGACATGTTAGCAGTTTAAGATCACGCACCGCAATTCCACCCATATCGTCCTAAGGCAAATGGAGCAGTCGAAGCAGCTAACAAGAACATCAAGAAAATACTTCGGAAAATGGTAGAGGGGTCCAGGCAATGGCATGAGAAGTTACCTTTTGCCCTTTTAGGCTATCGCCACTACTGTTCGCACTTCAGTAGGGGCAACTCCTTATTCAGTGGTGTATGGCACTGAAGCAGTAATACTCGCAGAGGTTGAAATCCCGTCCCTTCGGATCATCGCTGAGGCGGAAATTGATGACGTTGAATGGGTTAAAGCCCGCTTGGAACAACTAAGTTTGATTGATGAAAAGAGATTGGCAGCAGTATGTCACGGTCAGTTGTACCAACAGAGAATGGCAAGAGCATATAACAAGAAGGTGCGTCCGCGGAAATTCGAAGTAGGGCAATTGGTGTTGAGGCGTATCCTACCTCATTGGGCTGAGGCGAAAGGAAAGTTCGCCCCGAACTGGCAGAGGCCTTTTGTTGTAACCAGAGTGTTGTCCAATGGCGCACTATATTTGACAGATGTGGAAGGGAAATGTGTAGAAATGGCTATCAACTCTAATGCAGTCAAGCGATACTATGCATGATTTCTTGGTTTAATTGTACTTTATTGTATTTGGCATATTTTTGAGATTGAAATGATGAAGGCATTTTGTTCTGCTATCCAAACACTTTATCCTTTGTTACCCCCTTTGAGCCTCATTCATTTTCTTTCATACCCCTCTTTCGGAATCAGCAGCAAAGATCGAAAACACAAGCATGAAAGATAAGTCACGGAAAAAGAGAAAAGAGAAAGAATGAAAAGAGAGAGAAGAAAAAGAAGAAAGAAAGGAAGAAAAAAAAACAACAAAAAGAGAAAAGGAAGAAAGAAAAAGAAAAGAAGAGGAAGAAAAAGAAATGAAAAATCACAACAAAGTAATTTTTATGACCTGAACTATGTTCGACTTGATCCCGAAAGGGTACGTAGGCAGCCTTTCCCTGAGGTTCAGTCACACCAAAACAAAATCCCAAAAGTCCCCAAGAGAGAAACTGGGGCAGAAGTTGTGATCGCTGTGAGAGATTTGATTCCGAAAGTTGTAACTGTGAACCCATGTTAAGTTGTTTTGAGCCTTTGATACCCTTCTTTCTAACCTCATCTAAAAGCCTGCATTACGGTCCAAAGAAAGACCTTCTGATCAATCTTCAGGAAGTGCCAATACGAGCAAGTAAAAGTGATTCACGTCAGGGGCAACACTCCGGTGCAGGAAAAAATGATAAAAATGAGAGAGTCTTATTGGTGAAAACCCTCACGGGCACTGTAAGGCGAAGTGAGTTGAGAGAAATCGAAATGAGAGAGTCTTATTGGTGAAAACCCTCACAGGCACCGTAAGGCGAAGTGAGTTGAGAGAAATCAAAAATGAGAGAGTCTTATTGGTGAAAACCCTCACGGGCACCGTAAGGCGAAGTGAGTTGAGAGAAATCGAAATGAGAGAGTCTTATTGGTGAAAACCCTCACGGGCACCGTAAGGCGAGGGTGAGTTTTTCAGACAGGCAAATGAGACAAGTCTGTGGTCAAAAGCTGCTCAAGACATTGCAAGACGAGCAAAGTTTGGGTTTGGGTGAAGATCAGGTTGTGAAAATCCGGAACAACAAATGTGGCAATCGAAAGTTGATTGGTCAGACAGACTGGGTTGATTAATCCAAAATGCATGGCATGCTCAATGGTACCAGCATCTCCACTCAGATAAGTCTTATTCTCTTCTTTCTTCATTACAAATCATCCGTTCTCGGATTCTCTTTATCCTTAATCCTTGAAGTCGTTGCATTTCATTCTTTCGAGGTCTATCTTTAAGATGTTTCAGTGTTAGTTCTGTTCGAAACAAAGGAAGGAATGTCAAGGCTAACTACCAGCTTCCTAGTTGTATAGACAGGGCCAGAATATATCAACGATGTCAAAATGCAAAGTAAGTCATAAAGGACCACTGGAAGTTTCATTGGTGGATTAGTCGGATAATTGTGGGGAAGAAGCGAAGTTTCAAAAGAGGGGTCAGAAATACAAAAACAACAATATGGGATAGAACACTTGGGTCATCAAAGTCAGGGGGTTGAAGTCAGTCAGGAAGTAGAGTGATTCAAGGAAAGCCTAGGGAAACAAGGTAGAGTAGAGCCCAGCAGCAAGGATGCACCCAGCAAGAATGCCAGCAACTAACCACCATCTTATATTAACAAGGTCTTTCTTTGATTGAAACAGTGGCAGAAGTTTTGTTTGCTTCGGAGAAACCCTCCGTAATGAAAGGCAACACCCAAACAGGTATGACTGGAAACTCTTAGGGCCCTCCTGGAAAATGGGACTTAGTTTAGATGTCAAAACAATCATGAGTAGCACATTTAGCATAAATATACCCCAAAGGAATAGAAGTTGGTTGCTAAGTTTGCATGCTTAAGATAGGATTCAATTAGAAGTTTTCAGGACCCTCCTGGATAATGGGGCGTAGTTTTAAGGTCGGTTTAGATAACAAGATATTAGTGGAAGTCGTACCTTTACGTTAGAGTATAACTCAGGTTAAAAACTGTCTTTAGCTAGTAAGTGTCAGGACCTCTGGATATGGGAAGTGTTAAAGT
>NC_031989.1:51917015-51966188 GCF_001879085.1 Nicotiana attenuata
CTCTTCGTGTTCCGAGCAAAGGAGGGCAGCTGTGAGCACGTGTATTTTGCCCTATATGAATTACTCCCATAAAATATCAGAAAGTAATTTTCCCAATTTTTTGCAATTTTATAGGAATTTTCGTAGGATTTTTGTTAATTATTTGCATTTTTGTGCATATTTAATTTCCATTGAAAATCAAAAAATACCAAAAATACCATGCATTGGATTTAGAGTTTGTGTTCACATTTTAGGATTAGATAATTAATTAATTGCTTTATTAAAAATGAAAATTACAAAAATGGCTCATTTTTACATTCCTAGCTTTTAATTTTGGATTATTAAGTTTTCTCTTTAAATTTGGGATCTAATTTTTATAAATATTATGGTCAGGTAATTAGCTTAATTTTATAATTTGAATTCATTTAGGAATTTAATTTAGGTTTTTAATTAATTAAAGAGATAAAAGAAAATAAAAGAAATAGAAATTGAGAAAAAAAAAAGCTGGTTTTAAATTAAATTGGGCCACACATTTTAGAAGCCCAAATTTTTCCCCCAACCCAACCCAAACCGGGTCGACCCGACCCGACCCAACACCCAAATCCTTCTTCATAAATAAACCTAGAGACCTAACTTAAAGGGGGGACATTTTTTCGGCACAAAAAGGAGCAGCTACAATTCATGACCTCACCCCCCTGTATCTCGTCTTCTCCCCAAGCACCCCCCCTCGTTTTGATTTCCTTCAGCAGGCGAGAAATATACACAAAAAAAATGCACAGAAGAAGCTGCTCCAGTAACGAGACCCCACCCCCTGCGACATCATCTCCTTCGTCACCCCCCATCCGAGAACACCCCGCCGGAAAACACCCCAAACGACCCCTGCTCTCTTCATCGACCAAAACACCAACAGACCCCTCCACGCCAAAGAACCACCCTCAATTCCTCCATAGCCACATCTTTATGACCATCTCCGAAGCAGAAGGTCGAACTCCATAACCACCGGTGGGTCTGGTCGACCATTCACGACCAACCGTTGAACACACACCCCTACTCACCGTCGCCAGCTGCTCCCTCATCACAAAACATGCCGAAAAACCAGCAAACCCCATCAGATCAAGCACACACACAGTCACGCACAGGAACAGAGTAAGGGAACGAGCGTAGTCGAGTTTGGGATTTCAGAAAGTCGAAAAAATAGTACAAAAATGTTTCGTCTTCTTCGTCCTTGATTTGATTCTTAGTTTCGGAAACATGGATGTTTAACTGAAGTCTGGAGTCATTTGTGAGTTTGAGCCGTATGGAGGTTGTCGTACGTTGGTTCCAGTCTATGGTTATCCCTGTCCATTTTCTTCCGTCAAGTTTGAGCTGCTGAAACTTGACGTTGCTGTAAACAAATCAGAGTTTCTTCTTACTAGTTGAAGAGCAATTTGTGCTAGTGGTGTTCCGTCCATTTGTTAAATTGCAAAGTTCTAAAATTCCAAATTCGGCAATAATGAAGGTGCGTTCTGTGCAACCATGTCTTCTTAGCTTGATTCTAATTGTGTTTGAATGATTATTTCATTAAGTACTTGTGCCTATGTGAATTTTGATTCCATGTCTAGTTGTGGGTTTACTTGAAAGTGCATTTCGTTTTTTGAATTAAAGGACGTTTGATCATGCGCTAGTATGTCGTTTGGTCATATTAAGATGAAATCAATTGGTTATAAGAATTCTGTTAGCTTCATTTGTTCAGTTGGGTGCAACGCGAGTTTGATAAATTTGGGTTGAATTGATCTATTAATTTATGAGCTACTAACCTTTGGTTAAGTTGACCGAATTTTGTTTGCTGTATTGGATTTCCACAGTATATTGTTGTTTTGTGCTAATGAGTAATGGGTGTGAGATTTTGAATTAAAGGTAGGGTTTGGGCCTTCTAGTTAAGTAGCATGCTTGAGTTAAGAGGTTTGCCTCTTGTTCAAGTGTGGACTTGAACTTGAGGCCCAAAGTCCTCAATTACTTTAAATATTAGCAATCCATATTGTTAATCAATTAGGGCCCTTGAGACATTCCATACTAGAAAACAATAGTCTCTTTAGGGTAGCCTTTAAATAAAACAAGGTGCGCCACGCCAAACAAAATTCATAAATTCCGTGGCCCCTCTTTAAAAATTTATATTAAAATACTTAGATTCTTAGGTCCTTATATTCACTGAGTATGAAGTTGTTCTTGATATGATTGAATTCCCTATTACTAGTTTCACCTCTACATGTTTTACTTGGAACTAATTGCTTTATGGTTCATTCTTATTGCCTAATTGACTCTTACTTTGCTTAACTGAAGATCTTTACCTCCTCTATTGTCACGTTATCTTTCATAACTTCTTGTTTTTATTGGAAATCATTATTATCTCTCATGTAATTATTTAGTTTTATTTGAAATTGTTGTATATCCTTCGTAACATGCCCAACCTTAAAAGAAGAGTAGATATTCTATGTTTAGTTGATATTCCTTTTTTGAAACTTACTTGACTGTTGTTAACTCCCTTGTTGTTGATCTACATGCTATGGGGTCGTTGCTTCATATTATTTTCTCCCTTGTTGAGTTGTTCTTATTACGCTTAGTATTCTCTATTGTGGTTATTTCTTGTGAGCTAGTTTTACCGACCCCTGGTGAACAAAAGTTCTTGAGTTGATTCATTTTTCGTGCTCTTGTATATATTGTCGTTGTTGCTGTTGCATTTGGGGTGTTGATGCAGGAGGTTTCTGCCGTGCGGTTATTGATAGTGTGATGCATGAGGTTTCTGCCGTGCGGTTGTTGTTGTGGGGTCGCACGAGGTTTCTGCCGTGCTATTGCTACTATTGATATATTGCACATGCGGCGTAACAAGGCAGGATATGTATATATATGCTTATATGTGGGTTGCGCATGTGAAGAGACAAGGTGGTAACATTATGATGCACGTGTGGCGAAACAAGGCGGGGCACCTTTTATGTTATTATTTACACACGTTGCAGAACAAGGTGGGCTATGTCAGGGGTCTATTATGAGTATTTGTGATGGCCTGAGGGCATTTCTATTTGTTTAAATTTTGTGATTATGGTACGCTTACCTGTATGAGCTTTATCTTGTGGGAGTTGTGAGGAAACATCGTACGTGCTGTCTGTTCTTCTTCTTACGCTTATTAGCTGGTAGAAATTATGTTAAAGCACTTGCGCAAGCATACATGTAGTTGAACACTCCTATTGGATGTGAAGTCCTCCTGATTTGTTAAATATAGATGTACGCCCTCGTTATTCATTATATATGTGAGAGTGGCCCTAGTTAGCAAGTGAGTTGTTAGTATGACCGTGAGACTGATGGGGCACAGGATGTCAAGTGTTAGATTTCAGGTACTGGGACTCGTGAGTTGTAATTTGTCCGAGATTCGGTAACTCGTGGAACTTGTTGGATAAGACCTGATGTGAACACTGTCGTAGGATCTGAGTTATTGTTTTGTTTTCCTTTACTGTATTGTGACTTTAGGGTTTGGGATGAGTTTTTCCCTTTCTTATATGTCATCATTCTTAATATTTTTGTTGTTACTTGCTGTTCTCTTCCCTTATTGTGATTGTAGCATTGTTGGTCATTTCGTACAGTCTTTATATAAATATATATCATGTTCCGTTGTTCCTATCATTGCACTGTTTATTAGACCGGTAGGTGTCTCAACTGTTCCTCGTCACTACTCCACCGAGGTTAGTCTTGATACTTACTGGGCACCGCTGTGGTGTGCTCATGTACTCTTCTGCACATTTTTGTTGTGCAGATCCAGGTATTTTCCACTCAGTTCTATCATCCTTGGGAGGAGGCATTTCTGTAGAGACTTCGAGGTATCACTACCAGGAATTAGGTCTATCGCAACAGTTTTCTAGCAACGGTTATAAAACCGTTGCAACAGACCCTCTATTGCGACGGTTATAACCGTTGCATAAGCCTTATGGGTCTATAGGAACAATTCTAATAACAAAGCATTGCAGTAGTAAAATAACCGATGCGATAGAATGTTCTATTGCCACGGTTTTATAAACCGTTGCAAAGGTGACCTTGTTGCAACGGTTATGCAAAATAAGGGCTATTGAGACGGTTCTTACTCCCCCTCCCCTGGCCAAAAAAAAGGGTCATCAATAAAATACACTGCCACGACCTATTTTTTAAATAGTTTTTTTGGTTTTTCTAAGTCTTAAAAACACATAAAAGTCTAAAACCCCTTGCCCTAAAACATTTCTCGCACTGCCAGCATCGACTGTGTCGACACTATCACTGCGGCGAAGGCAAGGCGACCTCCGGCGTAGACTTCCCCTCTGGCATAGGTTTCCCCTCCACCATCTCCCTCTATTCGTTGTTCTTGCTTTCTCTCATCTATGACTGAGCTTGAGGATTTTGGAGTTGGAACAGGAGGTAACTTTTTTGTCATAAATTTGTTATTCTTGTTTAGAAGTTTCGTGCTTCTGTTTCTCTTTTTCTTTGCATTATGCCGATAAATTTTGTGATTATGATTTCTAATTTGGAAAAGGGGAGTTTGATTTTGTAGGGTTTCTAATTTTCAAAATTGGGCTGCTGTATTTTTTCTCTCTTAAGTTTTATTTAGTCCTATTTCAAGATATGCTAAGGGGGAAAATGTACTTGTGCAATTTGTGGGTTTTCTTTGTTATTTTTGTATCTGATTTGGTTGATTACTGAAAGAATGAAGTGAAAATGAAGGGAAGGAGGAAGTGAATATCAGTCAAAAGAAGAAAATGTTATTGTTGGATGGTGCTATTGAAGTGAAAATGGAGGGAAGGAGGAAGTGAATATCAGTCAAAAGAAGAAAATGGGATTTCACATTATCATTTCCTTGCTTCTCCAACTTTTTCTAGTTGCAAGATATGCTATTGTTGGATGGTGCTGTTGATGTGCATGTATTTTTCACATAAACTCTTCTGCTATAGCAAGAAAATGTTTCCAAGTGTCTTCGTAGTACTGATTTGAAACTAATTTTCGAATGTGCATGCCTTAATGTCGCGAGGACAATTTGGTTCTGATGTTTGAACCTCATTATCCACATGCATTGATAAGTTGGTCAATTGTCTGGAGCTGGTTATCCTTTGTGATATTGTGTTAGATCTGTTAATATTTGTAGTTTCCCTGTTGCAGCATATACTATCAACCCAAGGAAAGATATCGTTCACACTTAGTGAACATATTTCTGCAGTTTGCAGTAGCTGCAGTAGTTATTAGTTATGGACCTTGCAAATGGTGGCTTCATTTTTACAAAGCTTTCTTTTGTATTTGCAGGTTTATTATCTGCTGAATGTAATTTTTCTACTTTTTAGGGCTCTTGTTTGATCAGAAGAAATTGTTTTGGAGAGACCTGGAATAGCTGGAACCTCAATCCGGCCAGACGGGAAAATTGCTGCAACTGCTGGTTGGGATCACCGGTAGGGATCTCAGAGACTTTCAAACTGTCAATTCATGTACATTGTGGCTGGTTAGGGTGTTGTTGCAGGCCCTTCTGTCAATAAAAGAACATTTATTATAAGCAATTAAGCATATGTGTATGGTATTCTGTCGATGAAAAAACATGATATGATCATTCTAGTAACGTTAATGCAGAAGGAAACATGAATCTAGTGTTTACAATGTGATCTTGTTTATAAGGTCAGACATTGTTAAATATTAGATGTACTCTCCTGGAAACATCACATAGTTTTTCAAATTTGAAAATTCACATATTTGATCTTGTATGAAAGTAGACAAGAGGGGTTGCTCTGACGGTAAACAACCTCCACTTCCAACCAAGAGGTTGTGAGTTCGAGTCTCCCCAAGAGCAAGGTGGGAAGTTCTTGGAGGGAAGGATGCCGAGGGTCTATTTGGAAACAACTTCTCTAACCCAGGGTAGGGGGTAGGGGTAAGGTCTGCCTACACACTACCCTCTCCAGACCCCATTAGTGGGATTATACTGGGTTGTTGTTGTTGTTGGTAGATTTTGATTATGAGATCTACCGAGGACAAAATTGGGCTGCTGTATTTTTTCTCTCTTAAGTTTTATTTAGTCCTATTTCAAGATATGCTAGCGGGAAAAATGTACTTCTGCAATTTGTGGGTTTTCTTTGTTATTTTGGTATCTGATTTGGTTGATTACTAAAAGAATGAAGTGAAAATGAAGGGAAGGAGGAAGTGAATGTCAGTCAAAAGAAGAAATTATTTGTTGCTGGTGCAACTGGAACACACTGGAAAGCGGTTTTTTTAGCAGCTTCTGTCAAAGAGTTTAATCTTACAACTGAAGGTATGGTTCACTATACTTTATTCAACAAAAACCTAAGGCGTATTGTTCATCTTGTCATAAGCTGGATATGTCATCTGTGGTAGTGGTAGGACATTTTCCTTTGTCTCCTCGATTAGTTTCTCTGTTATACTATTACTTAATGCCATATTTAACTTACTTGGGTAGTTCTTCTTCATTTTTTTAATCTCTTCTGTTGGATTGTATATTATTTAGTATGGCAATATTTTGCCTAAGCACACATATATGAAAAGGTGACTGGTATGGTAGGATTTAAGAATACTAAAATTTTTACTTCAGATATAAAGAAGCAAGGAAATTATAATGTGAAATCCCATTATCACCTAGAACTACCCAAGTAAGTAAAATATGGCATCTTCCCATCTTCCCTATCTACAATTTGTAGAATTCATTATGTCTTAAAAGCTAGTGAGCTTTATGTACCCTGTGCCAAAACTTTTATCCATTATCACCTAGACACCTACCTTTGTCATCCAAAAATGTTAAGCTCTTTTGATCTATTATTTTTTATGCTTCATAGTTGGTCAGTTTTTCTGGTGTAATGCCCTTTTTATATACTAGTGAACTTGGTACTTCGGTTGTTTCTTAAGTTGGAGATTGATGTCATTTTAAGAACTATTCTGAAGACTTTTATTGATGTGTGGCTTAATAGTTAACTGATAATAACAAAAAAATTAGTTAATTAATAGTAAAAATAAAAAAGTTAGTTAACTGATAGTACTTGAGCTTCTCTGAGTTGAATGGTTCTATGTCCATCAAGAATGGCGATAGAGTGGTTTGGCTCTTGTAAATATAACAGTTACAATATAATGAACCTTTTATCCCAATTTCTAATATTTGTTGTATCACATTTTCTATTTCATTGATCTATCAGGAACTTCGTTCATGTACTGTTATAATTTTTAAAGAAATTCAGTATGTCATTATTTTTGGATCTTCTACTGCTCATTTTAGTTCTTATCTGAGTCTATAATTGTACAGTTATATTTGCTCAAGGTTTTCTAATATTTAGTTATCATATTTTGAAGGTTGATCAAATAAACAAGCAGAAGACAAAAGCAGTAAAGATACTTAAGATTTGGTTGATCGGTGCTAGACTCTTGCATGTTCTATGAATCTTTTATTTGAAACTTTTTTCAAACTTCTGTAAACTCTTAAATTGTTAAACAGTATTGTATATTTTGCTTTTATATGTGAATAATAGTTGTATATATATTTTGGAATATAATTTTGTTGATTAATACTAGTTTCCGTTGGTGATCATATAGGTAATCAATTCATCTTACTTTATTATACAGTTGCCATAAATTTCATTAATTGTTGCAATAACCTTAAAAAAACCGTTGCACAAGCACTAAATAACTATTTCAATAGCTACGCAACCTTTGTGCTATGCATACAAACTGTTGCGATATGTATTCAAACCGTTGGAGTAGCCACAAATAGTCGTTGCATAAAATGCTATTGCAATGTTTTCAACCGTCACACTTGAATAAATAACCGTTGCAATAGTTAGACATATGGTAACGGTTTAAAATCGTTGCATACTCTATTGCAACGGTTGTACAACCGTTGCATGAAACCGTTACAATAGCCCTATTGGCACGCGAGCTGATGTGACGGGCCCAGAACCGTTACAATAGGGATACTGCAACGGCTTTCTTATCTATTGCAACGGTTTGGTTGGCGTTGTGATAGGCTAAATTTCTGGTAGTGTATATCTGCTACGTCCGCAGACCGAGGAGTCCCTTTCTATCTTCTGTAATAAGTATAGCCCTTTCAGTATTATCCCTTGTTTAGATATTTCCGGAGTTAGAGCTTCTTATGTATCTCATAGCTTGTGATTTGTGAGATTCCGGGTTTTGGGAATTTTGTTAGCTTCGAGAGTTGTTATTGTATGTGCCGAGCGGCACCTTAAACACTGACTTATTTTACTATTTCGGTTTTAAATTATTTCTTCCGCAATCATTGTTATATTCTGCATTGTTAGGCTTACCTAGTCGTAGAGACTAGGTGCCGTCACGATGGTTCACGGAGGGCGAGCCGGGGTCGTGACAAGTTGGTATTAGAGCTCTAGGTTCATAGGAGTCACGAATCACAAACCGTTTTATTAGAGTCTCGTGGATCGGTACGGAGACATCTGTACTTATCTGCGAGAGGCTTTGTAACCGTTAGGAAAATTCCACTTCATTTGATTTCCCTGTCGTGCGAGATTTTTAACATCACAATCCTAAACCTCTGTCTTCTACTCTCTCACAGATGGTGAGGACACGTACTAACCGAGATGATCAGGCACCCGCGTCCCCTAGTGCATCCGTCAGAGGCCGGGGGCGAGATAGAGGCCGAGGACGCGCACGTGGTGCAGCGAGAGCACTTGCGCGAGTTGCCGTCGAGGCACCACCAGCAGATCCAGCCGAAGTCCAGGCACCTGACACGCCTACTGCTACTACTACTCCAGCCTTTCAGGAGACTTTGGCACAGTTCATGAGCATGTACACCACTTTGGCTCAAACGGGGCTGTTTCCCCTTGCTGCAACCATATCCCAGGCCGGGGGAGGAGCGCAAACTCCCGCCGCCCGCACTCCTGAGCAGCGAGTGCATGTTGAGAAGGTCCCTGAGATTATCCTGTGCAGCCTGCAGTCCGAGATCAGCTCGAGGGCAGGGCAGCAGCTTCCGAGGAGGAGCAACTGAGGCTTGAGAGGTTCAAGAGGTACAAGCCTCCTGTATTCAGTGGTCTAGCATCAGAGGATGCTCTGGGATTTCTAGATGAGTGTTACCGCATTCTATGTACCATGGGTATATCAAAATCGAGTGGGGTTTCTTTCACCGCCTTCTAGCTTCGAGGAGCCACCTATCAGTGGTGGCGTGCTTATGAGTTAGACAGTCCGGACGAGGCTACTTTAGTGACTTGGATCCAGTTTTCAGATATGTTCCTGTGAGAGTTTGTCCCTCAGAGCCTCAGGGACGCATGGCGCGCTGAGTTTGAGCATTTGCGCCAGGGTACTTTGACCGTCTCGGAGTATGTTGTCCGTTACACCAGCCTGGCTAGACATGCCCCAGCCTTGGTTTCTACTGTTCGTGAGAAGGTTCACCGGTTTATTGAGGGACTTATTCCCAGCATCAGGTCTAGCATGGCTCGTGAGTTGGAGATGGATATTTCTTATCAGCAGGTGGTGAGCATTGCTAGGAGGATAAAGGGTATGCATGCTAGGGAGAGAGAGGACAGGCGGGGTCATGAGAGAGAGGGCAGACGAGATCAGGAGAGAGAGTTTGAGGAGGCGAGGAGACCTCGTAGACCGGGGAGATATGCTGGTCCTTATTTTGGAGGCAGGGTGCGTCATGGTAGAGGTTTTGTGGGTCAGCCAGTTTAGTTCGCGCTTCAGGCTTTGCATGGTGACTCAGGTGTTCATGGGTCTCGGAGTACCCGTACCGCACAGTTCCCATCGCCTCGTCAGCAGAGAGGGTGCTTTGAGTGTGGAGATACTAGCCATATAGTGAGAGATTATCCCAGACTTCGGACCAATGTGTCACAGCGAGGTATTCAGGCGAGTAGAGGGCGCCCAAGACGGGGAGGCCCGGCTCGTTAATGTGTTTCATATAGTAAGCTTGAGGCCGGCGTGCCAGCTGAACGTCATTCAGGTATGAATTCGGTTTGTTATAGAGGGGCACTATCTGTAGTTCATTACAGTTCTGCTTATCGGGGTGAGGTCCCTTATTTGTTGCTCCATTTATGGGTGCGTTTCATAATTTGCACTCTGTTTATGTGATTATCCTGTTGGGAGGTTCTATGAGTGATAGGAGTGCCTATCTTCTGTTTCTAGCCGTTGTTGGGAGTTATGAGACTAGTAGTAAAATTCATGTTGTCCGTTTCGGTAGGTTTGATGTGATTTCTGAGTATTCTTGGTTGCGAGCTCTGATTTCTTATGCTCCACCAGTGTGGGAGCCAGCCCGTGTTGTAATTTAGTCGACGGAATTGATCTAGTGAGAGTTTTTAGATGGCTTGATGTGTACCCTACGTGTGATTCAGAGTTGAGGGCGGGACCCTCGTGATTTCATGTGAATTGATGGGTTGAGATCGGGCTGTGTACCGCGACGAGAGTTATATCAGTATAAGATCCTTGTGATTCTTTTTATATGCTTTAATTCTTTCTCGTTAGATTGTTTTGTAGATTAGCATTGATAGAAAATTTGTGCTTGTCTGACTTGTTTGATAGTTCCCTTATGTGTTTCCCTTCCCATATTCAGTCATTTTCGTTCTGTGCTTTTTGAGTTTTAGCTTGTGGGGTGTGTGCCCGTTGGTATTAGCTGAGATTTGGTTATTCGGGTGTTTGGTTATGTGGTTTTTGTGGTTATTGTATCATCGCCAGTGTTGTGGAGGTTTGAAAAGAGTTCCTATTGAATATGAGGCTTATGGCCGGTGCAGATTTGATCTCAGGCAAGTATTGTTATCAGAAATGTTATTGTGGGCCTATGTTTGATGTGTCATGTTGTGTGGTTGTACCCTGTGGGTGTTGGCACGAATTGAAGTAGCTGGTTGAGACTGATACCGAGTATGGATTTAGAATCGGGTATTTTGGAAATGGATGGAAGGTGAGAATTCGGGTTTTAAGGCTTATTGGTATTGCTAGAAAGGCTAAATTTCAGTTGAGATAGTGTCGTCACGTTCGAGTTGGAAGTGTGCACTCAGTGACTTGAGGACTTCGAGGCGAATCTTAGCACGTTCGAGGACGAACGTTGGTTTTAAGAGGGGGAGGATGTAACGATCCGACCGGTCGTTTTGAGAAATTAAGCTCCGTTCAGCGGCATAAGGGCTGGAACAGCTTCAGAATATGAGAATCGACTTGCGTGCATGGTGGAACTCAGCTAACGGATGGTTTAGTGTCAAATTGGAAGAAGGAATCTAGTTTTGGAAGTTAGAACGGTGAAAATTTGACCGGAATTGGACTTTTGGGTAAACGGCCCCGGAATGAGTCGTGGACGATCTCAACAGCTTCGTATGGTAATTTTGAACTTAGGCGCACGTCCGGATTCAGATTTGGAGGTCCGTAGGGTAAATTGAGGCATTTCGGCGAAAGTTGAAAAAAATGGAAGAAGTTTGACCCACGGTTGACTTTTGTGATATCGGGGTCGGAATGCGATTCCGAGAGTTGGAGCAGCTCCGTTATGTCATTTTGGACGTGTCTGCAAAATTTGGCGTCATTCCGGATTGATTTGATAGGTTTCGGCTCGAGTTTAGAAATTTGAAGATTTGAAAGTTCACAAGTTCAATTTATGGTTTGATTCGTCGTTTCGGTGTTGTTTTGTGTGATTTGAGACCTCGAGCGAGTCCGTGTTAGGTTATGTGACTTGTTTGTGTGATTAGACGGGGTCCCGGGAGCCTCGGGTGTGTTTCGGATGGGCTACGGATCATTTTTCCCCATTTGGGAACTGCTGTTTGCTGCTTCTGATATCCTTCATCGCGATCGCGAAAAGCCTCTCGCGTTCGCGATGCATTGCTGCTGACCACCTCGAAAATCCTTCTTCGCGTTCGCATCGTCCCCTTCACGTTCGCGAAGCTCTGCATTCTTCTTCTTCGCGTTCGCGTCTCTCCTTACGCAATCGCGAAGCCTCGCATTTCTCTTCTCCGTGTTCGCGAGCTCATCATCGCGTTCGCGATGAGCAACCTGGGCAGCCTTAAAATTTCTTCTACGCGATCGCGACTGTTCTCCCGCAATCGCGATGCACAAATACCTGGGTAGACAGAATATATCCCAAAGTCGAGGGTTTCACCATTTTTATCATATTTTGACTTCTAGAGCTCGGTTCTTGCGATTTTTGGAGGGATTTTCACCTGGGCGACTTGGGTAAGTGATTCTTACTCGGTTTAGACTAATTTCCATGAATCTTCTCTTAAATTCATCCTTTAATTTTGGAATTTTGGTAAAAATTGGGGGGAAAAGTTCTTAGACCTAGAGATTCGGTTTTGATTGGGTATTTGACATCAGATTGGGATAATTTTGATATGGTTTGACTCGTGAGAGTGAGAGGATTCTGAAAATATAAATTTTATCCGATTCCGAGATGTGTGCTCGAGGGGTGTTTTGGTCATTTTACATAATTCCGCGTATTAGCTTAGAACTTAATTGTAGAATTAGTTACTTGAAGTGTTATTTACATTATGAAATTGGATAGAATAGATTTGGGCCGTTTGGAGTCGAGTACTCGTGGCAAGAACGTGGTTTCTAGTTGATTTTGAGCCGGTTCGAGGTAAGTATCTTGCCTAACCTTGTGGGAGGGACTTCCCCTTAGGATTTAAGTCTTCTCTATTGATGGTAATCCGAGTACGCGAGGTGACGAGTGCGTGCTCGGACTTATTTGTGGAAACTTGGTCTTTTAGGATTCTTAGGTCCTTATAATCACTAAGTATGAAGTTGTTCTTGATATGGTTGAATTCCCTATTACTAATTTCACCTCTACATGTTTTACTTGGAATTAATTGCTTTACGGTTCATTCTTATTGCTTAATTGACTCTTACTTTGCTTAACTGAAGATCTTTACCTCCTCTATTGTCACGTTATCTTTCATAACTGCTTGTTTTTATTGGAAATCATTATTATCTCTCATGTAATTATTTAGTTTTAATTGAAATTGTTGTGTATCCTTCGTAACCTGCCCAACCTTAAAAGAAGAGTAGATATTCTATGTTTAGTTGATATTCCTTATTTGAAACTTACTTGACTCTTGTTAACTCCTTTGTTGTTGATCTACATACTATGGGGTCGTTGCTTCATATTATTTTCTCCCTTGTTGAGTTGTTCTTATTACGCTTAGTATTCTCTATTGTGGTTATTCCTTGTGAGCTAGTTTTACCAACCCCTAGTGAATGAATGTTCTTGAGTTGATTCACTTGTTGTGCTCTTGTATATATTGTCGTTGTTGCTGTTGTGCTTGGGGTTTTGATGCACGAGGTTTCTGCTGTGCGGTTGTTGATATTGTGATGCACGAGGTTTCTGCCGTGCGGTTGTTTTTGTGGGGTCGCACGAGGTTTCTGCCGTGCTATTGCTACTATTGATATATTGCACAAGCGGCGTAACAAAGCGGGATATGTATATATATGCTTATATGTGGGTTGCTCATGTGGCGAGACAAGGTGGTAACATTATGATGCACGTGTGGCGAAACAAGGTGGGGCACTTTTTATGTTATTATTTGCACACGTGGCGGAACAAGGTGGGCTATGTCAGGGGTTGATTGTGAGTATTTATGATGGCCTGAGGGCATTTCTGTTTGTTTAAGTGTTGTGATTATGGTACGCTTACCTGTATGAGCTTTATCTCGTGGGAGTTGTGAAGAAATATCGTACGTGCTGTCCGTTCATCTTCTTACGGTTGTTAGATGGTAGAAATTATGTTAAAGCACTTGCGCAAGCATACATGTAGTTGAACACTCCTATTGGATGTGAAGTCCTCCTGATTTGTTAAGTATAGATGTACGCCCTCGTTATTCATTATATATGTGAGAGTGGCCCTAGTAAGCAAGTGAGTTGTCAGTATGACCGTGAGGCTGATGGGGCACAGGATGTCAAGTGTTCGATTTCAGGTACTGGGACTCGTGAGTTGTAATTTGTCCGAGATTCGTGTAACGACCCGTCCGGTCGTTTTTGGAAATTTCGCCCCGATCCCCCATTAAATGTTTCCCCTAAGTTCATTTCTTCTATTTTGGTTTGCCGGGACGTTCGGTGTTGAGTTTTGGAGAGTTTTGGGACACTTAGTCCCTAAATGAGAGCTTAAGAGTTGAAAAATGGTCCGCAATCAGAACAGTGTGAAGACGACCTCGGAATGGAAATCTGATGGTTCCGTTAGCTCCGTTAGGTGATTTCGGGGTTTGGAGCGTGTTCGGAATGTATTTTGGAGGCTCGTAGCTCATTTAGGCTTGAAATGCCGAAGTTTGAATTTTTGAAGTTTCCGGTCCGATAGTGAGTTTTTGATCCGAGGGTCGGGTTGGAATTCCGGAAGTTGCAGTAGTTCCGTCATGTCATTTGGGATGTGTGTGCAAAATTTTAGGTCATTCGGACGAGGTTCGGGTAGGTTTTTGATCGAAAACGTGTTTGGTTGGAATTTGAAGTTCTTAGGCTTGAATCTTTGATTAATTCGGGTTTCCGGCGTTGTTTAGGTGTTTTCAGGATTGATACAAGTTTGAATAAGGTATTAGGTGGTATTGGTACTTTTGGTTGAGGTCCCGGGGGCCTCGGGATGATTTCGGGTGGTTAACGGAAGAGTTTTGGAAGTTGAGAAATAGCAGCACTGCTGCTTCTGGTATCTTTCCGCTTCTGCGCCTTGGGAACCGCAGAAGCGGAGCCGCAGAAGCGGCCTTGGTCGTTGCAGAAGCGAGATTTGCCCTCCCTCTCAGGAACCGCAGAAGCGGTCGCCTTTCCGCTGAAGCGGAACCGCAGAAGCGGTTGTTTTTCCGCATATGCGGGACCGCAGAAGCGGTCCCTTGTCTGCAGAAGCGGAAATCCCTGGGCAGAAATAGAAATTTCGAGGGTTTGAGTTCATAAGTTACAAAAATAATTTGAGAGCTTGGTTTAAGGCGAGTTTGAGTGGGATTTGAAGTGAAGATCACTGGGTAACGTTTCTTTGGTCCCTTCTTGTTATATTTCATCATTTTATAGTTAAATACACCATTGGAATTTGAATTTAGGATCAAAAATTGGAAGAAACTTCATAGACCTAATTATTGAGTTTTGAGTGGGTAATTGACCTCCGATTTGGGAGATTTTTATATGGTTAGACTCGTGAGAGTACGAGGGTTCTGAAAATGTGAAAATTATTTGATTCCGGGGCGTTGGCCTGGAGGGCATTTTGGTCATTTCACCTAATTTTACGCCGTAGCTTTGAATTTATTAGCAAAACCAGGTGTTTGCGATGTTATTTACAATGTGTAATTGAATTGAATAGATTTGAGCCATTTGGAGTCGGATACTCGTGGCAAGAGCGTGATTTCTAGTTGATATTGAGCCGGTTCGAGGTAAGTGGCTTGTCTAACCTTGTGTGGGGGACCTTTTTCCCTTAGGATATGACTCTTGAATATTTGAATGCCCCGTACGTGAGGTGACGAGCGCGTACTTGAGCTAATTGTTGTAAATCCGTTTCTACTTGAAGTATTTAAATTGAGCTTTCTTGTTTACTTGTTCATTTTAACTGCAAGTTTGTACCTGTGCTAGCTTAGAGACTCATGTTTAGCTGGCTTACCTGCTTATTTGCTTTAACTGCGCTATTTGTACTCTCTGAAGCATGTTAGGCTATAATCTACTACTTCGTGTCCTGATTTTTAGCATTTTTCCGAGTTTTAGGAATCGTTGTTGTTGTGTATTTAATTTGGGACTCCGAGACGGCTTCCCGGGAGATCCCTCTGTACTTGAGATATTCTGGACTGAGGGTGCGGGATACCAAGAGATCCCTGGCACATGTGTTTCTATATATATATTATTGGGATACCAAGAGATCCTCGGGATACTAAGAGATCCCCGACTTACTTATTGAGGATACTAAGAGATCCTCGGGATACCGAGAGATCCCCAGTGTTGATGATGAGGATACCAAGAGATCCTCGGGATACCAAGAGATCCCCCGGCTACTATTCCTTGTGAGGGTAGTTTTCCGTGTATTGTTACCTTTGCTTTCTATTACTGTTCTTCCTTATTTACCTGGTTTAGATTCTCGTTGTAGACTTTATTTAAACTATTTCTGTTATCTCTTTATTTATTATGTTATCTCAGTAGGGCCCTGACCTTCCTCGTCACTACCCAACCGAGGTTAGGCTTGGCACTTACTGAGTACCGCTGTGGTGTACTCATGCCCTTCCTGCGCATGTTTTTCATGTGCAGAGCCAGGTACTTCCTCTCAGACGTATCATCCCCGTGGTGGAGAGTCCTAGCTGAGACTTGAGGTATATCTGCTACGTTCGCAGACCAGGAGTCTCTACTCTATTCCGGCTTTAGCAGGTAGTTCCTTTTCTTTCCTTTCATGTTGTTCAGACATTCTGGTGTAGAGCAGTTTACTACATTCTATTAGCCTGTGTTTCCCGTGAGTTTCCGGTTTTGGGATTTAGTTGCAGACTTCCGCATATTTCGAGTTGTATAGGTTGAGTGGCCTTGTATACAGTTGTTATTTCCGTATGTTCAGTTTTAATTTATTATTCCACAAATGTTAATTTGTTATTCCGCACTGTTTGGCTTACCTAGTTGTAGGAACTAGGTGCCATCACGACATGTTTCATGGAGGGTGAACTGGGGTCGTGACAATTCGGTAACTCGTGGAACTTGTTAGATAAGACCTGATGTGAATACTGTCGTAGGATCTGAGTTATTGTTTTGTTTTCCCTTTACTGTATTGTGACTTTAGGGTTTGGGATGAGTTTTGCCCGTTCTTATATGTCATCATTCTTAATATTTTCATTGTTACTTGTTGTTCTCTTCCCTTATTGTGATTGTAGCATTGTTGGTCATTTCGTACAGTCTTTATATAAATATATATCATGTTCCGTTGTTCCTATCATTGCACTGTTTATTAGACCGGTAGGTGTCTCAACTGTTCCTCGTCACCACTCCACCGAGGTTAGTCTTGATACTTACTGGGCACCGCTGTGGTGTGCTCATGCTACTCTTCTGCTCATTTTTGTTGTGCAGATCCAGGTATTTTCCACTCAGTTCTATCATCCATGGGAGGAGGCGTTTCTGTAGAGACTTCGAGGTATATCTGCTACGTCCGCAGACCGAGGAGTCCCTTTCTATCTTCTGTAATAAGTATAGCCCTTTCAGTATTATCCCTTGTTTAGATATTTTCGGAGTTAGAGCTTCTTATGTATCTCATAGCTTGTGATTTGTGAGATTCTGTGTTTTGGGAATTTTGTTAGCTTCGAGAGTTGTTATTGTGTGTGCCGAGAGGCACCTTAAACACTGACTTATTTTACTATTTTGGTTTTAAATTATTTCTTCCGTAATCATTGTTATATTCTATATTGTTAGGCTTACCTAGTCGTAGAGACTAGGTGCCGTCACGATGGTTCACGGAGGGCGAACCGGGGTCGTGACAATTTCTATGACTGAGTATAATTAATGTGAGCATGAATAAAGCCTAAGCATGATCCCTAACATGAAGGCGGACAAGTTCAACAACAAGTAACTACGTAAACACAGATAATGGCCATAAGGCCCCACGGGACGGACCAAGTCTCAATCCCTCGAGGTATACACCCACACGCCCGTCACATAGCGTGGGTATCACCACCAAACAATCACATGATATTAATTTCTCCGGGTTTATTCCCTCAAAGCCAGAGTTAAAATTGTTACTTACCTCAACAGCGTAAAATCCTACTCCGTGATGTCCTCGTCCCTCGACTCGGTCTCCAAAAGCTTCGAATCTAACCATAATCAGAATACTACCATCAACATAGTCTAAAGAATCGAATTACACAATAAAAACTACATAAGCATGCCAAAACTCCAACATCGGCCAAAACTCGGCCCCCGGGCCCACATCTCGGAATCAGTCAAAAAAGACAAAATAATAATCCTCGTCATCTCCCGAGTCTAACCATGTAAAATTTTTCAAAATCGGACTCCGTTTGGTCCCTCAAATCCTCACTTAAAACTCTCCAAAACTCAAACCCTAACTCCCTCAATTTCACTTTGAAATGATCAATCAAATTCCAAAAACGAAGATGGATTCATAAAATATAATCAAAACCGAGTAGAGAACACTTACCTCAATCCATATGATGAAAATCTCCTCCAAAATCGCCCAAATCCGAGCTCCCCAACTCAAGATATGACCGAATGAACAAACCCTTATTTTGTATATTTTTCTGTCAGCTATTCTACCTCGTTTCTCGTGCCAAATGATCCAAAAACTCGTATTTTATGCCTCCAATGGATTCCTTGTGAAATTCTAGTCAAGTTAGGCTTTTGAATTTCTCAATTTGACCTTATGACGAAGGAGATATGTAGGTTTTAATATTTGAAAATAGTGCAGATTTTTAAATACGCCGTCAGTGGCAATTTCGTAATTAATCTGGAAAATCCGGTAACCTAATTCCTAGTAAAATGACCATAAAATCCTCATACGATGTCCAAATTCGAAGATTCTTTTTGCTACAGGTCCGTAATTACAATACGGATCTAATGCTTCAATAAAAAAGAGAAATCGGAGCTCATTTGTTCAATATGATATCATTTATGGTTGAAGAAACGACATTGAAACATAAGAAAAACGAGCGCGACACAACCCAAACCTATCCGAAACTCACCCGAGGCCCTCGGGACCTCAACCAATAATTCCAACTCATATATCACTACCCAAACTTAGTCGAACCTCCGGAACACCCAAAACAACACCAAATCAACCTCGAATTCAAGCCTAAGACTTTTAAACTTCCAACTTTTGCCAATTCAAGCCTAATTCTACCACGGACCTCCAAATTATATTTCGGACACACTCCTAAGTCTAAAATCACCCAACAAAGCTAACCGAATCATAAAAATCCAAATCCGAATTCGATTACTCAAAAGTCAATTTCTGGTTGACTTTTCTAACTTAGTTTTCTAACTAAGAGACTAAGTGATCATTTCATTCCAAAACTACTCCGAACCCAAACCTACTGATAAGCGGCATAAAGTATGTATATTTTGTTATATATCGCCTTGCATTTTGCTCTTGTCTTGATGATTTGAGATGTTTAATATGATGATTTGTGCTAAATTATGGTGCTTCTATGTGTAGGAATCATTCGGATGCAATTTGGGATGAAAGGACGCGAATTGGAGCGAAATCGGAGCAAAAAGGCAAAAAGTCAATTTTGAGGGCCACAGCCAGCGTGGGGCGCTCGCTGTGGCCCAGTTTCCAGTAATCAATTATTTTGAGCGCCAGGGCCAGTGTCCCACGCTGCCCTGGACGCTCGGATTGCTAGAGTGTCCTATTCCGACTTAGACTCGATTTTCCACCCCAAGACGCCTCCAATTGATATAAAAGCCATCCTAAAACCTATTTTGAAGGAAGAGGGCGTTTTTGAGAGGAAAACACAAGCATAGAGCCGCCGTGGAGGCCGGAATTCATCAAGTTCCATCTTTCTTCCAAAAAAACTTAGTAATTTTTATGTTTCTTTGTATGAATTATTGTTTTGCTACCATGTCTATGTGGAGCTAAACTTCACGTTTTAGGGTTGTGGTTCTTTCATGACTATTGTATTTGGATATTAGTTTTGCTTTCTTGATTTATCGTATTGGTTTATTTATTCAATCTTGTGCTTAATTATTTGATTGTTTGATCACCAATTGAATACTATCTACGAATCTTGAATTGAACTCGAAAGTGGGAATTCTAGATTGCATATAGGTTTGAGTAGAGCAAGTTCTTGAACCAGGGCATCGGGGAACGGATTCGCGGTTAGGATAGACATATACCTAATTGCCTTGCTTGGTTAATTTACAGGAATTATAAATGCGTTCTTGTTAGTTCTAATTCCATAGACATATAGGAGTTAGGTTAGGTTGAATAGGTGAGTAAGAACTCGACAGATTCTTATGAGCAATATTAACTCTGTTAACCAATAAACTAGATAAATTAGTTAGTCAATTCAATTGAAGAATACAATAGGAATGTTAGATAGCCCATAACCCTAGATCGTTTTCATTACATTGATATCATAAAGATCTGCTCTTTCTCTGTTCAAAGTTCATTATTTATATTTCTTTATTTAATTAGTTTAGAATCAAATATTTCTAGGTTTAATTCTTGTTTAGATAATTAGGATAGTCTAATTTAGTTAATAGTTAATCACAAGTCCTCGTGGGTTCGACATCCGACTTTTAGTCACTTTATTACTTGACGACCACGTATACTTGCGTGTGCGTTTGGCCGCAACACCTACCGACTCGATACAACTCAACACAGCTGGACAACACATAAATAAGAATATATGGGGGAAACGGGGCTATAACTCTCAGAACGAACAACCAGATCGTTACATATGATCGCTATGATCCTTTGATAATTGCACATAATGTTAGGCAAGTGTATTATGCTCCTTATCCATTGTGGCAGAATAAGTCCGATTGGTGGGTTGTAATAAAAACTAAGCCTGTAGGTAGGGTGGAAGTCGAGAATATGTTAGATGTTGCATACCAAAACGATATCTCCAGTGTTCACCAAATAGTGGACGAACTTTTAGAAAATGATTTGGAACATCCTGGACACATATTGGAAGAAGTTGATAAAAATGAAGTAACAATAATAGAAAACGAGAGAGAAGAATCAACTGATGAAGCTCAAACTAGTGAGGAAGAAGAATTCTCGGACGAGGAACAATACATCGATGAGATTTAAAAAGTTGGTTTCTTTAATAACTCTCGTTTATAGCTAGTTTCTTATATGTTTCAATCTAAATATGTATTATATTATGCAGATGACAGGCAAGGGTCGAGGTAACAGTGACCCTACTGGTTCTCGAGGTCGAGAAAAGGCTAGGAAACCAAAGAGGAAGGTAGAAGATAATACTCCATCTTTTCCACCCTCTTCAGACATGCCTATGTCTTATCCTCCACCACAGGGCTATTCTGAGCTGCCACAGCATCACGAGCCCTACACCTTCATGCAGACACCAGATCTTTCATCACAGGGCCATAGGACTATACGTCCGGCATACAGTCCAGCTGCCTCACGACCACGTGGATCGCAACCATCTGCATCGCATGGATCGCAGCCATCTGCATCGCATGGATCGCATCCATCCATGTCACAACCACATGGATCACAGCCATCAGTGTCACAGCCACTCGGGTCACAGCAATCAGTATCACAGCCACTTACGGTCCATCCAGCTATGTCGCAGTCACAGGAATCGTAGCCATCTTCATCAACGACTCCATCTATTTCAGGCCTTCGCCTGCGAGATAGTATCTCTGACCCTCCTACACCTTCCACAAATGCCTCTGATATACATGCTTCGTATGGTGATGCTTATGGTGACGAGGAGGTGCATAATGATCAATATGGCAGGATCATTATAGTCCCTGAGGGTGATGGGTAAGAGTTATTTGTTATTTTTATGTTTATTATTTTGTACAGTTTGTACTAAGATATTAATGTGTTTTTTTTATTAAATTGCAGGTTCATCCCGAGTAATATTACTACGAGGATAATCACCAAAGCCACCAGAAAGCTTTGTGATGACCCTTATGCGACTTGGAGTGAATTCCCATTCTCGCTGAAGGAGAAAATTTTCAATCAATTTATGGTATAAATGTTCTTTTAGGAAGTATAATTATTAATATCTATGATATTTCCATATAATATTTAACTTTTGAAATACAGAGCAAGTGTGTATGGGAACACCGCTATAGCGCGGAAGTGGCTGCAAATTTTCATCACAAAGCTCGCAAACGGTTGTCGCATAGTTTCTCCAAAGCTAGAAAGTTGAACCAGAAGCCTGACTGGTTGCTTCAAAATTTACGGGAGGATTTGCAAAGGCAATGGCTTACCGCAAAGTTCTTAGAGAAGAGCGAAAAAGGAAAGAAAGCTCTTGCATCTGAGAAGGGAGGCTCCTTGCACACTGGAGGTGCGATCAGCCTAGGGACAATAAAAAAAGATTGGTACGTAATTGCTTAATGAAAGTACAAGAGGGGGGGGGGGGTGAATTGTAGATAAATAAAGTTAATCGTTAACAAGTTGACTTAAAACATAAGTAGTCGACTAAATATGACAATCTTGCAGATATAGTAATTCGAGGTAATAAGCAGGAAGTAAATGCAAAAATTTAAAGACACCAGGAATTTTTATACTAGTTTGGATTCAATGTGAATCCTAATCCAGTCCCCTTGGGTTGCAAGGGATTTCTCTTCAAGTGAATAAGTTTTCTTTCGAGTACAGATTTGATGTATGTCGCTCAGTTTCTCTAGCACTCGTTTGATACAATGCCTCACCAGTTGTATGCCCTCTTTCTATCCCTGACTTGTTACACAGCAGATCTATATAGGCTACTATGCTTGTTTGCAGTAGAATGAAGAGAGTTATTTTGGTTTGATCAAAGTATACTAAGGATGGAGTTACACTGTGAATTTATACAAGGATCAATGGTGAAGGTTTGTCAACCCAAGGGTTTTGATCCTTGGAAAGAGTTGATTCTTTCCAAGAATAAAGAACTATCCGTTGCTTCTCTTCAGACCTTTTCCTTCGGCAGATAACGGGTTTGACAAGATTCTTCCTTGATTGTTGGACCTTCCAATCTTGACCGTCGTCCGGATCTTCTAGCTTCAATAGTTCTTCAGTGATTTGATCGGACTCGTCAATCACAGATTGCGTTGAATCTTTATTCCATTATGGCAGATTTGATTTCCCAAAATCATGGAGCTAATCCTGATTTGCTAATGTAGTACTGTTTCTTTCCTTGTACATCCTAAGTATTTCAGGCAGCTTCCCTTCTGAATGATTTCCTTCCTTGTTCGACATAGTCGTTCCAATAGTTCCTTTTTACTTCTTTGAACTCCTGCACATGCATATTAATTGCATCATTAAAATATGATCTAACACTTAATTTATTTTAATTTTCAAAGTATATCTATTCTATTTATTAACTAAAATTTTGTGAGTTTTCAGGAAAAGAAGTTGGGGCGTCCAATGAACCAAGATGAGCTATTCAAGGAGACTCATATTGTAAAGAAGAAGAAAGAGACGAATCAAGAAAGGTGGGTCGAGGGTCGAGCCTCGACTGTACATGTAAGTTTTCACTTTTCATTAAGTATCTTGATTTACTTTTATATAAATTTTGAAATACTAATTCAATATTTTTCTTATAGGGCCGCTTCACAGCTGACGTGGAGGAATTCAGCCACCTAATGAGTCGGTTGAGCCAATCCAACCTTCGGACAAGGATGCTGAAAGAATATGGATGGATGCTGCTGGCTGTCCAAAATAGGGGAAGGTATACGGGCTTCCTACTAAGAAATTCCATCGCTATAAGTGTGGAACGCAAGGAATAGGGACTTCCTCGCAAGGCAAGCAACTTGATGGGGAGAGCCTCTCGGCTATGCGGGAGACTGTGACAAAGCTCACATCCGAGCTAGAAACGGCTAAGGAAAGAGAAAAGCTTAGAGATGCTCAGTACATTGGCATGCAAGCTCAGTACCATAGCATGCAAGCTTAGCTCAAAAATCTCCTAGCTTCTGGAGCTTTTCCGATTCCTCGGTCTCGTGAGTCATCGCTAGAGTCTCGACTTGAATGTGAGCATTCCTTCCGTCCTCCCCGTGCTCGTTCCTCCCGTCCTCGACAAGTAGACCCTTCTTATACCGTCTTACTGATGAAAATTCATCAGACGGTGATGATAAGGACGTTGTACAACACACTCCTTGACTTTTATATACTTTGAACTAGACAAATAGAGCCGGTTTTGAACTAGTTGTAATAAGCGTTAACTTAGTATTGTTAGTTTAATTTGTTAGTTCTATTGAACTTTAATTTGTTGGTTTTAATGTATTTTTTGAATTGTGTTGTTGTTGTTGTTGTGTTGTTGTGGAGATTTTGGTATTGAAATTGTAGTTTATGAATTGAATTATATTATTATTTAGGGATTTTGGTATGCTGGCAGGTGGTGTAGCTGCCAAAACAGGCATTTTATGCCAAAATTATTACCCAGAAAAAAGCGACCAAAGTTGATCCCTAACCTATTAAAAAAAAATCTGGCAATTAGGACCAAGGTTGGTCGCTTTTATCTAAAAAAATTATTAAAAAATTAAAAAATGGCGACCAAGGTTGGTCGCTAATGAACCCAGATTTTATTAAAAAAAATATCTTGGAAATTAGCGACCAAGCTTGGTCGCTTATATATTAAAAAAAATTAAAAATTAACAATAAGCGACCAAAGTTGGTCGCTTATGAACCCAGATTGTTAAATATATATTTTTTAAAATAATATATATTTTAATTTATAGACCAACGTTGGTCGCTAATTGTTGAATTATAATAATTAAAAAAAATATCATAATTTAAATATACACACCAACATTGGTCACTAAATTTATATTATTAAAATATTCTGCCGACCAAAGTTGGTCGGTATTTTGTTTACACTGAACATTTGGTCATTTTACCTTAGCGACCAAAGTTGGTCGCTAATTAGCGACCTACTTTGGTCGCTAAGGTAAAGGGACCACCAATATAGCAGCCAAGCCTGTTTAGACGCGTTTTGGTCGCTATATTGAGATAAGCGACCAATGTTGGTCGCTATATGTGGTTGCTTTTTACCGAATTTCTAGTAGTGTTTGTACATGAAATTACACTTACGTATGATTTTCCTAACATTTAGCGACGGATCTATCAGTCGCAATTTTCTCACAAATTACGATGATCGCTACAATTACTTCCTCACTAAATTTGTCACGACCCAAAATCCACTAAAGGCCATGATGGTGCCGGACACCACTGTCAGGCAAGCCAACCAAAGTACTTAATTGAATTTTCCTTCAAATTTTCTAATAAAAAGATAATCGTTTCAAATCAAATTAAATGATAAGCAGGTAATACAAAATACTTCATAACCATCCCAGAACCCGATGTCACAAGTGCATGAGCAATTTCTAAGAAATCGAATAAAGTACAACAACTGTCCGGAACACAAATTAGACAGAAAGTAAATACAATTCTAAGAGAGACTATACTAGCTGCGGGTCGCCTCGAGGAAATATAACTCACCTAGTCTCCGGGTCACCCGTGCTGCTACGCCTAGTAGGCCCATAGAAATACCTGTACTTGTGCAACAATATGCACAGTAAGTGTAGCATGAGTACGAAAACAACGTATACTCAGTAAGTATCCCGCATAATCTCGAAGAAGTTGAGACGAGATGGCAACTTCGACACTTACTAATGGTCCAATAATAATATTATCAATGCGATGTGTCACGACCCCAACCGGCCCGGTAGTGATGGTGCCTCTCGTGAAGACAAGGCTAGCCGACACAACACTCACATTAGCCCCTTAAGCAGTAAGAATCATTTTTTAAGCCTTTAATTAAACAATGTTTCATAATAACTTCTGAAATAACAGTGCGGAATAAAAAAATACAAGCCCGACCTCGGGGTGTCACTAGTCATGAGCATCTATCAAGGTCTGCATACAACAAGAAACCTAAAATAATGTACTAAAACAGTAATAACAATGTGAGGAAGGGAGCGTTGCTGCGAATGTCAAGCAGCCACCTGCTAACTCTAATAACTTCGCGCCTAAGCAAATCAACACCCGCTACCGGGTTCCGATATACCTGAATCTGCACACGAGGTGCAGGGAGTAATGTGAGTACTCCAACCCAGTAAGTAATAAGAGTAAATAAAGACTGAGCAGTAGGAAACAATATATCCACATTCACGTTAGGCTCAATAAACACAACAGGCTTTCAAATCATAATACGAGGCAACCTTCCCTTTTAAAATCCAGCCTTTAGAAAAAAAATCATCTTTTTTTATCAAATACTTTCCAGCAGTTTCAGTAGGGGTATAATACCATTTAAAGTAACAATAGAGATTAAAGCCATAATCGGACCCTCGGGCAAAGCATAGTTCGTAAAACAGCCCCTCGGGCAAAACAGTAATCATAAACACTTCATAACTTGAAAACCTCGGTGGAAATAACCAAATGCCAAATCAGTGATTAATTTCTGAACGTCTCATAAACCCCAGTTTGAATAAAAGTCGTTTTTAAACATTTGTTCAACTTTCTGACAGCGGCTCAATATAAAGATGAGTGAAAACAGTCAATAAATCAACATATTCTATAGAAACTCGCTTTAAAGAGGAGTGAAATCAACAAGTTAAAAAACAGGCCTCTCAGGCAAACGTCACTCATATGCATGTATATATCTATCGCCCCTCGGTCTAGCCTCTCTGTCCCTCGTGATTCAACTCTTACCAATCAGTACTCGTACTCAGCACTCGCACTCAATAGGTATCATATAGTAACCGCTACGACGTGCACCCCGATCCATATATCGCTGCGTCGTGCAGCCCGATCCATATACTTCGTCGACGGCGCTCACTGGGGGTGTGCAGACTCCGGGAGGGGCCCCTTGCGGCCCAAGCGCAATATTGCTATGGCGTGCAGCCCGATCCGTATCCATATATGTGTGTGTATATATATATATACATATATATATATATATATATATATATATATATATATATATATATATATATATATATATATATATATTTCTGCGGCGTGCAGCCCGATCCATAGATATATAATCCTCAGAACTAGGCCCCCGGCCTCTCTCAGTCATTAACCTCACCATTAGACTCTCAGTATATCTCAGTCATCAATCTCACAATCAGACCCTCGGTCTATCTCAATAAAACAGGGAACTCAGCCCAAAACAGTTTCCACATTTTAAGAATATAGTGATAAAGCCAGATTTGAGTAATAAACAGGTAACACACGACTGAGGACATGCTTTCAACACATTTAGAATGAGGATAGATAGTAAAAATGCCCCTAAGGGTCTCAACAAATCGGCACAAGGCCCCAAACATGGCATACAACCCAAAATATAATAACATCAAACAATTAACTATCAAATACGCATTAAAGTACTCGTTCGGGAAGGACTAGGTCATAATCCCCAGCGGTGCTCTACCCCTCGCTCGTCATCTAGCGTGTAAGTCACCTCAAAGTAACACAACGATGTGTAATCCGAGCTCGCGACGCCTCTGCCCTTCAAATCGGACTCTACGCGCGTCGAATCTATCCACAATCAGAGCGAATACATCACAATATGCTAAGGGAATGAAGCCCAAGCGAAAACAATCAATAACGGGCACAAATCCTGAAATTACCAAAACCCGAGCCCCGGGCCCACTTCTCGAAACTCAAATTTTTTTTACATCAACGGGTTCCTTATCTTCCCATGAGTTCATACATATCAAAAGTTCTCAAATCCGACCCCAAATGGCCTTTCAAATCCCAAATCAAAAGTCCAATTTCTCAAGCCCTAGTTCTTCAATTTTTGGCTTAATTTCCACGAATTTCTAGGTGGATTTCACAATATAATCGAGTTTTAAGACCAAGATTCTTTCCTCAAGTTGATTCCTCTTGAATCCCTCTTCAATTCCCCTCAAAGAGCTCTCAAAATACTCAACAATGGTGGAAAAATGACTTAAGCTCGCGGAAGAAATGTTTAAAAACCTTCTGCCCAGCTTCTGGAATCCCTTCTACGCGAACACGGTCAATCCCCCGCGTTCGCGATGCACAATTTTTCCTATACCAAAAATAACCTTACGCGAATGCGTCACTACCCCCGCGAACGCGATGGTTCCACTGCCACAACTATGCGAACGCGAGCCCTTGGCTGCGAATGCGAAGAACAAAATATACGGGAACCCAGATTCTCCTATGCGAACGCGAACTATCAAACGCGAACGCGAAGCACCAAGAACTCACCCTCCGCGATCACGGACCCACTAACGCGAACGCGAAGAACAATAATCTGGCCTGCCAAAATCCTTCTATGCGATCGCGGCCCCAGGATCGCGATCGCGAAGGCCAAATTACACCTGCACTGCTGCTGCAATTTTCTGCAATTCCTTAAGTCTCGAAACTTCCCGTTAGCCATCCGGAATCACCCCTAGGCCCACCGGGACCTCAACCAAAAGCATCAACACATCCTACAACCTCATTCAAACTTGTTCCAATCATCAAAACACCTCAAACTTCACCAAAACCATCAATTCACATCGAATTCAAGCCTAAGTTTTCCAAAAACTTCCGAAACACGCATTTGATCAAAAACCCATCCAAACCACGTCCGAATGACCTGAAATTTTGCACACACATCACAAATCACATAACGAAGCTACAGCAACTCTCGGAATTCCATTCCGACCCTCGAATCAAAATCTCACCCATCAACCGGAATTCGCCAAAATACTAACTTCGCCAATTCAAGCCTAATTCTGCACCGGACCTCCAAAACCACTTCCGATCACACTCCTAAGTCATAAATCACCCAATGAAGCTAAACAAATCATAAAAATTCCGATCCGAACTCATATACAAATAAGTCAACTCTTGGTCAAACCTTTCAAATTCAAAGCTTTCAATTGAGATTGTTCTTTCAAATTCATTCCAAATTTCCTGAAAACCAAAACCAATGATCTACATCAGTCATAATACATTACACGAGGCAAGTCATGCCCGAGAACTGGCGATCAAAGTGCAAAAGCTCAAAACGACCGGTCGGGTCGTTACATCCTCCCCCACTTAAACACACATTCGTCCTCGAACGTACTTAGAGTTGTTCTAAAAGCCAACCAATAGCTGAATAACTTTACCATGCATATACCCGGGGGTGATCCCACGTCACCCTATCTTACATAGGTTCAATAACACAACATAACTAAAGTTTCACAATCCATCCTAGTCCACAAACCATAGAATCACATTTCTGCTTCTGAAATCGTCAATGCGATCAGAATCTCACATTTATACTGTGAACAAGTCCAAACAAGCTGTAACATACCATAACCGCTATCTCAGGCACAATCACATGATATACCACCTAACTCAAGCACTCGCAGCAATAACTTATAATCACAGCAGTTGCACCTAACAGCCGAATACAGATAGAAAACCTCTAACAACTAAAGTCTCATTCCAACACTTCCACATACTACCAATGATAACGGAAACAAGCAATAAATCATAACCATTTCTCAGATCAACCATCCATAAGGCTACTTCTCCTTTGGCAAGGACCACAGCAAATTTCTGAGCTGCACCTCAATATTTATCCATCAAACAAGCTGAAATCGAATCCGTTCGTATTCATTAATGATCCCAACGTTCTCCTCTAGTCCAACACACCACTCTGGCGACACGACACATCAATAGAGGCCTAAGCCACAACTAGCAATATACGCGCACCAATAAGCAACGATCTGAACATGCCCAAATCATAGAAATGACTCAAATGAAAGAGCTGTAACTCAAGCTCGCCAGTACCACCACAACACAAGGCTGAGAGCCCGTCTCACATCATAGAATAGAACACACGAATCTAACCCGCAAGATCATATCTCCACATAGCTACGCTGCAATGCGCGGTCCTATCCAAACACTGCTCCACAGGGAACACCTCAAGTCACTATGCTCGAAATTGACAACTACGCACAATCTGATGTTTGGAACCAAAGCAAATCATTATGCCCACGGTGAAACAATTGACATACATCACGCAAACCCGATAGAACATATCCAATACGCCATTCATCGAGCAACTCCCAATTACTCTTCCCGCTCGACTTCCATTATGAAATTCCGATAGAACCACACCATAGGTGCCTATAACCAGCAGATCGTAACGTCTCACAACACTGAAAGGTAGCTCATAGATCCCCCTAACTGCTAATAGCTCAAAACAACCGAATGAATACATCATTCGCCAAGTAACTCGAAGTCAACTAAACCATCTCGATTTCAGACACATATCCATATAGGTCTACCAATGGACCACACATCAACTCTAGTTACCCACAACAGATAAATAATCCTTCGAAGGTTCACAATGACTGAATCATAGCACATACTAACATCTGACTAACTTACCCATATTTGCCATCCACAATTACGAGCTAACCTGTGTATGAGAACTTGCAGTCTCCAAGTCCATAAGGCACAGGAATTACCATATCTGATCCCAATTCCGCCACTCGCATACACATCTCACCTTTAGACTCAATCTTTCCATGAGACATACTCTACGATTCTTCTGTGCTGCCAAGCAACTGAATATCAGCAGCCGATCCGACAAGAAAGTGATGCAATACTACCGAAGTACCATCAACTTAATCACATTGTCTTTTCTGAAACATATACCCTCATCAAATCACCCCAATTAGCAATACCACTTCCTTAATCATCTGAAACCGCCTGTGCTGCCTAAGAATTTCATGAACTTCCTTTCTGAACTGAACCGTAATATTACACATGCAAATCTCGATCCTCACAACATACCGCATATACCGCACCGTCCTAGGATAACATGAGAACTTCGTCTCCCTTCCGAACCACATATCACTACGCACTCCACTAGTCAAGAACCTCCCAATTGTCCCATCTAGAAGAAAAATCACTATACATCCCATGCACCGTATGCCCATAGAAAATATACATCTCCAAACCACGGCAAAAACCGTCAAAAACTCTCCGTGTTCCCCTTGCACAATTCCGACTTGTCAGGACTGAATCCTTCTAACTCGATCGAGATAAGAAAGCCATCAAAACCTAAGAGCATCTCTGCAAAATACCTGAAAGAACTCATTGCCTCGAACGCGCACAAGGAATTAATCATATCCTTACCATACCGACTCGGTCTACTATCAAGCTACTCCGTCTATCTAAATTTCCTTCCGATTCATTTTCAACTTGATACTCCCTCTCGCTGTAGCACCAAAATTTTTCAACCCAAGTTTACCATACGAGGCCCAAGCATAAATCCACACTGTCTAAGACCCATAAGCCGCTGAATACTCTCTTAAATATTCCCAAAAGCACCACATTCCAAAACACCTTACACTAAAGAACTTCCTGCGAACCTAAATCCGTTACCTTTATCTTCCTGATACTAATAACTCTGCGCCTGAGCAAATCAACACCCGCTACCGGGTTCCGATATACCTGAATCTGCACACGAGGTGCAGGGAGTAATGTGAGTACTCCAACCCAGTAAGTAATAAGAGTAAATAAAGACTGAGCAGTAGGAAACAATGAATCCACATTCACGTTAGGCTCAATAAACACAACAGGCTTTCAAATCATAATACGAGGCAACCTTCCCTTTTAAAATCCAGCCTTTAGAAAAAAAATCATCTTTTTTTTGAAATACTTTCCAGTAGTTTCAGTAGGGGTTTAATACCATTTAAAGTAATAATAGAGATTAGAGCCATAATCGGACCCTCGGGCAAAGCATAGTTCGTAAAACAGCCCCTCGGGCAAAACAGTAATCATAAACACTTCATAACTTGAAAACCTCGGTGGAAATAACCAAATGCCAAATCAGTGATTAATTTCTGAACGTCTCATAAACCCCAGTTTAAATAAAAGTCATTTTTTAACATTTGTTCAACTTTCCGACAGCGGCTCAATATAAAGATGAGTGAAAACAGTCAATAAATTAACATATTCGATAGAAACTCGCTTTAAAGAGGAGTGAAATCAATAAGTTTGTAAACAGGCCTCTCAGGCAAATGTCACTCATATGTATGTATATATCTATCGACCCTCGGACTAGCCTCTCTGTCCCTCGTGACTCAACTCTTACCAATCAGTACTCGTACTCAGCACTCGCGCTCAATAGGTATCATATAGTAACCACTGCGGCGTGCAGCCCGATCCATATACTTCATCGACGGCGCTCACTGGGGGTGTGCAGACTCCGGGAGGGGCCCCTTGCGGCCCAAGCGCAATATTGCTGCGGCGTGCAGCCCGATCCGTATATATATATACGTGCAGCCCGATCCATAGATATAAAATCCTCACAACTAGGCCCTCGGCCTCTCTCAGTCATTAACCTCACCATCAGACTCTTAGTATATCTCAGTCATCAATCTCAGAATCAGACCCTTGGTCTATCTCAATAAAACAGGGAACTTAGCCCAAAACAGTTTCCACATTTTAAGAATATAGTGATAAAGCCAGATTTGAGTAATAAACAGGTAACACATGACTGAGGAAATGCTTTCAACACATTTAGAATGAGGATAGATAGTAAAAATGCCCCTAAGGGTCTCAACAAATCGGCATAAGGCCCCAAACATGGCATACAACCCAAACTATAATAACATCAAACAATTAACTATCAAATACGCATTAAAGTACTCGTTCGGGAAGGACTAGGTCACAATCCTTAGCGGTGCTCTACCCCACGCTTGTCATCTAGCATGTAAGTCACCTTAAAGTAACACAACGATGTGTAATCCGGGGTTTCAAACCCTCGGGACAGTATTTACAATCATTACTTACCTCGAACCGGCGAAATCTATAGCTAGCGATGCCTTTGCCCTTCAAATCGACCTCCACACGCGTCGAATCTATCCACAATCAGAGCGAATACATCACAATATGCTAATCAGTAACGGGCACAAATCCCGAAATTACCAAAACCTGAGCCCCAGGCCCACTTCTCGAATCTCAGAAATTTTTTCATCAACGGGTTCCTTATCTTCCCACGAGTTCATACATATCAAAAGTTCTCAAATCTGACCCCAAATGGCCTTTCAAATCCCAAATCAAAAGTCCAATTTCTCAAGCCCTAGTTCTTCAATTTTTGGCCTAATTTCCATGAATTTCTAGGTGGATTTCACAATATAATCGAGTTTTATGACCAAGATTCTTACCTCAAGTCGATTCCTCTTGAATCCCTCTTCAATTTCCCTCAAAGAGCTCTCAAAATACTCAACAATGGTGGAAAAATGACTTAAGCTCGCGGATGAAATGTTTGAAAACCTTCTGCCCAGCTTCTGGAATCCCTTCTACGCGAACGCGGTCAATCCCCCACGTTCGCGATGCACAATTTTTCCTAGACCAAAAATAACCTTACGCGAATGCGTCACTACCCCCGCGAAAACGATGGTTCCACTGCGACAACTATGTGAACGCTAGCCCTTGGCTGCGAACGCGAAGAACAAAATATACGGGAACCGAGATTCTCCTATGCGAACGCGAACTATCAAACGCGAATGCGAAGCATCAAGAACTCACCCTCCGCGATCGCGGACCCACTAACGCGAACGCGAAGAACAATAATCTGGCCTGCCAAAATCCTTCTATGCGATCGCGGCCCCAGGCTCGCGATCGCGAAGGCCAAATTACACCTGCACTGCTGCTGCAATTTTCTGCAATTCCTTAAGTCTGAAAACTTCCCGTTAGCCATCCGGAATCACCCCGAGGCCCCCCGGCACCTCAACCAAAAGCATCAACACATCCTAAAACCTCATTCAAACTTGTTCTAGTCATCAAAACACCTCAACATCACCAAAACCATCAATTCACATCGAATTCAAGCCTAAGTTTTCCAAAAACTTCCGAAACACGCATTTGATCAAAAACCCATCCAAACCACGTCCGAATGACTTGAAATTTTGCACACACATCCCAAATCACACAACGAAGCTACAGAAACTCTCGGAATTCCATTTCGACCCTCGGATCAAAATCTCACCCATCAACCGGAATTCGCCAAAATACTAACTTCGCCAATTCAAGCATAATTCTGCACCGGACCTCCAAAACCACATCCGATCACACTCCTAAGTCAGAAATCACCCAACGAAGCTGACCAAATCATAAAAATTCCGATCCGAACTCATATACAAATAAGTCAACTCTTGGTCAAACCTTTCAAATTCAAAGTTTTCAACTGAGACTGTTCTTTTAAATTCATTCCAAATTTCCTGAAAACCAAAACCAACGATCTACATCAGTCATAATACATTACACGGGGCAAGTCATGCCCAAGAATTGGCGATCAAAGTTCAAAAGCTCAAAATGACCGGTCGGGTCGTTACACGATGACTCACATATTCATTAAGTACAGCAGTAGATTCAAACGAGTCACGAAAACAGGTAAAAGTTCCTTTTTATTTAAAAGTCTACGGATTCATAATCCATTAATTAACAATTATCTCAAGTCGGGGAGAGAAGATATCAATATCAATAAATCTCAAGGCAAGCAATACAAACATGCGCAACTCATGCCGAGGTCGTACGGCCCGATCCAACACAAATGTAAAATGTGCACTGCCGAGGGTCGAATGGCGCGAACCATAGATGCATCTATTACCCCGCTCGCGAACCATGCATGTGACGCGGTCAAATTTAAATAAACAATCACCCTGCTCGCGAACCTTACATGCGACGCAGATACACATAGAAATACATGCTCAAACAGCAAATTAAGAATTTATCGGGGAATATTTATCCAAATAAAATCCAATTCTCTTTTAATGATTTAATAAAATGAAGTTTAATCTTCTTAGAAATTCGTTTACTAATTCAATAGAATTTAAGAAATTCAACTATCAATATGATCACAAATATTCCAAGTATAGCATGCTTTTGGGTCCCAGACTACCAGGACATACACATATTAGTAGCTATGCACGGACTTTCGTCACCTCGTGCGTACGTAGCCCCCACAAATAGGAGCACATAACCAATTATTTCACCTATGGGGACAATTCCCTCTTACAAGGTTAGAAAGGAGACTCACCTCGCTCCGAAGTTCCATAACCGGTAATCCACGCCCTTTCGAAGACTCAATCGATGCCAAATGCTCCAACGCTAGCCAATAATTTTGTAAACCCGTTAATATGGAATCAACTACTCATTATAATCCAATTTATAACAATTCCTAACCCCGATCGAAAGTTTGACAAAAATGCCCTCCGGCCCACGTGCCCGGATTCCGAAATTTTTCGAAGATAAACTTTACCCATAACCTCACGAACTCAAACATATAATAAATTCTCAATTCCATTACCAAAATCGTGGTCAAAATCCAAGAACACTAAATTTCTAGGTTTTCCCTCAACCCCAAGTTTCTACAAATTTCCATGTCCAAATCTGTATATAATCATGTATTTAACTTAAAACTAGCATAAATTACTTACCTCATGCTTGTTTTGGTGAAGATGGCACCTCAAAGTTGCTCCAAAAATCGGCTACAATGGAAGAAATGGGGTTGGAATGAACCCAACACCCGATTTAAAAGAACCTCACTACCTCCACCACTTCCGCACCTGCGGTCCCTTGACTGCTTCTGCTGTTCCGCAGGTGCGGCCTTTCTACCGCTCCTGCGGTTTCTCACCAGGCCCCCTTTTTCGCTTCTGCGCCTCGACCACCGCAGGAGTGGTCCCGCTTCTACGCCTGCATGACCGCATCTGCGTCTCTTCACTTCTGATCCAAAAACCGCATCTGCGGCTCCTCCGGCCACTTCTGCGGCTCTGCACCTGCGGCCCAAGTCTCGCAGATGCGGTTATACCAGCAACCAACAACTTCAGCCTTTCCAAAATTCCATTTTCGATCCGTTAACCACCCGGAATCCACCTGAGGACCCCGGGAACCCAACCAATCATACCAACCGGTCCCAAAACACATTACGGACTTGCTCGAGGCCTCAAATCATATCAAACAACGCTAAAACTACGAATCGACCCCAGTTCCAAGCTATATGAACTTCAGAATTTCAACTTCTACTTTCGATGCTTAAACCTATCAAATCACGTCTGATTGACTTCAAATTTTGCACACCAGTCATATTGGACATTACGGACCTACTCCAACTTTCGGAATCGGATTCCGACTCCGATATCAAAAGGTCCACCTCCGATCAAACTTCTCAAAAACCTTCAAATTTCTATCTTTAGCCAAATGACTCTAAAATGACCCACGGACATCCGAATTCACTTCCGATCGCGCTTCCAACTCCAGTATCACCATACGGAGCTACTCCAGACTCGGAATCCCAAACGGACATCGATAACACTGAAATGCACTTCAACCCAAACTTATGAAATGCTAACTTCCACAATAGGCACCAAAACGCTCTCGGGTCATCCAAAACCCGATATGGGCATACGCCCAAGTACGAAATCATCATACGAACCTACTGGAACCTTCAGATCCCGATTCCGAGGTCGTTTACTCTAAAATCCAGTCTTAGTCAATTCTATCAACTTAAAGCTTCCGAAATAAGAATTCCCTTTCCAAGTCAACTCCGAGCCTCCCGAAATTCAATTTCGACCACGCGTACAAGTCATAATACCTGAATTGAAGCTGCTCATGGCCTCAAACTGCTGAACAGCGCGCTAGGGCTCAAAATGACAGGTCGGGTCGTTACAAAATTCGAGAGGGACATTAGCTAATCTTTGCATATTTCAACTGTTCCTGTTTTATATGTGTGTTTAACTTCATGAAGTCGCAATGTACTCCATGCCTTTCATTCATTTAGGACTGTATTTAGACTGACATGGAACAAACTGATATTGGTTACGTACTGCCATCAATTTTGATATACTTATTGGAAATTAGTAGCATGTTTGACAAGCTTCTTCAAAGCAAAAAGCATTAAGACATTATTGTTTGCACTTAATGGAGGTCTAAATCTTGATTATTCAGATTTCAAACATTAAGTGCGTTTGCTTTTAAAGTCTGAATCTTAATTATTCAGATCTTAATCATTAAGTGTGTTTATTTTTTTACTTCACAACCACTATCATCCATATTCATTATTAATTGTCACCACCGCTTACCATTATCAACTATCACCATTCCACCACCACCACCACCATACTCAACCACTACCATCATCCTCAATCATAGCCGCTACCATAATCGACTACCACCACCCACCATCCGCACCACTCCACCACCATCATTCTCAAACACAAACAACACTCATCCACCTCAACTACCACAACTAACCACCCCATCACCATCAACAACCATAACCGGCACTGCACAACATTATTAACTACCACCACATTCCTCAATCGCAACTACCACCACCTCCCGCCATTATTAACTATCACCACTCAACACCATCATCCTCAATCATAATCGCCACCACTACTAATCACCACTAGCTACTACCTTGAACCCACAACCTTCAACCAAACCTACCACCAACCACTGCCTTTAGTTGGAATTCACAAGTACCACCGTTAGCCATCACCACCAGCAGCTACCATATTTTAATAAAATTATATATTTAATTGATAGAATATTAGATTAATTAGTATTTCATTTGAATTTTATGTTTAGAAATTTTCAAATGAAGATAAATTTTATACATTCAGATGTTAAAAATCAAACATTCTTAATCATTTAATATTCAGATCTTAATACACATCCTAATATTCACATGTGTATTCAGATTCAAATGCCTTAATCTTAATACACATCTTGATATTCAGATGTGTATTTAGATTCAGATGTCTTAATCTTAAAAAAAACAAATAAGGCCTAAGTTGAAGTGTTTGGACAAGCTTTTAGAAGGAAAAAAATATTTTTGAGGAGAAGCATAAGCAGTTTTGGAGAAGTAGAAAAAAGTAGCTTCTCTCCAAAAGCATATTTTTGAAAAGCATTTTTGAGAAAAATACATTTAGAAGCAGCTTTTAAAAGTTTGGCCAAACACTAATTGTTGCTCAGAAGTACTTTTCAAATTAATTAGCCAAACACAAATTGGTTATCACCAAAAGTACTTTTGAGAAAGCACCTCTCAAAATAAGTTGATCTTTTCAGCTTGGCCAAACATAATATAGGATACATAGTAATAATTCTACCTGATTGATTAATATTATGAAGTTGGAGCTCTCTATTTTACTGTATATTTTCAAGAAGTTGCTTTCTCCATAGTTTTCTCATTTTAGCTTGCCTACCTCAGTGAAGATCCAGAAAAATACTTTAAACCTTCTGTTATAAAACTAATAATAATATGTAACTTGCTCAACTAGGAGGAAGAAATGGCTTCAACATTTTTCTACAGTTCTAGTGTAAGTACCAAAGGTCAATATACTTGATACTGATCCAGTTTCCTGTCCAAAAATTTCCATTGCATAGAAGATCCCAAGTTTGTGATTCCTTTTGTATGGGTCAAAAATTATCTCTAATATGATTAAATCATATTAGCATTAAAGAGGCACTCACAGGTTGCCATGTGTCACCAATACAACTCCATTGAAGGCCTGCCCAAGGTCAAAGAGGTTCTAGAAACAATGAAAGTTGCAGTTGAAGATTCAGCAAAGGTCAAGGTCGAGGAGTCGTCAAAGATCAAGGTCAAGGTCGAGCATCCTTGATTGAGTTATAACGGCTAGTTTCATGATAGGACAATAAATAGAATATTCTAGTAGATATTCTTTGCACCTGTACTATTATGGTTTCTAGGAACATATTCCCTATAAATAGAAAGGGACACAATGATCGGGGGAGGATAAATTCATTTGGAAAAAACACATTGACGTTAAAGAGAAAATCTGGTCCTATTACAAGCATACAAAAATAACCTTTTTACTATGATTCTTGTCGAGCATTTCCACTGGATCCAAGAATAACCTGAGTGTTCAAAGGTTCGTCAATCATTCATCATTGTCAGAAAGAATATCCGTATATCTCACCCTTTTTCGGGTGACTCACACGTTTTTATTTACTTAAATGTCACTTGTGCTATTTATTGCTATTTAATGCCATATTCCATCTTTTGGATTATTGAACACTGTTACTATTGCTTACATTCATTGTCATGTGGATGAATATACAAATTATTTGTCATAAAATCGGTAACCTTGTCTTTAGGATATTATTATTAGCTAAGATTGACTATCATTTATTTAAATCAAATTGGTTGAATGTAATACCCCGTAAATTTGAATCGGTTGTGGATGTATTAAATGAGTATTAACGTGATGGTAATCAATTGGTCATGATAATAAGTGTACTAGGCATATCATAAGTGATTTGGGGTCCATGGAGAGACCTAAGTCTAAGCCAAGTTGGAAAATTACATGATAGACTAAAATTCCAAATGAGTACGCACAAGACCAAACTTCGGATGATCATACCTACAGAGATATAATTTTTTATGTGATGCACAACCTATCAAATGAAAGATCCGAGTCTAGTTTCTAACACTTCAAACCGTTCGTCATTTGAAAATTCCTACAAGAATTTATGATCAAATTACCAAAGAGTGGCGGAGGAGTGTGTGGATGCAAATCATCCGAGGCCGCGTCCGAAAAGAGGGGCTGGCAGTGAAGTGCTGCCATAGCATCCGGGTCAGCATCCAAGCTCCTGAGAGGAGTGAAGTGGGGATGCGAAGCATCCGAGGCCGCATCCGAAATTTGGGCCTATAAACACAATTTCGGGTCCATCTTCCCCCATTTCTTTTGGCGACTTTTAGGGTTTTCCTCCACTCTCTCGAGACCTCCAACCCCTCCCATCTTCAAGGTAAGAAATCCCCATTATCTTGGTGTGAAATTCCATAATTTCTACATTAATATTGATGAAATCTACACATAAAATACTTAGATCTTCAAGAGATTTCTTCAAGAACTCAAAGGAGTGTTTTGCAAGATTTCTTCCAAAAAAGGTAATCCTACACCCTTAGACTTACGTGTATGAATTTATTAAGGGAATATGAGTATGAATAAGTATTGGAACTCTTGGTATGGTGATTGGAAGCGATAAGTTCCCTATTTAATTACATAACTATTGTAGAGATTGAAAGATGATTAATTGATGGAATTTTGTTGGTTGGGTGTGGATGGATGGTCATATATGTGATGTTGGAAGTTATAAATTGGTTAATCATGATGGAGGGATAAATTGTTGATGAATGGTGGTAGTTGGATGAACTAATTGTATGGTGATGAGATGTCAAGATTTATGCCTGCAAGGTGTTTGATAATATGCCTAAATGGCTTAAGTTATGGAATTTGTTACTAATGGATATTGCTATTGTAGATTGAAGGTTCTTAGTATTGTGGATCATTGTAGTAGCACTAAGGGGCGAAATTGAGGTATGTGAGGCTAACTCTCTTTACGTTTGGGAATGTCTATGATTCTCCCTACGTCCCATTCATTATGACGATTACTAGATTCCTCAGAAAGTAATTATGTCTTAGTTCCATGAATATTCTTAGAACTTCTATTCTCTAGCTTCGTAACTCATTCAAGACTTTCATTCTAAACGTTGTGAAATCAGTGAATAATCAATATAGACTTGGTTTTGATGCCCATGAGTCTCAGTCTAGATTACTTAGCATGTCAAAAATAGTTGAAGTTTCAGTTTTCATAATCAGTTCATGAATACATGTCTCAGTCCAGTTCTATTTAGCATTCGAGTATCGTGTAACTCAGTATGATTCAGTATTTCAGTATCATGTATTTCAGTATGATTCTCAGTTCCCTAATGTTGAACGCCTATATTTGGGCCAGAGGTCGTAGTTTATATGCTTTATGCATGTTTGGGCCTGAGGCCATAGTTTATGCTTTATGCATTTTTGGGCCTGAGGCCGTAGTTATGTATACGTATACTTGGTCCTGAGGCCGTAGCTTGTGCACATATATATTGGGCCCGAGGCCGTAGCTTATTCAGATAAACAGGTCGTTCATCATTCAGAATAGGGAGTATTCATATCCTTACTTCCTTTGTTCAATTCAATTTTTAGTTATCATTTCAGTTACCAATCATCAGTTCAGTTATCACTTATCACTTATCACTTATCATTTTAGTTTCAGTTTCGATAGTTATCATTTCAATTATTAGTTATCAATTATCAATTTTCAGTTATCAGCTTAGTTTCAGTTTCAGCATTTATAATTCTTTCTTTCAGTTGCGTTACATACCAGTGCAATTCAAATGTACTGACGTCCCTTTTGCCCGGGGCCTGCATCTCAAAATGCAAGTAATGATTTACAGGTTGACGATTCAAAACGCTAGGATTCTCGTATCAGCTATTTGGTGATACCTAGTTCGTTCGTGGCATTATCATTATCTTACAGTCTTCACTATTTTCAGACATTCAGTGTTTTCAGTACTTCATTATAGGCTTCATAGACTAGAGTATCAATTAGACAGAGTCACAAGCTTTTTGTGTTAAGCAATGTTGGCTACAGGCATGTCTCAGACTTGAATTAGTGTTCCAAACTTCGATTTTTATCATTCAGAGTTTCAGTATATCAGCATGTGTTAGTTTATCTTCCGCATTTAGTATGTTATGATATCACATGTTGATTCAGCCAGCCAGTTGGTTCGCTCGGTTACATGTAGTCAGGAACCGAGTGCCGTGTTACGTCCAGCCCAGGTTCGGGGCGTGACATTGAACCAAGATCTATATATTTTATCAAACAGTTTGGCGGAGTCTTTGGGGACTTATTAGCTTTTATTTTATGACTGACCGACTGAACCCAAAGATCACGTGACTCACTATGTAACCATCGTGAAATGCAACGAACTTACCAAGGAACAAGTGTCCTCTATTTTGATGAAGAAATTTGGCGCAACTCTTACGGGAGGGGCATTAACATGGTACTCACCGCTACCAGCCCGCTCCTGAGAAACCTTCGAGGAAATGGATGATAAGTTCGTAATGGCACACGACGAAGACAAGAAAGCCGAAACAAGAGTAAACGACATATTCACCATCAAGAAGTCCTTGGGAGAGGGACTAAGGGACTTCCTCGCCCGATTCAACATGGTAAGGATGACCCTACCAAACGTGTCCGAGGGGAAGGCAGTCGCTGCTTTTCAAAATGGGTTGAGTAGAGATGGCTCAAGAGCGACTAGAAAAATGCAGAGTCGGTTGATGAAATATCCTCTAACCACTTTGGACAAAATCCATAATTCTTACTGTGTCGAAGTCCGAGCAGATAAGGACGACCTCAACGGACCAACTCAACGTCTCATCTCGGTACAAGCCGAGTCCAGGAAAGAACGAAGAGACAACATCAGGAGGGATCACCTGGTCTCACGACCCAACAGGGAATGACATCAGCCATACGGCACGGCCTCTGTCCCATCTTCTTTTTGCTATGATGAAGGCCCATCCAGGACAAGAAGGTTGATTCACCGGAATGAGAGAGGTATGCCCCTTATTATCTGCTCATATCACCTACAGAAATAGTCTATGCCCTGGAGAAACTCGAGACAAAAGTGAAGTGGCCACCAAAGATGAGGTCTGATCCGAGCACCAGAAAATTCTACGCCCTCTGCGAGTTCCACCAGGAATGGGGACAAAACAGAAGATTGCATCGCCCTCAGACAAGAGGTTGTAACCATGCTACAGCAGGGACACCTCAAAGAGTTGTTGAGTGACAAGTGGAGAAACAACTTCGCCAGAGGATGTGAATGCCATGGCCCACCAAAGCCACTGTCACCAGCTCGCACCATCATCATGATCATTAGTGGCAGCGACGACGCCTCTATCAATAGTGTTAAATTCACTACCACTCACAAGATCAAACGATCTCTCACCCACGAACGGTATGACAGACTCGAAGAAAGTATCATCTTTGACGAGTCAGATGCTGATGGTTTGACTTTCCCTCACAATGATGCTCACATCATTACTCTGTGCATTTTTAGCTACTGATATCAAGCGTTTCATGGTAGATCTTGATCCAAGAAAGTAAAGGTACGAAATCTCCCATTTATTACATTAGCAAAACACTCATCAATGCCGAGACGAGGTACCCGCATCTCGAGAAACTAGCCCTGGAACTTGTCATAGCTTCACGAAATCTTAGACCTTATTTCCTGTGGCACCCTATCTCGGTCGTTACCCCCTTCCCCCTAAGAGGCATTTTACATAATCCCAAACTATTGGGGAGGTTGTCCAAGTGGGCCATCAAGCTAAGAGAGCACAATATCACATATCAGCCGTAAATGATGATAAAGTCGCAAGTGCTCGCCAACTTCGTCGCAGACTTCAGTGCAAATATAATGCTTGAGGTCGAGAAGGACGCCACCCAAGCTTCTCTCCAAATACAAGACCTTTGGGTCCTATATACCGACGGTGCATCCAACACTTTCATATCTGGACTGGGACTCGTACTCGAGGCCCTTACCGGTGAAGTGATTCACCAGTCCATAAGATGCCCAAACATGACTAACAACGAGGCCAAGATTGATGCTTTAATTTTAGGATTAAGTCTAGCACTCAAGTGTGGGGAGAAGCGGTTGAAATTCTATTGTGATTCCCAGCTCGTAGTCAACCAAGTCACAGGAACTTTCAAATCAAAGAACTAAGGTTGAAAAAATATCAGACCGAGATCTGTAAGCTACTCCCCCAGTTCGACGAATATCGGGAGTTGAACGGATATCGGGAGAAATTACACTCCTCGTTTTAGATGGCGGCGTAATGCTGGAGATGATATTCCACATCATGGATCATGCCACCGCATACAATGCCATATTATGATGACTATGGATACATCCTATGAGAGCCATCTCCTCAGCTTATACCAAGTAATCAAATTCCCAACACTTTGGGGTATATTCAGCATACGGGGAGAACAGTGCACGTCCCATTTATTACATTAGCATTGGATGCACCTTCGGTGTATAGGACCCAGAGGTCTTGTATTTGGAGAGAAGCTTGGGTGGCTTCCTTCTCAAGCTCAAGCATTATATTTGCACTGAAGTCTGCGACGAAGTCGGCGAGCACTTGCGACTTTATCTCTGTTTACGGCTGATATGTGATATCGTGCTTGCTTAGCTCGATGGCCCACTGGGAAAACCACCCCAATAGTTTGGGTTTATGTAAAATGCCTCTTAGGGGGAAGGTGGTGACGACCAATATAGGGTGGCACAGGAAATAAGGTCTAAGATTTCGTGAAGCTATGACAAGTGCCAGGACTAGTTTCTCGAGGTGCGGATACCTCATCTCGGTGTTGACGAGTGTTTTGCTAATGTAATAAATGGGAGATTTCGTACCTTTACTTTCTTGGCTCAGGATTTCACTTAGTACTATTTTAGAGACGGCCAGGTAGAAGAGGAGATGTTCCCCGAGTTCGGGCTTTAAGAGTAGAGGTGGTGATGACAGATACGCCTTCAGTTCTCGTAGATCTTGTACGCATTTGGGTGTCCACTCGAGGCTATTATCCTTTTTGAGTACGCCAAAAAATTTGTGACATCTGTCAGATGACTGCGAGATGAATCTTGATAAGGCGGTGATTCGACTAGTCAACCTTTGGACTTGCTTCTTGGTAGTCAGGAGCTTCGATATCCCTTTGATAGCTTTGATTTGGTCGGGGTTGACCTTGATCCCCCGTTATGACACTAAAAAGCCCAAGAACATTCTCGAGGCTACGCCGAACGCGTATTTCTCTAGGTTTAGCTTCATTTCATACAGTCGTAGTATGTCAAAAGCTTCCTTCAAATGGTCGATATGATCCTCTACCTTTGCGGATTCGACCAGTATGTCGTCGATATATACCTCCACAGTTTTTCCAAGATGATCTTTGAACGTTTTCGTGACCAATCTTTGATATGTAGCCCATGTGTTCTTCAACCAAAATGGCATGACCCTATAACAATATGTTCTTCGGTGGGTGATGAACATGGTATTCTCTTGGTCCTTTTCTTTCACAAGTATCTGGTTATAGCCCATGTACGCGTCCAAAAAACTCAACAACTCGTGCCTGGCCGTTGTGTCGATGTGATGATCGATATGTAGTAACGGGAACGAATCCTTTGGGCATGCTTTGTTCAAGTCCGTGAAGTCCACACAAATCCGCCATTTTTTGTTTTTCTTTTTTACCATCACTATGTTGGCGATCCACTTAGGGTATTTTGACTCCATGATGGAGCCATTTTCTAATAGTTTCTCCACCTCTTCGTGGACGACATCATTGATGGTGGGATTGAACTTTCATCTGACCTGCCTTAATAGGCGGTAGAGCGGATCGACGTTTAATTTGTGTGTGGCGATCTCCTTGGGGATGCCCGGCATATCTGCATGGCTAAAGGCAAACAAATTTGTGTTAGGTATTAAGAATTGACTAAATTTACCTGGTTCACGGAGTTTGCAGCCGATTTAAGCCGTCTTGCTATAGTCGGTGGAATCTTATTAAATGAGGTTGAGGTCCTCTATAGTCGAGTCTGCGGCTTTGACTATTTCGGGATCTATGATGACGTCTCTGGTCTCTTCTTGTGTCGACCTCAGCCTTGTTGGTTGCTATGCCGTCTAAGGCAATGCGGTAGCATTCTCGGGACGTGCACTATTCTCCCCGTATGCTGAATGTATCCCAAGGAATTGGGGATATGATTACTTGGTATAAGCTGGAGGAGATGGCTCTCATAGGATGTATCCATAGTCGTCATAATATGGCATTGTATGGGATGGCATGATCCATGATATGGAATATCATCTCCAGCATTACATCGCCGTCAAAGACGGGGAGTGTAATTTCTCCCGATATCTGTTCAACTCCCGATATTCGTCGAACTGGGGGAGTAGCGTACAGATCTCGGTATGATATTTTTTCAACCTTAGTTCTTTGATTTGGAAAGTTCCCGTGACTTGGTTTACTACGAGCTTGGAATCACAACAGAATTTCAACCGCTTCTCCCCACACTTGAGTGCTAGCCTTAATCCTGAAATTAAAGCCTCATACTTCGCCTCGTTGTTAGTCATATTTGGGCATCTAATGGATTGGCGAATCACTTTGCCGGTAAGGGCCTTGAGTATGAGTCCCAGTCCGGATAAGAAGCGTTGGATGCGTCGTCGGTTTATAGGACCCAGAGGTCTTATATTTGGAGAGAAGCTTGGGTGGCGTCCTTCTCAACCTCAAGCATTATATTTGCACTGAAGTTTGAGACGAAGTCGGCGAGCACTTGCTACTTTATCGCCGTTTACGGCTGATATGTGATATCGTGCTCTCTTAGCTTGATGGCCCACTTGGAAAACCTCCCCAATAGTTTGGGTTTATGTAAAATGCCTCTTAGGGGGAAGGTGGTAAAGACCGAGATAGGGTGGCAGAGGAAATAAGGTCTAAGATTTCGTGAAGCTATGACAAGTGCTAGGGCCAGTTTCTCGAGGTGCGTCTCGGTGTTGACGAGTGTTCGCTTTCTTATCCGGACTGGGACTCGTACTCGAGGCCCTTACCGGCGAAGCGATTCGTCAGTCCATAAGATGCCCAAATATGACTAACAACGAGGCCAAGTATGAGGCTTTAATTTCAGCATTAAGGCTAACACTCAAGTGCGGGGAGAAGCAGTTGAAATTCCGTTTTGATTCCTAGCTCGTAGTCAACCAAGTCACAGAAACTTTCCAAATCAATGAACTAAGGTTGAAAAAATATCAGACCGAGATCTGTAAGCTACTCCCCCAGTTCGACGAATGCCAGCTCGACTAGATCCCGCGTGCGCAGAATATTGAAGCGGATGGCCTCGCCAAATTAGTCGCAGCCACCAAAAGCATCGCGACCGGGGATAAAGGTTTAGTCCACTTCCTCAACTCATCGCTAGACCAAATCAAGTTAAGATCTATAAGCTTAACTTGGGGTTGGCGCAATCGTATTCGCCTATTTTCAGGACGGTGCACTCCCAAATGACATAAAGGAAGCCAAAAATTTGAGAATGCAAGCAGCCAAATAAAATCTCCTCCATAACTACCTATACAAGAGGAGATATGGAAGCCCTCTAGTTAAATGTTTGGGCGCAAACCAAGCCCAGCACGTCCTCAAAGAAGTCCATAAAGGCCATTGTGGCGCCTAGTCCGACAATCGAGCACTCATTATTTGTCTCATACGGGCAGGATACTATTGGCCCATCATGAAAAAGGACGCCTCAGAGTTCGTGAAGAAATGCGAACAATGTCAGGAATACTCCCCAATAACTCTACAAGCAGGCGAACATCTCCACTTAGTCACCTCTTTATGGTCGTTCATCAACTAGGGAATGGACATCACAGGCCCCTCCCAGTGGGGCAAGGTAATTGTCACACCTCCTTTTTTCTGAAGAATAGGTGTTTTTCCAATTTAAGTGAAATTATTCGAAATGGGATTATTTATTTAATTAGAGTCGCCACTTGGAATAATTATTATTGTGTCCCAAGTTACCGGTTTATTTTAAATCTCAAATCGAGGAAATTTTGACTCTGAATTATGGTCCGCGAACACAGAAGATCGGGTAAGGAATTATGTTAACCCGGGAGAAAGTGTGAGGCACTCCTGAGTTCCGTGGTTCTAGCACGGTCACTTTAAATCATACCAGGTGTAGTTAATTATTTAATTACGTGTTTTAGGACATATGTATATTTTACCTTTTACCGCTTTTAATTATGGCATTTACTGATTTATCATTGAAATGGATCACATGTGTGTAAATCCTCTTTATTTAGTGCGCTAAAATCATGTCACACGTACATGTACACAATTAATCACGCTTTATTAATTATTAAGATTGTTCGGCCAAAGTCGCGCAAACTCGTACTTTGATTAATTTTTGAAAATCATAATTATGTCATATGAACGTGTACACAATCACGATAGTAAATTAAATGCGTTCCTAAAGCATTCTAGTGTGTTCTTGATTTATCGCTTTCAACTATCATTGGGATTGCGGTGAAGTCATAAGTTTTACGAAATGCCTTATCTAATAAGAGGTGCGTTGTTGCTAACTAAATTACATAATGATCCAAATGACCTACATCTAAGGTTCTTGTGAGCGTGATTAAATTGAGAGGTGCTTAGAGCTGATCAAATATAATGAAGGAAATTCTAAGCTAATTCCCTGGTCTAAATTGTTTGCAATTTGTGGTGGTTCAACAGAGAGTGACAGAAGGGAATTAAAATTAAAATCACAGCTATTACGTCTTGTTATTCGAGCTTAGAAGCCCAAATTGAAATCATCGGGTAAGGCTTGGGCCTAATAGATTTCATGCAGCCAGGCCCTTGAAGGTCTGGTCATGATGGAGCCCAAGTGCTCTATTCATCAACAACGAAGAAACTGGGCCTGCTGATCCGGCAGGCCCGATAAATCCAAACCATAAAACCCATGTACCCAAACAATTGAAAGCTTTCAAATCAAAACATGTAATCAATCGTGACATGACCAAAATGATCAAGTATTATAATTAATCAGAACATTAAGAAGCTCATACCGGACTAAATTGAACCAATTACATTAATAAACTTATTCTTTTAGTTACAGCTATTATATACAATCATTAAAAATACAGACTTCTGAACAAACACATATACCGCTGATTATATCACTGGGAAAACAGATATGGAATCACATGTTTAACTCCGGTAATTAAAGACTTTATGAGCCAGACATCCCTCAGAGGTAAATCTGACCAACTGGTGGTCAGATTCACCAGTTTAGTTGTCCTCAACACTCTAGATTCCTAGTTTCTAAATAGTAGATTCGCATTACTCCTGCCTTCCATATGCTTCTAAATGAAATCTCGTATCCTGAATCATTTCATTCGATTAACAATAAGAAAATAGATCACTATATCACCCTCTAACATGATATATACAGTATATTCAACTTATAACTCAAAACTTCATTCCAAACAATAATCAAACAGACACAACTTGATGAATATCAAATAGCAACAATGAAATACAACAAAACAGTCAACAATTCTGTGCTGCAAATATTCTTACCACAAAACAAGTTTCTGAATTAAAACTGTAAAATAAGCTAAAACTTAAACAGCAATAAAGCTATTAAACAAAACCAAAGAATCATAAAGACTAAGATGTATTGACTCAGTATTCAATCGCATTAATAATCAAATTAACTTAACAAATGAAACTAATATACTGGAATGAACAAAAGAAATTAAACAATGCAAAACCTAATAAACAAAGATGGTCTAAAAATGAAAACCTAAACCTAATGTGCAATTAAATCTAAAGAAAACATACTTAAAAAGTACCTATTTTGAAGAAATTCGAATTGAACAGAGGCGGTCGAGTTCTGGACAGTCAGTGGCATTTTGACCTAGTTCCGATGATCATGAAATGAGTTAAAATTAGCACCAGCTGATTGCTCTTGTCAGGAGCAATCGATTGATGTCAATTTTGTACTCATCGACAAAAATCTAAGAGAAAAATCGAGGAACAACTGATTTTGGTTATTTAGGGTTTCCTAGATCTAATATTTGAGAAAATCTAGAGGGTTTTGAAGGAAATAACCACGAAATATGAGATGAGAAGTAGGTGGGAATTGTGGGGTGAAGATTTTGGGGTGTTTGAAGTTTTGCCGCTGGTCGGAGATGGATTTGGGGGTAATAGGCGGCTAGGCTTAGAGAGAGATGGGGGAGGAGAAGAAATGAGAGCTTCTCTAGGGTTTTTTTTTT
>NC_031989.1:51966207-52020664 GCF_001879085.1 Nicotiana attenuata
TTTTTTTTCGGGGGGGGGGGGTATCAAGACAGTTAAAAGGGGATGGGGTTGGGTGTTTCCAGTCGTTGGATGAAAAGTGATGAATGGACAGGATTAAAACGCCTGAAACGGTGTCGTTTTGGTACTTAAGGGAGCTGAGCTGGGTAATGGAGCGAAGCTGAGCGGATTTTTGCAAGAAGTTGGGCTCCTCTGCTGGCCCAGTTTCGATTTGAACCCAACAGCCCCTCTCTTTTCTCCGTCTTCTTTTATTATATTTTCCAAAGCTAACCACTTCACTCAATATTCCAAATTAAACCTATTTTTATAAAATTAGCCTATTAAGTATCATTTAACCAATTATTTAACTAAAAATGCATGTGAAGTGACTAATATATTTTTGTTGCGATTTACATGTATTAATTATACAATTAATATGTAATTAATTCCTAAAAATGCAAATAAAACCTAAAATGATATGAAATGAAGATTTGAATATTTTTATGGGTTTTCTATGATTGTAAGATATTAAAAATGCACAAAAATGCAACTAAATGCAAAACAACAAATAAAGAGAAATTCCTAGAAATTCTATAAAAATCAAAACAAATGAAAACTATTTTTATTTTTATTTTGTAGGAGTAATTTTTTTTGTAGGGCAAAAATTACGTGCTCACAGCTGCCCCCTCTTTGCTCGGAAACATCAAGAGTTTTCGGGCAAACATAAAGTGAGCAATCATGAGCAATTTTGCCTGTTTGATACTCCATGGGAAGCATTCTTTGAAAAAGTTTGACCGAACCCTGCTTCTGAGGTTGCCTACATATCCTTGGCAATAAAGGAATCAGGTCAGTGTAGTTCTGGAAATTTTGGCAGCTGGGACTACCGGAAAACTGGGATTTCATTGTTGTTGTTGTTGTTGCTGCTTGCCGAACTCCTTATTATACCAAAATCAAAATGAAAAGAAACTGAACAAGCCTATCATCTATGAGTTACAAGATTTCTATAAATCTTTTAAAGCTTGATCTTGAGTCTTGGCTGATTCTTCGCGCAAACTCTGGTCGGAACCTTGATGCTTGCTAGCTGCAGGTGCTGGTTCATACTTCTACGGCTTCTTCTAATCAAAATGAGGCATGAAATTCTCGCGACTTCGGTCATGTCTTGAGCAATCCACATCTTTTTATCCGCTTCTTCATTTTGGATTCACTTCTTTTTTTTTTCTTTTCTTTATTTTGGATTGAGACTTCTCCTTTTGGTCATCTCGAACCCCGTGCCTCGAGGTAAAACCTGCTCAGACACCAACAAACAAACAAAAGGAATTTTTCTACCCTAGTTTTCACCAGGAAAATTTCGTGAGTTATTTGTTGAAAAACTCTATACTACTTTATTATTGAAAGCAATAAAAGGTCGGGATTGGTGTAACCTGGGAAAACATGATTCTTTGGGAATGGTGTACCCTCATTGCCAAATGGTTCCTCAACTAAGGATTGGTGTAGTTTATGTTTGAAAATAAGACTAGGGAGTGGAGACCCTATGTCTAAAGTAACATCAACTAGGGAGTGAAGACCCTATGTTGGAAAAAGAGACCGGGGAGTGGAGACCTATGTCTAAAATAACATCAACTAGGGAGTAGAGACCCTATATTGGAAAAGGAGACTAGGGAGTGGAGACCCTATGCCTAAATAACATCAACTAAGGAGCGGAGACCTTATGCTGGAAAAGAAGACTAGGGAGCAGAGACCCTATGTCTAAAATAAAATCAACAAGGGAGTGGAGACCCTATGTTGGACAAGGATACTAGGGAGTGGAGACCCTATGTCTAAAATAAAATCAACTAGGGAGTAGAGACTCTATATAGGAAAAGGAGACTAGGGAGAGGAAACCCTATGTTGGAAAAAGAGACTGGGGAGTGGAGACCTATGTCTAAAATAACATCAACTAGGGAGTAGAGACCCCATATTGGAAAAGGAGACTAGGGAATGGAGACCCTATGTCTAAATAACATCAACTAGGGAGCGGAGACCTTATGCTGGAAAAGAAGACTAGGGAGCAGAGACCCTATGTCTAAAATAAAATCAACTAGGGAGTGGAGACCCTATGTTGGACAAGGATACTAGGGAGTGGAGACCCTATGTCTAAAATAAAATCAACTAGGGAGTAGAGACTCTATATTGGAAAAGGAGACTAGTGAGAGGAGACCCTATGTAATAACATCAACTAGGGAGTAGAGACCATATGTTGGAAAACGCATCTAGGGATTGGAGACCCTATACTACCATGATTTTGAACATTCTTATTTTCTTTCTTCTTTTTATTAAGAGAATTAGAAAAATTTTGGAAAGAATTTGGAGAAGAATTTCCTTTTTGGAGTTGCTGCTATTGTAGAGCTATTTTAGTCTCCGCGCGGTTTCTTTTTAGTTGCACCTTCTTCTTGCAAGGTTGCTTTGTATTGCACACGTTCCCTATTTTTCAAACAAAGAACAATTGTTAGTTTGAAACAGTGATTGGTTTTGTGGCCTTGAGTGTTACCGACACTTGATCTTGGCCGGCTTCTTTGATGATAATTTCACCTGCAACTGGTTGTTTCCTGAATATCGATTGCACTTCTGGCCCAGGAGAACCTTTGGCTTTTCCAAAACATTACCATGACGGTTGGTCGCGTGGGACATAATCTTTCTCAACTTTATTTTTCCTTTGTGGGCATTTGACTTCTTTCTTCCAATTTTTAGCTTCAGAGCATTAGGGAACCTTTGGCTCTTCAAACTTTGCCAAGACGGTTAGCCACTTAGTACTTAACCTTTTTAACTTCATTTGCCCTTGTAGGCACTTTAATTTTATTTACTTCTTCCAAGAGTTTTTGATTTTGAAGCATCGGCTGCAATGGACAGTCGGGATCGACATGATGTCCCTGCCGAGGCTGGGTGCCTCTTGAATATATAAGCTTGTGTCGGAGAGCCCTATAAATCGGTCTTGCCATCTCTTCTTTGCCTCAGTTTTTGAACAAAGTTAGACCGAAAGGGATTCAAAGAAAAGAGGCATCCCTTTAGGGGAAAGGAAACAAGGACTTATCTAAAGTACATGGGGACTCCAATGAACATGACATGCTCTTTGGACTGGATGCCCGATCTGTGTAAATCGTCCGATACTCAAAAATTCATCACAACTTTTGCCTCGAAACGAGAAACCTTGCCCAGGACTGGGTCGATGCCAATGGTTGTGTGGATTCTCTTTTCGATCAATGGCGCCCTCTGCGGGTTTTCACCAGGTGACCTCTCTCTCTCAATCCTCTTCTCACCATCGCCTTATAGTGCTCTTTGCGAGTTTTCACTAACAAGACTCTCTCATTTCTAATTTCTCTACTTACCATCGCCTTACGGTGCCCGTGAGGATTTTCACCAACAAGACTCTCTCATTTGGTTGTATCAGATCCAAGTGACTGTATCCTCCAATTCTTGAACATTCTCGTTGATTGATCGGAAGGACTTGAAAAGGATTTGGGTAAAAAAAATTTGGATTGAATTATAACTTTGGAACCTTTCAGGTGAAACCATCATCGAATCATTATAACATCTGCCCCAGTCGAAACTTTTGGTGGTATGTGGATTTTTGTTTTGGTGTGACTGAACCCCAAAGAGCGGCTGCATACGTATCCTTTCGTAATGAATTCAAACGTAGTTCAGTGAACTTTGTTTTTTTTATTTTCTTTTATTTTCCTTTGTTTCTTTTTTTTCATTTTTCATTTTTCTTTTTTTATTTTTTTAAATAACTTCCAAATTCCAAAAAGGGTAATCAAAGAAAAGGAATCGGCTAAAAGGATTTGTAAAGGGTTGATGGTGTTTGGATAGCGAGAAAGAAGACCTTCATCATCCCAATCAGAGCATGCTAAAGCTTGTGAAAAAGGGTCAAACATAATACCTTTTGACCGCATCTGCGTTGATAGCTATTTCGAGGACATTTCCTTCGATGTCTCCCAAATACAGCACTCCCTTCGGCAAAACTCTTTTAATAATGTACAGACCTTTCCAATTTGGAAAAAATCTTCCTTTGGCTTCTTCATGATGCGGGAGAATACATCTCAGAACGAGTTGCTCCACTTCAAATTTTCTGGGCCGCGCTTTCTTGTTGTAGGCACTGGCCATTTTTTATTGGTACAACTGCCCGTGGCAAACTGTAGCCACTCGCTTTTCATCAATCATAGTCAATTGTTCCAACTGGGTTTTGACCCATTCATCATCCTCAATCTTGGCTTCAACAATGATCCGAAGGGAGGGAATCTTAACTTCTGCAGGTATTACGTCTTTAGTTCCATAAACCAATAAGTAGGGAGTGGCCCCAACTGATGTGCGCGCACGCTTGTGAGATATCCCAATTGTTCAAAAGGCAAATTTTCATGCCATTGTCTAGAACCCTGAACCAATTTCCTAAAGATCTTCTTCATGTTTTGGTTTGCAGCATCAACAGCGCCATAAGCTTTGGGCCGATAAACGGTAGCATTACGATGCGTAATTTTAAATTGTTCGCATACCTCCCTCATCAAGTGTCTATTCAGATTAGCAGCATTTTTTGTAATAATAGTTTTAGGAATACCAAGACGGCAAATAATTTTGGAATGCATGAAGTCCACCACCCTTTTCTTGGTGACGCCTTTGAAAGTGACTGCTTCAACCCACTTTGTAAATTAATCGATGGAAACCAAGATGAATCCTTGCTCATTTGAAGCTTTTGACTCGATTGTCCCAATAACATCCATGCCCCAAGCAATGAACAGCCAAGGTTCTGACATAGGATGTAGCTCTGAAGGTTGTGCGTGAATCAGGTCACCGTGTATCTGGCACTGATGGAATTTCCAGACTAAACTGAAACAATCGTTTTCCATGGTCATCCAGTAATGACCCGCCTGGAGGATTTTCTTTGCAAGGACATACTCGTTCATGCGAGGCCCACATACTCCTCCAGAATACACTTCGTTCACGATCTTTTCAGCTTCTCGGGAATCTACGCACCTCAAAAGATTCAGATCTGGAGTTCTTTTGTATAGGACCTCTCCACTCAAAAACTGCTTGCAAGCCTTCTGATAGTTCTCTTTTGATCTCTACTGGAATGCTCGAGATATTCTTTTGTTTTCAAAAACCTCTTGTTGTCAGGATACCATGGCTCACCATCTAGTTCCATTTCAATTGAGTTACAATAACCATGTCTTTCTCAAACCTGAATCTCCAGCGGATCAATATGAACATTACTCGAGTACGACAGCATTGAGGCCAAAGTGTCTAGTGCATCAGCTAGCTCATTGTGGAATCGAGGAATATACTTGAACTCGATGGATTTGAATCGTTTGCTGAGATCTTCCACATGTTGCCTGTACAGGATGAGCTTGATGTATCGAGTCTCCCATTCACCTTGGGTTTGCCGAATGATTAAATCAGAATCCCTCATGATTAGTAATTCCTGTACATCCAGATCAGCTGTCATATACATTCCCATGATGCAGGATTCATACTCGGCGGTGTTTTTCGTACAGAAGAACCGAAGTTGGGTTGTGGCCGGATAGTGTTGACCTGTCAGCAAAATCAGAATAGCCCCATCCCCACGCCTTTTTGCATTTACGACCCCATCAAAGAACATTTTCCATGCATTTATGTTCTCTAGAATTAATTCAACTGAGTTTACTTCCTCGTCTGGAAAATAAGTGCTTAACGGTTGGTATTCATCATCGACTGGGTTCTCGGCCAGGTGATTATCCAAGGCCTGGGCTTTTATCGTCGTGCGAGTGACATAGAAAATGGCAAACTCGGGAGCAGGATCTGCCACTTTGCTAACCTTCTAGTGGGCATTGGCTTCTGGAATATATACTTCAAAGGATCCATCCTGGTTATGAGATATGTTGTGTAAGCCAACAAGTAATGTCTGAGCTTTTGAGCAACCCAAGTTAGGGAGCAACAAGTTCTTTCCAACAAAGTGTACTTAGCTTCATAACTGGTGAACTTCTTGCTAAGAAAGTATATGGCTTGTTCTCTCTTCCCAGTCATATCGTGTTGCCCCAAGGCACAACCAAAAGAATTCTCCAGGACTATCAAATATAAGAACAAAGGTCTTCCCGGTTCGGGCGGAACCAACATTGGCGGATTTGGCAGATACTCTTTGATTTTATCAAAAGTCGCTTGACACTCATCTGTCCATTTCATTGCCACATCTTTCTTCAACAACTTTAATATGGGCTCACAAGTGGTAGTAGGTTGAGCGATGAATCTGATGATGTAATTCAACCTCCTTAGTAGACTCATTACCTCTTTCTTGCTCTTCGGAGGTGGAAAATCCCGAATAGATCTTTGTTGGATCTAATTCGATACCCCTCCGACTGACTATAAACCCCAGGAGCTTCCCAGACGGAACTCTGAATGCACATTTAGCCGGGTTCAATTTCAAATCATACCTGCGCAGACGCTCAAAGAACTTTCTCAGATCTCGCACATGGTCTTCTTACGTTCTGGATTTAATGAACACATCATCCACATATACCTCAATCTCTTGATGCATCATGTCATGGAAGATGGCAGTCATAGCTATCATGTAGGTTGCCCCGGTGTTTTTCAGACCAAATGGCATGACCATTTAATAGTAAGTGCCCCAATGTGTGGTAAAAGCAGTCTTTTCTGCCTCTTCTTCATCCATCAGAACCTGGTGATACCCAGCATAACAATCCACAAAAGACTATATCTCATTTTTAGCACAGTTGTCAACAAGAATGTGGATGTTTGGCAATGGAAAGTTGTCCTTGGGACTCGCCTTATTCAAATCCCGGTAATCAACACACACTCGGGTTTTTCCATCTTTCTTCAGCAATGGAACCATATTAGCCAGCCACGTGGTGTATCTGGCCACTCAACTCACACTAGCTTTCAATTGTTTCATGACTTCTTCCTTGATCTTATCACTAATGTGGATTTTGAACTTTCTTTGCTTCTGTTGGACGGGTGGGCAACCGGGATACGTAGGCAATTTATGTACCACCAAATCAACGCTCAGCCCTGGCATATCATCATAAGACCATGCAAACACGTCTTTGAATTCAAACAAAAGTTGGATCAAGGCATCTCCAGTTCTTTCATTAGCGCGAATGCTTATCGTGGTTTCCCGAACCTCTTCTGAATTGTCCAAATTAACTACCTCGGTTTCGTTTAAGTTTGGCTTAGGCCTATTCTCAAATTGTTCCAATTCTCGATTTATTTCCCTAAAAGCCTCATCTTCATCATATTATGTCTCTTGATTTATTATTTTAAAGTTAGACAGCATTTTAGGATCTGGGCATGAAGTCCACAAGCATGTCATGTTATTTAAATTCGTATTATTAGAACTAAAAAGAAAAGATAAGAAAAATAACAAAATCAGAACAAAGGAAAATAGATATCTATGGAAGATGAAATATTGATTCCATTTCATTGAATTGATAGATATGAGGGTTTACATCAGAATTAAAAAGACAATAAAGTAAAACATTCGAGTTACACCCTGAAATAACTCATAATGTAGAAGAGATAGCAAGACTGAACTACCGGGACTCTCACATGACAGGGAATGGGGTAGCCTCCCAGTTATGGAGCTTGAAATCCGGTCCCATATACTGCACCTCAGCACGGCTTGTGCCTTCCCCTGGCTGGACCATGTGGGACTCATATAGCATTTGTTTCAAGGCTTTGCAGATATCATTGATTTCCTCAACCGTGAAGGCCTCTTCTTCCACATACTTTGGTTTGACAAATGATTGGGCGAGATGTGGAATGAGCGGGGACAGGACCCACCCGTTTTCTTTGCATTTGTCAGCCCATGTTATGTTGGCCTCTGTAGCTCGGAAACTCAAACCAAATCACTTCTCATTGATGATTGGCGAAATAGGCTCAGTAATGCCCTGCAGAGATACTCCAAACCTCTTTCCAGTCTTGTAACCATTTCTAATCATTTGGGTGGCGACCATGATCAAAGCATTAGACAAGCAACATTGAGGTAGTGCGGGCCCTTCTTCAAATTGGTCAGCGACCATAATTTCAAAATCTTGATACACAATGTGATCATTGCCTTCCCTAGCTTCAAGACACGGGACTGAGGGGTCCCGGTAGATGGATTTCTTGTCTTCTCCATGGACAACAATCTCTTTATTATCATATTCAAACTTGACCATTTGGTGAAGATTGAAGGGAACAGCTCTGGCAGTATGAATCCATGGTCTACCCAGGAGAAAATTGTACGAGGTTTCCATGTCCAAAACATGGAAGGTCACCTCAAAGTTTACAGGTCCAATAGCTAGAATCATATCAATTTCTCATATTGTGTCTCTCTTGACCCCATCAGAAGCTCGTACGCAGACGTTGTTAGCCCGAATTCTTTCTGTTCCAATCTCCATTCTCTGGAGTGTTGAGAGAGGGCAAATATCTACCCCGGACCCACCATCTAACATCACTCTTTTCACATAATATCCCTCACATTTGACAATCAGGTGGAGGTCTTTGTTGTGGGCAGCTCCCTCTGTGGGCAAGTCGTCGCGGGTGAAGAAAATCTTATTGACCTCAAGAAATCTTTCGGCCTTCCTTCCCAATTGTTCAACAGAAGTATCAATCGGGACATATGCTTTATTCAATGTTTTGAGGAGCACTTTCTGGTGTTTATCCGAACTCAGCAATAGAGATAAGAGTGAGACCTGTGAAAGAGTCTTCCGGAGTTGGTCAACTATTGCATATTCTGATGTTTTCATCTTTCTAAAGAACTCTTATGCTTCCTCATTTCTTACATGCTTCTTGGGCGGCATTTGTTTATTCCTATTCTGTTTGGACTTCCTTTAGCTCTTCTGGAGTATGGTATCTCCCAGACTGATTCATCTCATTCATTTCTCCCATAATTTCTTTCCCTTTGTACATAACTATGGTTCTGTTGTAGTCCAGGGGACTGTGGTAGGATCTTTCATAGGACTCTACAGTGCGGGACTGATAACCACGGGCTCAGTCAGCCTTGGTGAAATTACCGGCCCCCGTGCCACATATATCCCCTTTGGTACATATAATCTTGGCACATCCAATGTAGCTTTCCTTTCATCGAACTTCTTGGGAGCGCTGAGGATAAGCTGTTCTTTTCTTGGGGCCTTAGAAACATAAAGAACCACGTTCTTGGCAGGTGCTGGCCCAGTTTTTATTTCAACGGCCCGAGGAACCGGGGCTACTTTCTTTTCGGTTTTAACCGGTTTCGCTGCCACTTTAGGTCTTTCCTATGAATTGGCGATGGCAACAATAGCCTTCATTGCTGGGTCAAACTCTTTGTTATCACAAATCATACCAATGACCGGCCCATTATTGTGAGCTGGTAATGGATTGTTGGTCACATTAGGGATCTCCTCGTCCCTCAGCACAATTCTTTTTTCTTTGATCAGGCCTTCGACTACCCTCTTGAGGGTCCAGTAATCTTCAGTATCATGGCATTCTACTCCCGAATAGTATGCACATCTCGTACTAGCCCTGTATGATGGGGACTCGAGATTTTTCCGATTGGCAGGCACACGTTGAAATAGACCATGTTGGATTAACTTCTAAAGTAGACTGGAGTAAGATTCGCCAATAGGGGTGAAATTATTTCTCCTGCGAAGTTCTCAGGGGTGTGGATTATGTTGGTGTGTATTTTATGGTGGGCGAGGGTTATATGGAGCTTAGTAAGGATGGTCATTTCTAGGAGGTGGAGCGTGGGTTTGATTGTAGTGCTGCCGAGGCCGTGTATAAGGTTGCGCATTCATCACCGCATAGTGAGGTGGTGCCACGGCGTAAGCAGAATCTTGATGGGGATAAAAGTTTTGTGGGGTTCGCGGTGGCACATAAGAATGGTCAAATGATCGGTGATGCCCCCTTGAACCCGAAGCAATCATGGCTCCCTCCTCTCTCTTTTTGCGACTGGCCAACCCCCTGAACCATTCTGGATAGCTTGTGAGGTATCTTTCAAGGCGGCGTGACTCAATATCCGGTCAGTTTTCAAACCGTTCTTGACCATTTCCCCAATATTGATAGCCTCAGCAAATGCCTTGCCCATAGCGGACATCATATTCTGGAAGTAATCCGCCTCTTGGGCCTGTAGAAAGACTGTAACCATTTGTGCTTCGTCCTTTGGAGGTTTAACCCTGGCGGCTTGCTCGCGCCGTTTGACGGCATATTTACATAAACTCTCTGTGGTTTTCTTTTTCAAGTTGGACAAGGACTTTCCGTCGGGAGCGATGTCCACATTATACTGGAATTGTCAGACAAAATCTCTAGACAAATCGTCCCACACATGCCAATGGGTGATTTCTTTATCCATGTACCACTCGGAAGCAATTCTGGTTAGGCGTTCTTCGAAGTAGGCCATCAAAAGCTATTCTTTTCCACCTGCCCCTCTCAGCTGATTGCAGTATCTTTTTAAATGGGTGATCGGATCTCCGTACCCGTCATACTTTTCAAACTTTGGCATTTTGAAACCAGCAGATAAATGAACATTTGGGAATATGTACAAATCTGAATAGGAAACACTTTTTTGGCCACTCAGGGCATGTTTTCAAGCTTTGTTCCAAGCTTTTCATCTTTCAAGCCATCTTTTCCTGCTCGGGATTTTCACTGTTCTTTTTGGATCAATCGGAAACTCATATTGTGGTTGTTGAGTGTACGAGTCCCGAGTGACATAAGTCATATCAGGTTGAAATTGCGGACCTTGGAAGGTGAATGTTGTGGGTTCAAAGCATGGCCTGGGCACAGTTGGTTGTGCCATGGTGAAGACCGGTGGTGCGGAGAACAATGTCAAGGGTTCTCCAAAAAATGATGCCTGGGGGCGAACCACAGAAGGCATGCCAGTAAAGTTGGATGATATTAAAGGGTACCCACACGGGATAAATGGGTTGGTCATAGGGATGTTGGTGGTTCCACCCGTCATTGGGATCAGCTCGGGGAACACATGGATTGCACTTGGCGGGTCCCTATCATTTGACTAGGTGTCCCACATTTCCAACATGGGGAGACACATCATCTTATTTTCTTCAACGGTTGCCGATTCAGGTTGTGACATAAACGGTGTAGGGTTATCCTCGGGATTGATGATGCGGAGATCGCTTTCTGAGGCTAATGGAACCTTTCCTTTGGATCTTGTAAAATAAGGGTGAAAAGCCAGATTACCGACAAAAAAACCACCTGAACAAAATCTTGTTTATTTGCACACACAAAACCTTGTCAGTTTTGAGACATTTAACAGATAGGAAATCGCACATTGGGGATGCAATGCACCTGAACACTTAAACGCTTCTAAAATGTTTTTGCAACGGCTGTGTGTTTCATTTCGGCTTTTACTATCTCTTTTCCACTCTGTAATCCATTTCTTTCATTTCCACTCTCTTTTTCTCTTTTGTTTTGTCATTCCTAGTTTTCTCTAATTGTCGTCACTCCTGGTTTTCTCTTTTGTTTTTTATCACACCTTTCTTCATTTTCTTTTACTTATTGTCTCTGAATTTTCTCTCATTTTGTTTATTTTCACTCAGATTAATTATGGATATGATCACGTCCGATGGGGATTGCCTACGTATCATGACGCCGCATGAATCAGACCATTACGTAGTTCAGGGGAATAAATGCAAAATGAAAGTAAAGAAAAATTTTGGGGTTTTTCAATATTTCATTAACAAAACCTTTTTGATTTTTTCGTTACAAAAACTCGAAGACATTGATAACTAACTTAAAAGAAAAACATATAGACTCGAAGCAAATAGCAACAGACTCGAAATGGACGAAAGGACAAACAAACTCAACGCAAGAAAAAAGTAAAATACAGACTTAAAGACTGAACAATCAAGAACACTGGTGAGCCTCAAATGTTATTCCGGGGGCTTGGGTGACTTCAGCTGGTCTCGGTGCAGGCCTGCTTGCAAGCTCTTCCTGAAGGAACTCGAGGTCGGCCATGGCGATCAAAAGACAGCACTGAAGCAAAGGACATAGCTCGAGTCATATTTTCACACTCATTGCATTTCATTGCAGTGTAGTCAACTATTTCTTTGATTCAAAGCTTAATAACACCCTTCTCCTGGAGCAATCGTCCAAATTGATGTTCCGAACTTCCACTATTTACATGGCCTCATTGTTTGGGCTTTGCAAAATCAACACACACTATTCCAATTTGTTGATCAAGGCATAACATTGCTCCCTCTCCATCCTAAAGTCTGTCACTTGTTGACCCATTTCATTTTCAACAACGGCCAACTCTTTCCTTAAGATCGCGACTTCTCTGCCGTAACTTTGCTTTGCCTGGCGGGCTAACCTTGTCTATTCTTCTGCATCTTTCCCCAACTAGAACATCTTTTCCCGAGCTTTTGCCAAATCTTTCTCGGCCCTTGTCAGGTCGGTCGCATAGTCATGCACTTTTAACCTCAAGTTGCTCATGACTGTTTCGTCCCTTTCACTCCTCACAAGCTTTACAGTGGCTATTCTCATTTCTTGGAGTTGGGCACGGAGCGCCTCGTTCACACGGGTCAGACTTTTCTTTTCACCTGCAGCCTCTTGCCCTTGTAAGTCATTCTCGAATTTGAGGTTTCTCAGCTTTTCATCTAAGGCCTGAATGGTTGCTTGGAATCCCTTTTCCTTTTCTCCGAAGGCCAAACGTTCTCGGATTTTATCATCAAAAGCCTGAACATGAGGCCTTTTGCAGGCCTTTCGAGATATTTTTTTGAACCACATAGCATAACCTGGGTCTACCTCACCTCTCGCGGGATCTCGCACCTGGGTATCATCTTTCAAGTACCGGCAGCCATTCCAAATTTGTTGGATTAAAGTCTCGGGGACTGGAGATTCTAGGTACAGCTCAATGACTTGGACACTCAGATCTTCATCCTCGAGCACCACTTGGTACCTTCCCAGCTGTCTGAGAACACTATGCGGTGCATACGGTTGGACACTTCTCAAACCCATCAGCAACAGATAGCTTTTCAAATCCAACATGTGTATCACTTCCCTTAACGAGAGCCATCCCAAAGTCCACTCAATTTGATTTGCGTTTAAAGATCTTAAGTGGGATATCCATGCTTCTATCCCTTCTGGAGAATTGTAATCTTTTACTCTTTCCTCGTAACTCTCGATGAAGTTGTTCTTGCTCGAGCCGTAACTCATAAATTTTGGGTGATGACGGAGATGCTCAATCAACCACATCTGCAACAAAATATTGCAACCTTCGAAGAACTTTGCCCCGGATTTACAGAATGTCAATGCTCGATAAATTTCTGACAGAATAATCGGGGCAAGAGTGTGATGCTCTTTTGTAGTGAGGACCTGCGCAATTCTGGCTACACAGATATCAATCGTCCACTCTTAATTTGGGAAGACCATAATTCCCATAAACGCCACTATAAAAGCGAAGCGACTATGAATTTGCCATGTGTCCTTGCTTTGCTTGTTGTTTAGTCCCTTTTCATGCATTTCGAAACCATTTGAGTGCCCAAGCCAGGAGTACAGGAAGTAAAAGGAACAACATCCTCTGTCTACGTTGTTTTTTCTGATTTGCTTACTGATATTTAGAAGATCAAAGAATTGATGCACCGAGAGAGTCCTTGGGAATATAAGTTGCTGGTTTCTCAAGTCCCTGCCTAAACCTGAATATCCAGCTATTTCTTCTAAAGTGGGAGTAAGCTCAAAATCCGAGAAGCGGACGACGTCGTGAACGGGATACCAGAAGGTGACTAATGCCTCAATCAAATCATCCTGTGGTTTAACTTTCATAATATCTATAAAGGCACCCAAGTGCTTCATTACCCAATCCTGACCATCTTTCCGTAAATCATACCACCACATCTGAAGCTGCAGTGGAGCATGGTCTACAATCGTTAATGGCGGATTCTGGACAGTGCTCATTTTGTACCTGTGGATGGTTAGGGTTAGGGTTGACACTAGTTCCAAAAGACAAACCAACGGACTCTTCTTGCAAATCAACCTTTCATTTTCTAAGGAAAAACCAAAGGGAAGGTGGCTATTTATACAATATTAGCCCAAAGAAAGGATGGCTAGTTTTGCAATGATGGCACCCTCACACTTTCAGGGAAAGCTTTGAGGCCGGGGAAAGGCACTATGGCAAGTGATGCCCAATACAGACACATCCGTTCTTGCGAGAATAGCCCTTTGATAATTTTGGGAGATGTTCTAAAGCTATTCCGTCATAAACGGCTCAGGACGCAACCGAAGCTAGGTCGGCTTACTTATTTGACCAAAGCACTGGACACATTTTATTTATTTTTGGTTTTCATTTTTTGGAAAAATAAGGACGAACCCTGTGGAGGTTGCCTACGTATCTCACATCCGGTGAGAATCAAACCTGCGTAGTTCGGTCAATTTTGACAAAATGAGACTTGAAAATTTTGGCTCATTTTGAAATGACTTTTTTCTTTCAGAGTCTCGGGATTTCTCAAATACCGCGGATTATTGGAAACCTAATAAATTTTCTCACATATGTTTTTTCTCAATTTTCTGTATTTATTCTAGCAGCCGGTCAAGATGCAAACCACATCAAACAAAATGCACAAATAGCACGTAGGATGCATCAGGATGGTCTTTTATTTTAGGTACACCTGTCCTAGACGGACCGAACCCTTGTATTGAGTCCCCAAAGTCAAATGCACGTAATGCAAACAAACGTTCCTACTAGGGATCTGACATGAGGCTATGTTATTCAAGGTTTAAAATCCTGGGGGTGTGTTTTAGGCCATGCTTACCAAGCAGACAGCTCGAGCCGAAGTGGGGGCAACGTACCGGGAGCACGAATGTCTACCCGGCCTAGTTACTAATCCATCCTCGTTCTATTTGGTATGATGTCTAACAGAAAACTGGGTCATGCGTACGTTTGCACCATAGTTTTAGAAGACTCAAAAGGGAGGCATAAGAAGACAGTTTAATACAGTTCAAATAATATCAAAGCAGGTAAATGAGCGGCAATTAGCACATTAGGCTCACAAACACAGTAATATTATACAATCAATAAATTCAAGTATAGATCACATTACAAGATCGAATTCTGAACCCTGAACTAGAGATTCTCGATTCGATCCCCAGTAGAGTCGCCAGAGTTGTCACACCTCTTTTTTCCGAAGAATAGGGGTTTTCCCAATTTAGGTGACATTATTCGAAATGGGATTATTTATTTAATTAGAGTCACCACTTGGAATAATTAATATGGTGTCCCAAGTCACCAGTTATTTTAAATCCCAAATCCAAGAAATTTTAACTCAGAATTATGGTTCGTGAACACAGAAGACCGAGTAAGGAATTTTGTTAACCCGAGAGAAGGTGTGAGGCACTCCCGAGTTTTGTGATTCTAGCACGGTCGCTTTTAATCATACCAGGCTTAGTTAATTATTTAATTACGTATTTTAGGATCTGTGTGTATTTTACCTTTTACCGCTTTTAATTATGGCGTTACGGATTTATCTTTGAAACAGATCACATGTGCGTAAATCCGCTTTATTTAGTGCGCTAAAATCATGTCACGTGTACGTGTACACAATTAATCATGCTTTATTAATTATTAAGATTGTTTGGCCAAAGTCGTGTGAATGCGTACTTTGATTTATTTTTTAGAATCATAATTATGCCACACGAACGTGTACACAATCACGATAATAATTAAATGTGCGCCTAAAGAATTCTAGCGTGTTCTTGATTTATCTCTTTCAACTATCTTTGGGATTGCTTGAAGTCATGAGTTTTATGAAATGCCTTATCTGATAAGGGGTGCGTTGTTGCTACTTAAATTACACAATGATCCAAATGACCTACATCTAAGGTTCTTGTGAGCATGATTAAATTGAGAGGTTCTTAGAGCTGATCAAATATAATGAAGAAAATTCTAAGCTGATTCCCAAGTCTAAATTGTTTGCAATTTGTGGTAGTTCAATCGAGAGTGATAGAAGAAAATTAAAATTAAAATAACAGCTATTATGTCTTGTTATTCCAGTTTAGAAGCCCAGATCGAAATCATCGGGTAAGGCTTGGGCCAAACAGATTTCATGCAGCCAGGCCCTTGAAGGTCCGGTCATGATGGAGCCCAAGTTCTCCATTCGTCAGCAGCGAAGAAACTAGGTTGCTGGTCCATTAGGCCCGATAAATCTAAACCACAAATCCCACGTACCCAAACAATTAAAAGCTTTAGAATCAAAACATGTAATCAATCGTGACATTACCAAACTGATCAAATACCATGCTAAATTATAATTAATCAGAACATTAAGAAGCTCATACCAAATTAAATTGAACCAATTACATTAACAAACTTATTCTTTCAATTACAGCCATTATTTACAATCATTCAAAAATAGGGACTTCTGAACAAACACAAATACCGTTGCTTATATCACTGGGATATACAGATACGGAATCGCATGTTTAACTCCTGTAATTAAGGACTTTATGAGCCAGACGTCCCTCAGGGGTGGATCTAACCAACTGGTAGTCAAATTCACCAATTTAGTTGGCCTAAACACTCTAGATTACTAGTTTCTAAACAATAGATTCGCATTACTCCTGCCTTCCATACGCTTCTAAATCAAATCTCATATCTTGAATCATTTCATCTAATTAACAATAAGCAAATAGATCTTTATATCACCCTCTGACACGATATATACAGTATATTCAACTTATAACTCAAAACTACATTCCAAACAATAATCAAACGGACACAACTTGATGAATATCAAACAAATTAGCAACAATGAAATACAACAAAGAAGTCAACAATTATGTGCTGCAAATAAACTGAATTTATATTATTTGATCGAGAATGGTACATGGTTTACAGTAGAATAGACAAAAATAAAATAAATTTCTGACTTTGGAGAAGAAACAACTAACAGAGATAAAGAGCTCAGCTAGAAAATTGGTAGGCAGTAACAAACAGCAGTTTTAGAATTCAAGACAACTTCTGAATCCAGAAAATATGTAACAGGGAACCAAAATTGAATATAATCTCTGAATGCTTTCTTTTAAACTCTTCTTTCGATTTTCTTTTGGAACCCTTTTTTGTGTTTTGGTTTTTCTTTCTTCTCAGGCCTGGATTGGAATTCTCAGATTTCTAGCTACTAAGGTGTGAAAGTGAGAGGACGGTATATACTCTGAAAAGGCAGAATGAAAAGTGTCTCTCCAAATCTGTAGGGGAGATCCTTTTTTATATTAAAAATGAGGGAATAAACTAAAAAATGTGCGCTCCCTAAAAAATAGGAAAAAAGCATCTTTTTAACAGTATTTGGTAGAGTTGTCCCTCTCAGATTATTCCTTTCTTATTTTACTCCTCTCTTTTCTGTATTTATCCCTTTTAAGCCAAAAATTTGTGGCTCGCAAGCACGGACTGGCAGCAAGGAGTCAATTGAATGATCAAAGCATCGGTTTCTTCCACCTGTGGCCTTCTTCGACCGCCTTGACACATTAATATCAAGGAAACCCCCTATTCCACAAGTAGGTGGAGACCTGGAGGGTCGAAAACCCCAACGGGAAACCTTTCACCGCGCCACACGATTCTTTCGCGAAGCGCTTTTTCCACTCCTGCCCTCGCAAGCAAAGAGGCTTCAAGATACCAGGCGACCAAGCAGGGAGTTGTCGTCTTGTTGCTGGTAGGTGTGACTATGTGAGTTGATAACAATACACCATGGTATATGTGAGTCAAGATTTTACTTAGTGACCCGAAGGAGCAATTTGAATTACTGCAGACTGGTTTCCTCGACGCTCTATTTCCTATTCCACTGCGCTAAGTGGTCTTTCCCTTTCTTGCTGGATGACTAATATTGAAAACGATGACGACTACTCCAGTCACTGGTCAATCTGGCTTATTGAATTTTAATCCCTTTCATCATCTTCTAGCACCTTCTCATAAGAAGATTCCCCAATTTCCTATTTCGTCTAACCCCTTAGACTTCTGTTAATTTCATTTCTACGCCCATGTTCTTTTTAGAACTCCTTCCTTCTTTTTCCTTTTAAATTCTAAGGAAAACCCCAAGACACACATATACTTACCATGAAACAAATTTCAGAATAAAACCCGTGACGTAAGCTAAAACTTAAACAACAATAAAGCCATTAAAAGAAACGAAAGATTCTTAAGGACTATGATGTATTGACTCAGCATTCAATTGCACTAATAATCAAATTAACTTAACAAATGAAACTCATATACTGGAATGAACAAAAGAAATAAAACAATGCAAAACCTAATAAACAAAGATGGTCTAAAAATGAAAACCTAAACCTAATGTGCTATTGAATCAGAAGAAAACACTCTGAAAGTACCTGCTTTGAAGAAATTCGAATTGAACAGAGGTGATTGAGTTCTAGACAGTCAGAGGCGTTTTGACCTAGTTCCGATGATCATGTAATGAGTTAAAATTAGCATCAATCAATTGCATTTGTCAAGAGAAATCGATTGATGTCAATTTTGTACTCATTGACCAAAATCATAGAGAAAAATCGAGGAACAACTGATTTTGATTTTGTGGGGTTTCCTAGATCTAACATTTGAGAAAATCTTGAGGGTTTTGGAGGAAATAACCACAAAATATGAGATGAGAAGTAGGTGAGGATTGTGGGGTGAAGATTTGGGGGTGTTTGGAGTGGTACCGCCAGTCAGAGATGGATTTGGGGTTAATAGGCGGCTAGGGTTAAAGAGAGATTAGGGGAGGTGAAGAAATGAGAGCTTCTCTAGGGTTTGGGGGGAGTATCCAGATAGTTAAAAGGGGATGGGGTAGGCAGTTCCCAGCCGCTGGATGAATAGTGATGAAGGGACAGGATTAAAACGCTTGAAACGGCGTCGTTTTGGTACTTAAGGGAGCTGGGCTGGGTAATGGGGCGAAGCTGAGCAGATTTTGGCAAGTTAGGGCTCCTCTGCTGGCCCAATTTTGATTTGAACCCAATAGCCCCTCTCTTTTCTCCTTCTTCTTTTATTATATTTTCCAAAGCTAACCACTTCACTCAATATTCCAAATTTAACCTATTTTTGCAAAATTAGCCTATTAACTATCATTTGATCAATTATTTAACTAAAATGCATGTAAAGTGACTAGTGTATTTTTGTTGTGCTTTTCATGTATTAATTATACAATTAATATGTAATTAATTCCTGAAAATACAATTAAAACCTAAAATGGTATGAAATGAAGATTTGAACATTTCTATGATATTAAGATATTAAATATGCACAAAAATGCAACTAAATGCAAACAAACAAATAAAGAGAAATTCCTAGAAATTCTATAAAAATTAAAACAAATGAAAACTATTTTTATTTTTTATTTTGTAGGAGTATTTTTTTTTGTAGGGCAAAAATTACGTGCTCACAGTAATGTACGATTCTTTTTGGTTTTAACAGACTATTTCTCTAAATGGTGGAAGCAAAAGAGTTCGCCTAAATACGCGAACAAGAGGTAATCATCTTCATATGGAGAAACATCATCTGCCTATTCGGCCTACCCAAAGAGATCAGCTGCGACAACGGACCCTAGTTCAGAGAACCATCGAATTCTTTGAGAAAAGGCATATTAAGAGGATACTTTCAACCCGTATCACCCGGAAGGTAACGGTAGGCAGAATCCTCCAACAAGTCCATATTAAACATCATGAAGAAAAAGCTCGAAGACGCCAAGGGACTGTGGCCTGAGATACTCCTAGAAGTATTATGGGCGTATAGAACTACCCCGAAGACGAGCACAGAAGAAATACCTTACTCTTTGGTCTACAGGACCAAAGCAGTCATACCAGTCAAAGCCGGAGAACCCAGCCTAAGGTACTCCCACGAAAGCGGTACTAGTAATGATAAGAGAAGAAAGCAGGAACTCGATAAAATCGATGAACGAAGAGATATGGCGTGCATAAGGATGGTCGCCCAAAAACAGGAAGAAGAACATTATTAAAATAAGAAAGCAAAGGTCTGGCCATTCAAAGTCGGGGACTACGTAATCAAAGCAAAAACTCAAGCGAGCAAAGACACACGGAAAGGTAAATTGGGAACAAACTGGGACGACCCGTATAAGATTACAGCCAAAGCAAATAAAGGTTCGATCCAATTAGAGACAATGGAAGGAAAGCAATTACCGAACAATTAAACATCAGCCACCTCAAATACTTCAACTTCTAAAAGGAATAAGTGTCCCCAAATCGTACTCTTTTTCCCTTACTTGAGTTTTGTCCCATTAGGGTTTTCTCAATGAGGTTTTTAACGAGGCGACAAAAGGGGCACTTCGAGCCAAAGTATGTGAGGGAGGGACTGTTTTTCTCTTTCATTGCCCGACTCCTCAATACCCTCCAAATCAAGCAATGAAGGGACTAGATAGACTAGGACTGGAACGTCAACCAATGCCCAAAATTTGTAACTTTCTCCAATCATGTAATCAGAGCAACAACGTCAAAGTTATAAAAAACTTATGTTTATCAGAAAAACTTATCGGCCCTCGGCCATGATGAACAAAAGGTTAAGTTCGACCCAGCTCGAACAACACCTATCGTCCCTCGGCCGCACGTAACAAAGGTTATGTTCGAACCAGCTCGAACAAACACCTATCGGCCCTCGATCGCGATTAATAAAAGGTTAAGTTTGACCCACCTCAAACAACACCTATCATCCCTCGGCCATGATTAATGAAGGTTAATTTCGACCCAGCTCAAAAAACACCTATCGGCCCTTGGCCGCGATTAACAAAAGGTTAAGTTCGACCCAGCTCGAACAACAGCTATCCGCCCTTGGCCACGATTAATAAAAGGTAAAGTTTGACCCAGCTCGAACAACACCTATCGGCCCTCGATCGCATGTCACAAAGGTTAAGTTCAACCCAGCTCGAACAAATGCCTATCGGCCCTCGGCCGGATCTTAACAAAGGTTAAGTCCACCCCAGATCGAACAAACACCTATCGGTCCTCCACCACTTCTTAACAAAGGTTAAGTTTGACCTAGCTCGAACAAATACCTATCGGCCCTCGGCGCATCGTAACAAAGGATAAGTTCGACCCAGTTCGAACAACACCTACATTTAACAAAAGGGCAAAGATCGACCAAGTTCAAACAACACCTACTGGCCCTCGGCCACGATTAACAAAGGTTAAAAATTGACCAAGTTCAAAAGAGACCTATCAGCCCTCATATGTTTCGATAGAAGGTTAAAACTTAACCGAAAAAGAAGCTAAGTCCAACCCAGTTCAAACCTAATCGATCGGTCCGCAGACATACTCGATCCATACGGACAAAGGGGTAATTCAACCCAGATCTATTGAACCTAAAGACTACGACTAGTCAAAGAACGGCAGCTAAAGCATAAAGGAGCAAAACACGAAAAATACAGGAACAAACCATGGCAAACAAGAAAGGAGAAAATGAAAGCAAAAAATCAACTTTGATATTTATAGATAGGTTTCTTACAAAGGCTCTTGAAGATGCCAGCAAAAATACACAAAAATTATAGAAGCAAACTACTACTGCCATCGCCATCACGACCCACGGCGTCTTCACTAGTCCAATCTTCGATGCCCTCTCCCTCCTCGCCCGGAGGGTAAATAGAGTCGTACCAGACCTCATCCTCAAGGCGATCTACACCATCCTCCCCATCCTCATCTCCTTCGCCAGGGCGAGGCGTAGCCGGGTCGTAGCCGTAAGAAACCCGAGCTTCACGAGCCTTGACCCGAGCATCCTCAAAGTTTGTGGCAGAAATAGAGCCCGCCACATGCAACTCAAGAAGAACATCTAATCGGGCCTCGACATGGATCCATTCTTCATACAATCACAGGGAATGTTTGGGAAGCCAGAAGTCATTGAGGAAGAAGGTCGTGCAAGAAGTTTGGCCTTCTCGGCCTTAGATCCGCAACTTGATCATAAAGATCGGAGGTCTCTTTTTCCAACTCCCTAATCCTTTCATCGAGTCGCTCTTCTTTAGCCCTTGTCGTTGATAAGTCATTTTCTCTCTCAGAATGAAGGATTCGGTTCGTCACTTCATGGAACTTCACCCTCCTCTGAACCTTCAACCGAGTAGACACTGCCTTATCGAGCTCCTCATATTTCTCAGCAACCTCGCCACTAAAAGCCTCCACCTTGAACTGACACTCTTCGATTTGATCTCGCAGCAGGACCACTTGGGCTTGGAGATCGCTACATTGGGCCTCTACGCCCCTGCTTAGCTCAAGATCGTCCACTTTTCCCCTCAACGTCCCTTGAAGGATGCTGCATTTCTCCACAACCCGCATCAGCTCTTTGTCCCTCTTCTTTAAGTCCTCCTCAGGACCCGCACGTTGCCGCCTTCACGAAGCCAACACCGGAGCTCCCGGTACTTCCCAAGACACGTTGTGTACTTGCCTTTCAGCTTCACTTAAATGTCTTTATATCTATTCTCCTATCGAGCACTCTCGATCTCTAGAATAACCGTCTGGAAACCAAAGAAGGGGAATTATAACTTACAAAAGGAACCAAAGCATAAGGAAAAGAACAGACAATAGTCATACTTACCTGGAGAGCAAGACCAGAAATGTTATTCGACAGAGTGCTGTCGTTTATTGTCTCGAGGGTCGTAACCTCAACCTCAAAACAAAGAGAACCGAGGACAGGGACTACCTCCTCAGTATTTACAAGAAGATTATGATCCATTGGGATCATAATAGTTCTGGAGCCCCCTTCCAACTTTACCTCGAGTTGAGTATGTCCCTCGTCAATTATCCTCAACTCATCAAAATCCATGTCAGAATCAGATCCGACGTCCTCTTCAGCAATGGCTTTCTCTCTGTCATCAGCAGAAAAAGGGACATCTGCTGCGGCCCGAGAAGATGAGGCCTCCTCTCGCCTCGGAAGTGTGAGTCCATCGCCATGCGTCCCGTCCTCGACCGTCTCCCCCGCAGGACGCATCGATGCCTTTTTGTTCATCTCCTCGACATGCAGGGCCTCTGAGCCCACCCCGGTGTGCTCTCCAACATACACTGTGGCCGTCTCCTGAAGAACAAAGTCACCTTATTCCAAGTCAACGGCTACTGGCCTTTCTCCTCCCGCATCCATGGCTCTCCTCTTACGAGGCATTAGACCACCATCCTCAGGAGAAGTATCATTATCCTCATCAAGAAGTGAAAAGAGTTGAGGAGCATAAGCAGAGGACAAAACGGGGCCAGGCCCTCAGACTGCAGTGTCCAAGGAAGGGGTCGGCACAGAAGCGGCAGTAGTCGCAATGGGGGCAGAAGCTGAAGGGCATCAGCCTTCCTCCGGAAGGATGGCACTGATGCCCGGATCCTTTGAGAGGACCCCCTACCTGGGTAAGAAAAAACCGTCGAAGTCAGCAAAACAAGTCAGTATACAACAAAAAATGGAACAATCATGAGCAAATAAGGAAAGTTACCTGTCGAAGGAACAGCTGGTCTGAACTTCTTGATGAAGCTCGACTAGTCGCGGATCCTTATGACGTGGGGAAGGATTTGCTCGACTCAGTCAGAAATGCACATAATTAAAAAAGGGAGGTTGAGTGTTGGCTGCAAGGAAAGAAAGAGTCCTTCAACTAATTCCAAGTAAGTAAAAGAACGCAAACAAAAAACGAGCACTTACGTGTTTAATTCCAAGCCTCTAGAAAGCCATCAACGTTAGCCACCACGTCCTCGGTCCTAACGTAGAAAACTTGAGCCAGAATTGGCAACTGGACTTATCATCCGTCTTCACCACCAAACATTTGTCCCCGCGATGGTGAAGATTCAGTACTGTCCCCCTATAGAAGCTAGGGGAAGTTGAACCAATTGCTGTAGTGTCAGCTCGACCCCGGCTAGCTTAACAAATTTGGTCAGCATTCTAATAATTTTGTAGACGTACGGTGCATGTTGAGCGGGGAAAATGCCGAAGTGATGACATAATTCCTCCACCAATGGAAGGATGGTGATTAAATAACCGATGGGGAAAGGATAAGCGTATAGACCGCAATATCAGGGGCGATGAATCTGTACCACGTCCTCCCCGGCCGTAATTATTTCAACGTGATTTGGATGGCCGAATTTGGCCTTGTGTTCCGCCAATTCCATAGGTGTCATCTTCGATTGAAAGATTCTAGGCGCAGCGTAAGTAATTTGCTGAGGTCGAACCTAGCGTCAGGATTGCGGGGAATTATTTCCCCCACTGACGGGAATGCTACGCCGTCAACAATGGCGGAAGCACCCTCCCCATAAGAAAGAAACATAACTACTATAGGAGGAACACGGCTCCCTTCACCAGCGTTTGATGGTAAGTCATACATGGTGCAAAGTAGTAAAGAGGAATAACGAGCGGGAAAGAATGGAAATTGAGTAAGGCAACAGGGTGAGGAAAGGAAGTTTAGAGAAGAAAATGGTAACAAGGATGGTGCTTTGGAAAGTTAGAGAAACAAACTTCAAACTCAAGTCCAAAAACCTCAATATATAGAGATCATGGCACTAAACCCGAAAACGACTCGTCATAATTGGCACCGGAATCGAAACGGCAGGTCCAATCAAGGGTCACGCATCAATCGAGGCAACACATCGAAAATATGCATCATAATGACGCTTGGCGTCATTATATTCCTTGGGCAGGATAACTCTAACAAATCACTCGAGAAACATGAGGTATTTGAAATATGCGGCACATAGAGAGCCACGTAGCCTGCTCGACACGATGATTACGACTCTTGCAACTTACTCGATAAGTTCTACCAAAAAACTACATTATCTGCTCATTAAGCTCCCCTGCGAGGACGGCCTTAATAAGCAGAGGGACTAACTATATGGGTCAAAAATTATCTCTAATATGATTCAATCATATTAGCATTAAATAGGCATTCACAGGCTGTCATGTGTCACCAATACGACTCCAATGAAGGCCTGCCCAAGGTCGAAGTGGTTCTAGAAACAATGAAGGTTGCAGCTGAAGAGTCAGCAAAGGTCAAGCTTGAGGAGTCGTCAAAGATCAAGGTCGAGGTCGAGCATCCTTGCGGAGTTATAACGGCTAGCTTCAGGATATGACACTAAAAAGAATATTCTAGTGGATATTTTCTGCACCTATACTATTAGGGTTTCTAAGAACATGTTCCCTATAAGTAGAAAGGGACACAATGATAGTGGGGAGGAGATATTCATTTGTAAAAAACACATTGACTTTAAAGAGAAAATCTGTTCCTATTACAAGCATACAAAAATAATCTTTTTACTGAGATTCTTGTCGAGCATTTCCACTGGATCCAAGAACAACCTGAGTGTTCAAAGGTTCATCAATCGTTCATCATTGTCAGAAAGAATATCCGCAGATCTCGTCTCTTTATGAGTGACCCACACGTTTTTATTTATTTAAATGCCACTTGTGCTATTTATTGATATTTAATGTCGTATTCCATCTTTTTGGATCATTAAACACTGTTATTATTGCTTACATTCATTATCATCCGGACGAATATACAAGTTATTTGTCATTAAACCGGTAACCTTGTCTTTAGGATATTATTATTAGCTAAGATTGACTCTCCTTTATTTAAATCTAATTGGTTGAACCAAGATCTATATTTTTGATCAAACACCTTTAAGAATGAATGGAGAAGAGAATTATAGAGCATGAATAGAGTAAATAATCAATCGTAGGAATGAGTATGAAGCAAAAGCAAACATATCAAAATGTCTATATCGTCGTTCATTAAATTTGGAAGTGCTGAAATGCTACAAGCTATCAAGTTTGGTAAGGCTTTAATTTGATCATTACAAGCAGTAGTTCTTTTATCACTTGGACTATTATTTGAAAAAAGATAGAACAAAATATGAAGTCGGTGAGTCTTCCTCTCTTTATTTCTTCTACACTGTCATCATCAATGACCTAAATATCAGTTGATCCTGCAAATGGATGATAATAATATAACCAGTCATAACTCAAAAGTGAATGTAGTTGAAGAATCACATGAAAGGTGAAAATTATCTTGAAAAGCAGAAAATAAATCTTACAGGTCACAGTTGACGGTCTTAGAAACAGTAATGTCCAATGTTACACCACACTTGGTAGGGAGAGCCTGGGCAGCGTCTTCCTTCAAATTTGCATACCTGTTGGCAGCAGCCTTGACACAATTACATGCAGCCGTCTTGTCAGCAGTGTTTTGAGCCATACCTTCTAACGCCTTCACACCATTACAGCAAGCTGCATTTGGATCACCACCCTGAGTAAGGTAAGGGATACAAGGTGCTAAAGAAGCATCCACTTGACCACAAGTAAGAGCCTGCCCTGGCTCAACCATGAACTGAATCATGGCCAATACTGCAATTGCTGAAATAATGATTCCCTTCATCTTTCTTGTCTGTGGAAGATATATTGAGTTACAAAATTCAAGTTGTATGTTTTTCTAAACTCTCTGAATTGCTATGATGTTTGAAGCAGGCTGTGTTAGGCATATATAGGACTCTCCTGATGAGTGCAAACAAATAAGTAAACAGAATGCTGTTTGGGAATAGGTCAGAGCTGTTACACTAATTTGGCTTTTTCTTGATCTTGATATGTCATTCATAGGGAAACAATCTTCCAAATCTGTTTCTTTCTCCTTATAGTTTCTTTGTAACATATATAGATCAATATATCTTCTCTTTACCGGTCAATTCTTACTCTAGCCTCATTATGTTTTTGAGATAGCTGGATCGATTGAGACTAGTTTTCCTGGAGTAGATACTCATATCATCACAGAGCTGGAAGTTAATGGTTCAAAATATTCTTCAAAATTTGGTTTTGATTAGATTCAATGGAATTTCATTAGGCATAATAAATAAAATTAAGATAGTTTTGTCAATGATTATGTATATTTATTTTCCAGTAACTAGCCAAAGACTATGAAACCTGGTCCAAATTGATAAGTAGCTGTTTTGAGAGTTAAAACCTTATGCTTGGCCACTCTGAAAATAATGCCCTCACATGATAAAGCTAATGTTGAAACACAATTAAGTAAATAAAAGTGTGCTTTCTCTAATAACTTAAGCTTTTAGATGAGATGCTCACGCGCTTCAATATGGTATCAGAGCAGACAGAGGTCCTGGGTTCGAGTCTCACCGCCATCCAATATCAAAAATAATTTTCACGTGCTTGGCTCATCAAAAAAATCTAGCCCGCACATGAGGGGGAGTATTGAAAATATAATTAAGTAAATAGAAGTGTGCTCTCTAAAACAGCTTAAGCTTTTAGATACGGAACTATTCCAATTTTAACATCAAAATCCGAACCTGTTAGCTAATAAGTCAACTTATGGTCAAATTTAGGAATTCTTCAACTTTCAAAAATGCTAGGTTTCGGCAAAATGAGTCAAAGCAAGTTAGGGACTTCCAAATTCAATTTCGGGAATACAGATCTATTATGGGAGTGGGTTGCACGCCGCAGCTGATATTATTGATTTATGCCATGATTGGTTGATTATAGCACGTGGGCTAAAGGAGCCCCTCCGGAGTCTGTACAGACCCCCAGTGAGCGCAGGTACCTACTGAGTGCGAGTGCCGAGTGTCGAGCACGAGTGCCGAGTGATTGGGAGGACTGAGTGGCTGTGAGGACTGATTGGCCGAGTGCATTAATGCACCGAGAGTATGCATAAGGTTTTATCACTGCATGGTATTACAGTTGGCATGCATACATTGACATGTAGGCATAGAGATGTATTTTTCTCAGGCCATTTGAAAATGAAACATTTACCTGTTGAAAGCTTTTGGGAAAAATCACAGTTTTACAAACTTACTCATATTTTTGGTGATTTCGATAAATGTTTGGATTTTCACTGAGATACTTGAAAAGCATGCCTATTTTTCAGAACTGTGAAATAGTTGAGCATTTTATCTCTGAGTTACTTCTTTTAGCACTGTTATTATGTTATGAACTATTATTGACTATTGGTGTTGGACTTCGACCTTTGTTCCAGCTCATCACTACTTTCAACTTAAGGTCAGGTTTGTTACTTATTGAGTACATGGGGTCGGTTGTACTCATACTACACTTCTGCACCTTGCGTGCAGATGTTGGATGTTGATGTTGTTGTGTACAGCCGGAGCTGGATTTGAAGATGTACCTGCGTTCAGTCCTATCTGCCTCTTGTCCTTGGTATCTTTAGCATTTTAATTAGTTCATGTATATTTCAAACAGATGATGTATTTATTTCATACCAGCTTTGTAAACTCTAAATCTTATAAGCTCATGATTTGTACTACCAGTACTTGGGAAATGTAGTTTATTTGTCTCAATAAATCTCATTAAATTGGATAGTTGTAAATTCGCTTACCTAGCGGGTCAGGTTAGGTGCCATCACGACTAGTTGGATTTTGGGTCGTGACACATGATCTACAATAATAGAATCTCCAACAGGCATGGACACATATATAGGAGCACTCAAAGAATCACGAGGCACAATCAGACATGAAGCAAAATAGGATGACACGTAGGAATAAGTAGAACCCGGATCAAATAGAATTGAAGCATCTCTATGGCAAACTGGAACAATACCTGTGATGATGGAGCCAGATGACTTGGCCTCAGGTCTAGCTAGGAATGCATAGAAACGGGGATGGGCCCCACCCACCACTCTGACCTCCGCCCCTCTAGTGACCCCTAGCTGGCTGGCCCAACCTCTAATGACCTCCACCTCCAATGGCCTGACCTCTACCTCTAACGATCTGACCCCCGCCTCTAGCTGGTTGCGTGGGTGGTGGAGCAACCGGCCGGTATGATGGCATGAGAACCCTGTTGAGATCTGTTGCTCGACAATATAGGGAAATACCTCCTGATGTGACCTATGCCCCCACACTCAAAGCACTCCCCCGAATGCTGAGGCTGCTGAAATGAAGACTGACCCTAACGGTCCGAATAGCCGATGTAGTAACTCTGAAGTAGTGGTGCACTGACAGGAGTTGAATGTGCATTGAATGTTGGCTGCTCGAGACGAGACCCATAAAAACCACGACCGCCCGAAGCACTGTGGGCTACCTGGCGAGCTAACTGAATCGGCCTAGGAGGATGGCCTCTACCAAAAGAACCCCTGCCTCCAGATGAGGCACCACTGAAACCACCAAAGTGACGAGGCCTCTTATTAGACACCGGCCCCTCTCCTGACCACGAACCATCTCAATTCGTCTAGCAATATCTACGGCCCTCTGGAAAGAAATATTGTCCCCCGTCTCCTTGGCCATCTGTAGCCTGATACTGAAAGTGAGTCCATCAATGAATCTCCTCACTCTCTCCCTCTCAGTAGGGAGTAAAACAAAGGCATGGAGAGCTAGGTCCACAAATCGAGTCTCATACTGGGTGACGGTTATGCTACCCTGCTGAAGACGCTCAAACTGCCTGCGGTAATCCTCTCTCTCAGAGTGAGAGGAGTGAACTTCTCTAGAAATAGCTGTGAAAACTGGTCCCAAGTGAGTGCAGGTGAACCAGCTGGTCTAGTTAACATGTAATCTAACCACCATCTCTTAGCAGAACCAGTCATCTGAAACACTATAAAGTCGACCCTATTAGTCTCAACTATACCCATGTTACGCAACACTTAGTGGCAACGGTCCAGATAATCCTGTGAGTCCTCAGAAGATGCACTACTGAAATAAACAGGAAAGAGTTTGGCAAATTTATCCAGCCTCATAAAGGCCTCAGAAGACATAGCGGGCAAGTCACCGACCTGTGCCACAACAACCGGCTGAACCACCCCAACTGGCTAGGCTGATGGAGTCTGATATAGGGGATCCACCTGCTCCGGAGTGTAAGTAGCAGGAGTCTGTGCTCCTCCCCGTGCCCGAGAGACGGCTGGTGCCACCGGAAATGCACCTCTAGGCTACACTCTCCATAAGGCTCACCAAGCGGACTAGAGCATCCTAAAGCACTGGAGTGGCTATGAATCCCTACGGGACCTGAGTTGGTCTGACGGGTACGGTCGGAGCTGCGACCTCTTCCTCATGATCAATTTGAGGCTCCAGTGCGGGTGCTGCTGCTCGAGCTATAGGCTGAGCTCTGCCTAAGCCTCGGCCTCTGGCTCGACCTCAGCCTCGACCTCTGCACCTGGGAGTAGCTGCCACACGGGGCTCCGGCTCTTGTCCGGCTGCTGATGTTGCGCGTTTCCTCGCCATCTGCAAGAGAACAAGAATACAATGGTTCAATCATTGATGATAAAATGCAATCGCATGATAGAGAAACAAAGAAGAGAATTTTTTCCTAAACTCCGTAGCCTCTGGAAGATAAGTATAGATGTCTCCTTACCGATCCTCCAAACTCTACTAAGCTTGCTCATGACACGTAAGACCTAGGCAACCTAATGTTGTGATACTAACTTGTCACGACCCGGAATCCCACCCTCAGGACCATGGTAGCGCCTAACATTTCCCTTGCTAGGCAAACCAACGTTAGATATAGATATTAACCATTTTTAACAATTTTCAAATTAAATGACAATAATAAAACTGAATAGTCTGAAATAAGGTAATAAACTAATAAGTGACGAAAATCAAATACAAATCCCGGATTTGGTGTCACGTGTACATAAGCGTCTAGAATACTACAAATAAAAGTCTTAAGTAAGCATAACTGTTCAAATTAAAGCAAACAGTTGAAAATGAAGTAGAAGAGGACTTCACAGCTGCAGACGCCGTGCAGCCAAACCTCAAGTCTCCACTGAATAGCTGGATCTGAGTTAGTCTACTGAACGTTGTTGGGACCAACTCCGATATCTGCACAAGAAGTGTAGAGTGTAGTATGAGTACAGCTGACCCCATGTACTCTGTAAGTGTCGAGCCTAACCTCGATGAAGTAGTGACGAGGCTAAGATGGGTCACTTACATTAACTTGTACGCAATAATAATAATAATAATAATAATAATAATAATGATGATAATAATAATAATAATAATAATAATAATAATAATAATAATAATAATAATAATAATAATAATAATAATAATAATAGAAAGACATGAAAGGAAGTAAAGTAGTTAATTCTTAACAATGAACTCAAACCCAACTAACAGAGAGTCCAAAACACCCAGTCATATAAGCTTTTTCTCGACTACTGAGGCTAATCCAACAGTCACAAATAAGTATAATTTTAATCAATATGTTGCGGCATGCAACCCGATCCCACGGTATCAACGTTAAACAATCTGTTGCGGCGCGCAACCCGATCCCACCATATTATCATCTATCAATGTTATAACCCGTCCTTATTCCGCCATTTCAATTCATTACCTTTCAATTTCCGTTGCGACGTGCAACCCGCTCCCCAAATAATTTCAATCAACAAAGGCAATTCAACAACCAAGATTTACAAGAAATTCTACATCAAGAGGATAAATGTACGAGCAATGGAGAATAACATGATAATCAAAGAATCTCAAACAACTCGGAGGTCTCAGCTTTACCAACTCAATAGTATCTGCCCATTAACAATTCATACAAATGAAACTACATTATTGAAGGCAACAAATGATACGAAACTACAAGACAAACAAGGCATAAGACAATTTAGATATGCAAGAAAGCAAATAGAGACAAGTAGTAAATAAGCATGGAATTATAGAAAGAATGGACAATTTAATAAAAGGAATACTAAATGGTGAGTGGAAAATATGGCATGAAAGTCAAACAAGAATATAACAATTAAGGCATGTAACAAGATATACAATAAAGAAACAAAGGCATGGAAACAAGTAATACAACGATGCATATACACTTGTCACCTCGCATATACATTGTTTCTCATATAATGCCCATAACAAGAAGTTCAAGGGTCCCTAATTCACTCAAATCAAGGTTAGGCCAAACATTTACCTCACTCTGCAATCAACTCAAAGTTCAACCACGGCCTTGCCTTTCGAAAAAACCTCCAAATCTAGAAAATTATTGACCAAAGGATTCAAAATAAGCTTTAGAAACTACCCCACGAATGAAAGAGTTTTAATTTAGATAATTTTTAAAAAGTCAACCCCGGGCCCGCTTGGTCAAAATCGAGATTCGGACAAAAACTCGATTACCCGTTCACCCCCGAGCCCGGTTATGTGATTGTTTTGAAATCCAACCTCAACTCGAGGTCTAAATCTCAATTTTACAAAAATTCCCTCTACTCAAATCCCTAATTTCTACCATAGAAATCCTAAATTTGATGTTGAAATCTCATGAAATGTAATGGGTAATTGAAAAGCAATGGATTAAAGTCACTCTACCAATGAATTTAGGAAGAAAAATCTCGTGGAAAATCGCCTCTAGGTTTGTGAGAAATGAGCTAAATCTCATTTTTCCCTCTTTTACCAAGTTGTGGATGTTGCAATTGCGATGTCTTGTTCGCATATGCGAGAAAGGGGTCGCAATTGTGAACATCGCATATGTGAGAAAGGGGTCGCAAATGCGAACCCTGTCTCAGAAGAAAAGTCATCGCAAATGCGATATTTTGGTTCGCAATTGCGAACACCCACCATTCGCAATTGTGTACTATTGCTTCGCAAATGCGAAGCCTGCTCGAGAGCTGCTGAGTCGCAAATGCGACTCTTTGATCGCAATTGCGGTCACGGTCAAGTTCGCAAATGCCAACATATTTCTCGCAAATGCAAGTCCACCCAGGCCAGACCATGTTCGCAAATGTGAATCATCACAAAAGCGAGGCTCGCAATTGTGAGATCTGCAGCAGTTCACCAGAAATGGCATTGCACGAGCAGTCCTAGCCTTAGCTAAACTCATCCGAAACATGTCAAAAACTCACCCGAGCCCCTCGGGCTCCAAACCAAACATGCACACAAGTGTAATAACATCATATTAAATTGCTCGCATAATCAAATTACCAAAATAACATCTAAATCTTCGAATCAATCCTCAAAATGAATGAACTTTCAAAGTGAAACCAAGAAGACTAGAATCACGTTTAAGTGTCTGAATCATGTCAAATCAATCCTGAGTTGAACCAAAATTTGCAGACATTTTTCAAATAGAAATACAGAACTATTCCAAGTTTTAGTATCAAAATCTGAACCCATAGCTAAGAAGTCAACTTACGGTCAAATTTAGGAATTCTTCAACTTTCAAAAATGCTAGTTTTAGGAAAAATGAAGCAAAACATGATAGGGACTTCCGAATTCAGTTCCGAGCATACGCCCAAGTCCCAAATCACGATACGGACCTACCGAGACCGTTAAAACACTGATTCATGTCAGTTTATATAAAATGTTGACCGTAGTCAACTCATATCATTTTAAAGACAAAAAATTCACATTTTCTTAAATTTTTCACATAAAAAATTTATGAAAAAAAAAAGACACGGACTGCACACGCAAATCGAGACACGTTAAACTGAGCTAATCGAGGTCTTGGAACACAGAAATAAAGGCTAAAACTCAAAATAACCTTTTGGGTCATCACAGTAGTTGAGCATTTCTAATTCGTACCAGTGCGAGGCTAGTCTGATAGGATTTTGTCTTAGATTGCTAGTGGTCAATGTTGTGTTCACACTATTCTTCTATTTTCATAGTGTTGGGCCTTATTTACTGGTTATTATTTTTGCTTTTCATCTATTTCCTGGTTCTTATGATGTAGTTAGTATTTTTATGATTTTTGTTGATGGTACTGATATATTGTCTCTTTTCGTCTTCTTGAGCCGAGGGTCTATCAGAAACAACCTCTCAACTCCCGGTAGGGATAAGGTCTGCGTACACACTACCTTCTCCAGACCCCACTTGTGAGATTTTACTAGGTCGTTGTTGTTATTGTTGTTGATGATGTTGTTGGTCACCCAACTTATGAAAATATTCTATCAAAGTCACTTTTGTTTCTTTTAGGATAACAAAGTGACCCAAATATTATAGTTTGACTCAAATATAAATACGACTCCCTCCGTTTTAATCTATGTGAACCTATTTTCTTTTTTAGTTCGTGCCAAAAAGAATGACCCCCTTCCTTATTTGGAAACAATTTACCTTTATGAAATGATTTACAGCTACACAAAATATATGTGTCTCATTTTACAACACAAGTTCAAAAGTCTTCTCTCTTTTCTTAAACTCCGTGTCCAGTCAAATGGATTCACATAAGTTGAAACGGAGGGAGTATATATTTGACATGTGATGGATATAAATTATTCATGTAATTTTATATATAATTAAAATAAAAATATGAATAATGATATCCTATCCTCATATATTTTCTAACAAGTCTTGTAGGAAGACAAGAGAAAGAAGTAAAGCCACAGTTGCACACATCGTCTTCATATTCGTAAATGTGGAATACATATATGGGAATTACGGAAAGAGACAACTACAGATGAAAAGGAGCATAGCTGCATATGTGGAATCTATATACGCAAAAGTCATATTTGCATGCATGGAACCTACATTTGCAAGTCTAGTTACTCATGAAGTCAAGAGTGAAACAAAAATGCCATAGTTGTATATATGAATCTACATACACAAAGGCTACCATTGCATATATGGATTTCACATCAAAAGTGGAACATGACAAAAGCTACTCATCTTTTCCTACAAAAAGCAGGCTCTCTTTAATTTGTATAATAGTCATCCAATCTTTTGCAAGACACAAGAACAAGCCTTGATCTCTTTCTTTTCTTTCCTTGTAGCAAAATATTTTCTTAGTCTTTTAAATATTTCTAGTCTTCTTAAACTCATTTTTAGCTTTTTTTACTCCATAATGGAGTAATTTTGTTTCTTTGGGATAGTTGATGAAACTTGATATATTTTTGATATTATCTCATTTCTTAAATATTCTTAGAAGCTTTGTATTTATATTTTATACTTGTCACGACCCAAATTCCACGCTAGGCCGCGATGGCGCCCAACACCATGGCCAGGCAATCCAATCCTAACAACTAGCGAGTTTTAAATTATTGTATTAAACATTCCCAACATTTCCCTTAACTTATAATTAAAACAATCGATAATTGCCAATATCGTAATAATATAAGTACAACCCAAAATGATAGTCTACTAATGTGTGTGCCAGGATCTAGTGTCACAAGTACTAAGGAAACTAGTAGAATACACAAAAAATGTAAATATCCTACTGTCTGAAATAGAATAGATAGTAATAACAAAAAGAAGAAACTCCGATATGCTGCTAAATAGCTCGGAGGGGCAGCTCACCGTGGAATCTCGGTCAAATCAGGGACCGGCGCCGGACTGGTAGCTAGATGTACCTGCCCCGGATCCTGTACATTTAAGTACAAAAGCGTAGTATGAGTACATATACAATATGTACCCAGCAAGCATCCAGTATAACCTCGAAGAAGTAGTAACGAGGGGTCGGCTTGACACTTACTAAGCTCAATATCAATAATATATAAGGGTCACACTAAGCATGGATGGCATGTAGAAAATGACAGATTTAGAACAAGGAGCAACAATATGTATATATATCGAATTCAGTCGCGTCATGCAATAACTTACATTTCAAGGCTTTTAAACAGAGTAAACCATGGTAAATTCCACATAATTATCATGCACACATTATGCCGAGGTCGTACGGCCCGACCCAACATAATAATAACTGTGCACTGCCAGAGGGTCGAATGGCGCGAACCATAGATGCATCTATTTCTACCGAGGCGATCGGCCCGATCAACATATAGCAATTATTATCAAGAAGGCACATAAGGGCGCATTTATAATCAAATAAGTTCATACAAGTTCTCAAGTAAGTGCGTACATTCATTTATATTTATTTCAATCCCTACCATGTCCTAAGTGACCTCAGTAGCAAGCAAGAACGTAAGCAATAACAAATATGGCATGATACGAGTCCTAAACTACCCGGACAATTAGCATAATAGTAGCTACGCATGGACTCTCGTCACCACGTACGTACGTAGCCCCCACAGACAATCACATTCATTCATTTAATTCACTTAGGGGTTTATTTCCCTCTTACGAGGTTAGAAATGAGACTCACCTTGCTCCAAAGCTTACTTCCAATATCAAGAACGCGCTCAAACCCTCAATTCATAGCCGAACGATCCAAAACTAATCAAACGAGGTGAGAACTAGTCAATACAAGCTCAAGAGTTCATATTCTAATTATTAAAGCAATTTCTCAACCCTAAACACAAGTTTCCTAAAACCCATCCCCGGGCTCACGTGCCCGGATTCCGGAAATTCTCGGGGGAAGTTGTTACCCATAACCTAAGGATTAAGAATATATGATTTTTACTTCATTCCATATCAAATTTCGTGGTAAAATCCTGTTTTTATCAAAACCCTAGGTTTTACTCTAGTCCCATGATTTCTACAAATCTTTAGGTGTTAATCTACCCAAGAACCAAGTATTAAACTCACATTAAGTAGGAGTAACTTACCTCACAATAGCTAGGTTGAAATCCCCTCTTGGAAGCTCCCAAATCGCCCAAACAAATGAGTGAAATGTGTCAAAAATGACACATTCCCGTATTAAATGAAGGCACTGCCTTCAGCGATTTCCGCACCTGTGGTTAGGGGACCGCATCTGCGGTCTCGCTTCTGCGAGGGAGTGCCCGCATCTGCGGACTTTGCTTGGGTTGGCTGGGGGCCGCATCTGCGGTCTGGGGCCGCTTCTGCGGTCCCGCTCCTGCGAAAAAGGAGCCGCTTCTGCGGTGGGTGGACCACTCCTGCGGTCTCGTACCTGCGGCTGTTCAACCGCAGGTGCGGTTATGACAGCAAACTGTAGCTTCAGCCCTTTCCCAAGTTTTCCAACTCAACTCGAGCCTCGTCCAATTGATGCTCGGGGCCCCCGGGCCCTGCCCGAACATACCGACAAGTTTGAAATCATAAAACAGACTCGCTCGAACCCTCGGAACTCCCGAAACAACGCTACATCTACGAATCACCCCCTAAAACCAATTGGATCAAACTTATGAACTTCAAGTTCTTCAATTCACATCCAATGCGACGAAACACATTTATACTACTCGGATTGATACCAAATTTTGCGTGCAAGTCTTAAATGACAATACGGAACTATTGCCGGTCTCGGAATTCCGTTCAGACCTCGATAACACAAAAACCCTCTCCAAACAAAATATTTAAGAACTTAGAAATCCTTAAGGAATCAACTTTCACTATTAGGCGCCAAAACGCCCCTAGGTCATCCAAAATCCGATCCGAGCATACACCCATGTCCGAAATCATCATACGAACCTGTTGGAACCTTCAAATCCAGATTCCGAGGTCGTTTGCTCAAAATGTTGACCCAAGTCAAACTTGGCCTTTTAAGCCGTTAAGGAACCAAGTGTTCCGATTTTAACTCAAACTCTTCCAAATCCCGAACCGACCATCCCCGCAAGTCATAAATCAGTAAAAGCAAGTATGGGAAGTCTTATTTAGGGGAACGGGGTTCTAGAAAGCAAAACGACCAGTCGGGTCGTTACATTCTCCACCTCTTAAACAAACGTTCGTCCTCGAACGGGTTTAGATTCATACCTGAAGTGCTGAATAAGTGCGGATATCTTCTCCGTATGTCCTCCTCAGACTCCCAGGTCGCCTCCTCGACTGGTTGGCCCCTCCACTGGACCTTTACTGTAGAAATCTTCTTGTATCTCAACTGGAGATCCTGTCTATCAATAATGGCAACCGGTTCCTCCTCGTATCCCAAGCTCTCATCTAGCTGGACAGTACTGAAGTCTAATACATAGTCGGTGTGATACCTCCGAAGCATAGATACGTGAAAAACTGGATGAACTCCCGACAAGATGGGAGGTAAAGCAAGCTCATAGGCAACCTCCCCAACTCGCCTCAACACCTCAAAAGGGCCTATAAACCTGGGGCTCAACTTGCCCTTCTTCCCGAATCTCATAATACCCTTCATCAGCGAGACTTTCAAGAGAACCTTCTTGCAGACCATGAATGATACATCCCGCGTCTTCTGATCTGCATAACTCTTCTATCTGGACTGAGCTGTGCGAAGTCTCTCCTGAATCAACTTTACCTTCTCCAAGGCGTCTTTCACCAAGTCCGTACCACATAACTTAGCCTCACCAGGCTCAAACCACCCGATAGGAGAATGACATCGCCGACCATATAAAGCCTCAAATGGAGCCATCTCGATGCTGGACTGATAACTGTTGTTGTAAGCAAACTCAGCCAAAGGTAGGAACTGATCCCACTGCCCTCAAAAGTCAATCACACATGCTCTAAGCATGTCCTCCAAAATCTGAAATGTCCACTCCGACTGCCCGTCGGTCTGCAGGTGAAATGTTGTGCTGAGCTCTACCCGGGTTCCTAACTCACTCTGTACGGCTCTCCAGAAATGGGAAGTGAACTGAGAACCTCTATCTGATATGATGGAAACAGGCACACCGTGCAACCGAACTATCTCCCAAATGTAGATCTGGGCCAACCTTTCTGAAGTATAAGTAGTCACCACCTGAATGAAGTGTGCCGACTTGGTCAACCTGTCGACAATGACCCAAACTGCATCAAACCTCCGCAATGTCCGCGGAAACCTAATAACGAAGTCCATAGTAATGCGCTCCCACTTCCACTCTGGTATAGGCATCTGCTGAAGTAGACCACCTGGCCTCTGGTGCTCATACTTAACCTGCTGGCAATTCAAGCACCTAGCCACGTACTCAACTATGTCTTTCTTCATTTGCCGCCACCAATAATGTTGTCTCATGTCACGATACATCTTCGTAGCACCTGGATGAATAGAATATCGCGAACTGTGTGCCTCCTCTAGAATCCTCTCCCTCAAGCCATCGACATTAGGAACGCATAAGCGACCCTGGAGTCGCAGAGCACCATCCTCGCCAATAGAAACCTCCTTGGCACCACCTTGCAGCACCGTCTCTCTAAGAACTGCCAAATGCGGATCATCGAACTGCCGAGCCTTGATCTGCCCCAATAATGAAGATTGGGCAACAACGCATGCAAGGACTCGGCTGGGCTCTGAAATATCCAACCTCACGAGTCTGTTAGCACAGGACTGAACGTCCAAAGCTAGTGGCCTCTCTTCTGCTGGAATGAATGCCAAACTGCCCATACTCTCTGCTTTCCTTCTTAAGGCATCTGCGACCACATTTGCCTTGCCCGGACGATAAAGAATGGTGATGTCATAATCCTCAATAACTCAAGCCATCTACGCTGCCTCAAATTGAGATCCCTCTACTTGAACAAATGCTATAAGTTGCGATGATCAGTATAAACCTCACAGGACACCCCATACAGATAATGCCTCCATATCTTAAGAGCATAAACAATCGCGGCCAACTCTAGATCGTGCACAGGGTGATTCTTCTCATGAATCTTCAGCTGACGTGAAGCATATGCAATAACTCGCCCCACCTGCATTAATACACAACCCAAGCCGACGCGTGAAGCGTCGCAATACACCGTATACGTCCCCGAACCGGAAGGCAACACTAGAACCGGTGCTGTAGTCAAAGCTGTCTTGAGCCTCTGGAAGCTCGTCTCACAATCATCGGACCAGCGGAAAGGAGCACCCTTCTGGGTCAATCTGGTCAAAGGTGCTGCGATGGATGAAAAGCCCTGCACGAATCGGCGATAATAACCTGCCAACCCCAGGAAACTCCGGATCTCGGTCACTAAAGTAGGGCGTGGCCAACTCTGAACCGCTTCGATCTTCTTGGGATCCACCTTAATACCCTCTCCTGACACAACATGCCCCAAGAATGCCACTGACTCAAGCCAAAACTCACACTTGGAGAACTTAGCATATAGCTTCTGCTCTCGCAATGTCTGAAGCACTACTCTCAAATGCTGCTCGTGCTCCCCCAGGCTACGCGAGTATATCAATATATCGTCAATGAAGACAATAACAAAGGAATCAATATAAGGCCTAAACACCCTGTTCATTAAGTCCATAAACGCTGCTGGGTCATTAGTCAAGCCGAAGGACATCACCAGGAATTCATAATGGCCATATCTAGTACGGAAGGCAGTCTTCTGGACATCTGAGTCCCGAATCCTCAGCTGATGATACCCTGATCTCAAGTCGATCTTACAAAACACCCTGGCACCCTGCAACTGGTCGAACAAATTATCAATGCGCGGCAAAGGGTACTTGTTCTTGATAGTGACCTTGTTCAACTGGCGGTAGTCAATGCACATTCGCATGGTCCCATCCTTCTTCTTCACAAATAACACTGGGGCACCCCAAGGTGACACACTCGGTCTAACAAACCCTTTTGCTAACAACTCCTCAAGCTGCTCTTTCAACTCCTTCAACTCTTTTGGAGCCATACGGTACGGTGGGATGGATATAGGCTGGGTACCTGGAGCCAAATCAATGCAGAAATCAATATCACGATCCGGTGGCATGCCAGGAAGATCAGAAGGAAACACATCGGCGAACTCCCGGACTATTGGAACTGAATCGATCATCGGAGACTCTGCGATGGTGTCCCGAACATAAGCTAGATAAGCCAAACAACCCTTCTCGACCATATGTCGAGCCTTCAGAAATGAGATAACCCGACTAGAGGCACTAACTGAGGAACCCTTCCATTCCAACCTTGGCAAATCTGGCATCGCTAAAGTAACAGTCTTGGCATGGCAATCTAGGACGGCGTGGTATGGGGATAACCAATCCATGCCTAGGATGACCTCAAAGTCGGTCATATCAAGCAACAGGAGGTCTGCTCTAGTCTCGAATCCACATAGTGTGACCACACAGGACCGGTAGATCCGATCCACAACCACAGAATCGCCCACAGGAGTGGACACATGAACAGGAGTACCCAAGGACTCATAAGGAATATCTAGGAAATGAGCAAACAGAGATGACACATATGAATAGGTAGACCCTAGATCAAATAGCACTGAAGCATCCCTACCGCAGACGGAAATAATACCTGTGATAATGGCATCTGAGGCCAATGCATCTGATCTAGCCGGAATAGCATAGAATCTGGCTGGAGCACCGGCTGGCTGGCCTCCACCTGACTGAGCAGTAGCTGGCTGACCCCTCCCTTCCTGGCCTCTACCTTTAGGACGGCCCCTACCAGTCTGTCCTCCGCCTCTGGGCGGTTGGGAAACCGATGCTGAAATCATAGGCTGCTGACCTTGCTGCACTGCCTTGCCCCGAAGCCTGCGGCAGTATCTCCTCATGTGACCCAGATCTCCGCACTCGAAACAACCCCGTGGTGCGGTGAACTGCTTCCCTGATGTCTGGCCCTGATGACATATAGATCCACTAGAAGAAGCCTGAATAGCCAGTGGGCGGTATGAACTCTCCGGCATGGCACTGAAGTAGGAACCAGAAGAATGCTGGGGACCTGAATACCCACTGGAAGAACCCTGGATAGCTGGAGGGCGGTAAGAACTCTCTAGAATGGCGCCAAAATAGGGGGGCGCTGGAGCACCTCGGGGAGGTGGTGGTGCTGAATATGGGGGCCTGCTAGGCTGACCCCTACCAAACTGACCTCTGCCCCTAGCCGGAGCACCTCTGAACTCTTCTGAGAATCTAGCCCTCTTGTCCTGCTGCATCTGCTCCCTACCTCTCAGACGGTAGCCCTCAATCCTCCGAGCAATCTCCACCACTAGCTGATAAGGAGTCCCTATCTCCATCTCTTGGACCATGTTGGCCCTAATACCAGAATGCAACCCTGCAACGAACCTCTGCACCCTCTCTGCGTCAGTAGGAAGTATCATCAGTGCATGGCGGGATAACTAAGAAAACCTCGCCTCATAGTCGGTCACCGACATCTGACCCTGCTCAAGCTGCTCAAACTGATACCACAGCTCTTCCCTCTCACAGGGTGGAATATACCTATCCAGGAATAGCTGTGTGAACTGACCCCAAGTAATGGAAGGAGAACCCGCTGGTCTGCCAAGAACATAGGACTGCCACCATCTACGGACCCTGCCCTCCAGCTGGAATATAGTGAAGTCAACCCTATGAGACTCCAATATCCTCATGTTATGCAGTCTGTCCCTACACCTATCAATGAAATCCTGGGCATCCTCATGACGTTCGCCTCCGAAGATAGGAGGGTGTAGCCTAGTCCATTGGTCCAACAACTTTTGCGGATCGCCATCCGCAGCCGGTCTGGGCTCGGGTACCACTGCAGCAACTGGCTGAGCCCCACCGGCGGGTAGTGCACTCGGAGTCTGATAAACTGCCGCTGCATGACCAGGAGCCTGAGCAGTAGGGGTCTGTGCTCCCCCTCCCGCCTAAGATGTAGTTGGGTCTGCTGGAAATAAACCGGCCTGAGTCATGGTATCCATGAACCGCAACATACGGCCCATGACCTCCTGGAAACCCGGTGCGGTAATAAAGTCCACCGGGGTAGGCTCATCTGCGGGCACCTCTCCCCGCTCCTCAATGATAGGATCCCCCGCAGGATACGCCGGTGGTGCAACTGGGACAGCTCTGGGATGCCCTCGTCCCCTACCTCGGGCTGGTGCTCTCCCCCGACCTCTGCCTCGGCCTCTAGCGACGGGGGGAGTAGATCCTACCGGGTCTGGAACGTCTGTCGTGCCCGTCCTCACCATCTGTGAGAGAATAGAAGAAGGAAATTTAGTATACCATCAACTACACGATAGGACATGAATAAAGAGTAGTTTCCTAACACCCTATACCTCTCGAAGATAAATACAGACGTCTCCGTACCGATCCGCAAGACTCTATTAGGTTTGCCCATGACTTGTGAGACTTACGTGAACCCAGTGCTCTGATACCATGTTGTCACGACCCAAATTCCATGCTAGGTCACGATGGTGCCCAACACCGTGGCTAGGCAAGCCAATCCTAACAACTAGCGAGTTTTAAATTATTGTATTAAGCATTCCCAACATTTCCCTTAACTTATAATTAAAACAATCGATAATTGTCAATTTCGTAATAATATAAGTACAACCCAAAATGATAGTCTACTAATGTGTGTGCCAGGATCTAGTGTCACAAGTACTAGGGCAACTAGTAGAATATGCAAAAAATATAACTATCCTACTGTCTGAAACAGAATAGACAGTAATAACAAAAAGAAGAGACTCCGGTATGCTGCTGAATAGCTCGGAGGGGCAGCTCACCGTGGAATCTCGGTCAAATAAGGGACCGGCGCCGGACTAGTAGCTAGATGTACCTGCCTCAGATCCTTTACATTCAAGTACAGAAGCGTAGTATGAGTACATAAACAACTGTACCCAGCAAGTATCTAGTCTAACCTCGAAGAAGTAGTGACGAGGGATCGACATGACACTTACTAAGGTCAATATCAAAAATATATAAGGGTTACACTAAGCATGGATGGCATGTAGAAAATGACAGATTTAGAACAAGGAGCACCAATATGTCTATATATCGAATTCAGTCGCGTCATGCAATAACTTATATTTCAAGGCTTTTAAATAGAGTAAATCATGGTAAATTCCACATAAATATCATGCGCACATTATGCCGAGTCCAACATAATAATAACTGTGCACTGCCAGAGGGTCGAATGGCGCGAACCATAGATGCATCTATTTCTACCGAGGCGATCGGCCCGATCCACATATAGCAATTATTATCAAGAAGGCACATAAGGGCGCATTTATAGTCAAATAAGTTCATACAATTTCTCAAGTAAGTGCGTACATTCATTTATATTTATTTCAATCCCTACCATGTCCTAAGTGACCTCAGTAGCAAGCAAGAACGTAAGCAATAACAAATATGGCTTGATACGAGTCCTAAACTACCCGGACAATTAGCATAATAGTAGCTACGCATGGACTCTCGTCATCACGTACGTACGTAGCCCCTCATAGACAATCACATACATTTATTTACTTCCAATATCAAGAACGCGCTTAAACCCTCAATTCGGAGCCAAACGATCCAAAACTAATCAAACGGGGTAAGAACTAGTCAATACAAGCTCAAGAGTTCATATTCTAATTATTAAAGCAATTTTCCAACCCTAAACACAAGTTTCCTAAAACCCATCCCCGGGCCCACGTGCCCGGATTCCGAAAATTCTCGAGGGAAGTTGTTACCCATAACCTAAGGATTAAGAATATATAATTTTTACTTCATTCCATAACAAATTTCGTGGCAAAATCTTGTTTTAATCAAAACCCTAGGTTTTACTCTAATCCCATGATTTCTAAAAATTCTTTAGGTGTTAATCTACCCAAGAACCAAGTATTAAACTCACATTAAGTAGGAGTAACTTACCTCACAATGGCTAGGTTGAAATCCCCTCTTGGAAGCTCCCAAATCGCCAAAACAAATGAGTGAAATGTGTCAAAAATGACACATTCCCGTATTAAATGAAGGCATCGCCTTTAGCGATTTTCGCACCTGCGGTTAGGGGACTGCATCTGCGGTCTCGCTTCTGCGAGGGAGTGTCCGCATCTGCGGACTTTGCTTGGGTTGGCTGGGGGCCGCATCTGCGGTCTGGGGCCGCTTCTGCGGTCCTGCTCCTGCGAAAAAGGAGTCGCTTCTGCGGTGGGTGGACCGCTCCTGCGGTCTCGCACCTACGGCTGTTCAACCGCATGTGCGGTTATGACAGCAAACTGTAGCTTCAGCCCTTTCCCAAGTTTTCCAACTCAACTCGAGCCTCGTCCGATTGACGCTCGGGGCCCCCAGGCCCGCCCGAACATACCGACAAGTTTGAAATCATAAAACGGACTCGCTCGAACCCTCGGAACGCCTGAAGCAACGCTAAATCTATGAATCACCCCCTAAAACCAATTGGATCAAACTTATGAACTTCAAGTTCTTCAATTCACATCCAATGCGACGAAACACACTTATACTACTCGGATTGACACTAAATTTTGCGTGCAAGTCTTAAATGACAATACGAAACTATTCTCGATCTCGAAATTCCATTCGAACCTCATGACACAAATACCCGCTCCAAACCAAATATTTAAGAACTTAAAAATCCTTAAGGAATCAACTTTCACTCTTAGGCACCAAAAAGCTCTCGGGTCATCTGAAACCCGATTCGAGCATACGCTCAAGTCCGAAATTATCGTACGAACCTGTTGGAACCTTCAAATCCGAATTCCGAGGTCGTTTGCTCAAAATGTTGACCGAAGTCAAACTTGGCCTTTTAAGCCAACCTTAACGAACCAAGTGTTCCGATTTCAACTCAAACTCTTCCAAATCCCGAACCGACCATCCCCGCAAGTCATAAATCAGTAAAAGCAAGTACGAGAAGTCTTATTTAGGGGAACGGGATTCTAGAAAGCAAAACGACCAGTCGGGTCGTTACAATACTTTACTGGAATGATGGTTTTTAATTAATCTATTATCATGTCTACATATTTTATCTCTAAGTTATTCTTATATTAATTTTGTAATTCTCAAGGAGCAAAATTAATATGTAAAAACTGATGAATAAAGTAGTAGAGTGAGAGTAATTTTTAGTAAACTATTATTTTAAGTCTGTAATCTTGTTTGCCTCAGTTTTAATTCTCACGGAGGAATTATTTTAGGCAAGGTTATTGATCTTTAGTAAAGATATTCTCACAAAGTTTTTACTATCTTTTAGCACAATTCAAGCAAGAAAAATATCTCGGTTTGATCGTCACTAGTCTTAAATTGATTAAATAACATAACTTCATGAAGTGTTATTTATTGGTTATTTCTTAGTGAGCAAAATTTAATTATATTAGAAATAAGCAATTATTCGTTAGAAAAATAAATGTAGAAATTGAGATTTTATTATACTAATATTATCAAGTGAATTCAATGATTCCCAACTCTTTTTAAATTATAAATCTTTCGGAAGTTGTTTGTTTTGTTTAAGTAATTAACAAGTTTTAAACCACGCTTATTTTTTATCAATTTAATTCTCTCAAATAGTAGTTAAATATTACAAGTATGTAGCATAGATTATCCCATCTATGTGGGACGATATCATAAAGTATACTAGAATTAGATAGAGCACGAGCGAAAAATTCTTATACACATTGACCTCGTCAACATGCCATGTCATATTAAAATTTTATTTTCTAATGTTAAAACTCTTTTAACTTATGACCCGTATAAATCTAACCCTCTTGAGGTTCATAACCTCTTTATTTTGAGGATGATCAAAAAATTAAAATTAATAAAAGTTAACAATATATCTATTTACTTCTAATTTCCAAGTTTGTCAATTTATTAAACTTCAACATTTTTGAGATTTTACTTAACAAATATTAATTCAATCTATAGCAAAATACTAAACTCTATTTATTTATTAAATTTGAATAGATTATTTATTATAATAAGTTAATCATTTCAAACAAAAAAAATCTAAAATTGAGATAGAAGAATACTTGAAGAGAAATAATAATAATAATAGCAGTATAGTTAATTCAGTAAATCATATGATATGTCTTTGGTGAGTTAAATGGGTATAAGCATCATTTTATAATATAAAACATAAGATTTTATACAGTATGACATGTCAAATGTGTGGTATTTATTTTTTAAGTTAAAATACAATGGTTGGTAACTTTATTATCCTAAAAGAAACAAAAGTGATTTTGATAGGATGTTCCTTAAATTGGGTGGCCATCCAAGGAATTTTGCTCGGAAAGTTACGTTATTTAGTCAGAAAATCCTAGCCCAGAATTCGGTGGTGTCGTTTCGTAAATATCTTTTTTCAAATTTCATTGAACCATTCACCATCTTTTGATTTCTCTTGGCAGGTACTCCCTCCGGTCCATTTTAATTAATTATTAGTTTTTTTTTGTGGTTCATAATATTTGATTTTTTTAAATATTAAAAAGGAATCAACTTTTTTTTTTAAAGTTGCCCTTGGAATAAAGAACCTAAAAGTATTTGTTATAGTTCCAATGAACAAATTTAAATTAATATGGTCAATTTCATTGTTACTTAATGCTAGAAGGTAGATTTCTTTATGAAAACAACTAAAAAATCAATTAAAATGGACCGGAAGGAGTATTGATTATAATAAGGCTTATATATAAAAGTAGTACTCCCTCTATTTCAATTTAGATGACACGCTTTCTTTATTAGTCCATTCCAAAAAGAATGATATATTTCTACAATTCGAAATAATTCAACTTTAAACTCTTCATTTTACCTAGTTTACCCTTAGTGAGAAGCTTTTACAACCAAATAAATATCATGGCCCCACAAAGCTTTTACCTCTTAAGCTTTTAAGACTACAAATTTCAAAAGTTTTCTCTTTTTTCTTAAATTCCGTGTCGAATCAAACTGACTCATCTAAATTGAAACAGAGGGAGTACGTTGTAGTTTTAGAAGGGGTAAGTGCTAACAGCTACGTGCTTCTTTCCCATCAACCAGAGTGCTGGTCGAATATGACGGCTTGATCGGTCTAACTGGATGGATTATGTGGGAATAATCCCGAATTTAAAAAGACAACTTAATAGAATATACTAGTGACAAAGATGCAGAGGCGGATCTAGGATTTGTTGAACATAGGTACTCTAGAGAAAGATGTCAGATTCTTATTTGAAAATTATTTTGTCAAAGAATTGATATCTTTAGTCCATTTAAGATCAAGTCATCAGGTCCTACCTTTTGTCTGAAGTTGGAACATATCTTTTATCACAATCTAATTGCTAATGAAGATATGTAGCCTAGTTGTGACTATTCAAGTGTACATACACACCTAGACATTTCTTCTCATTAATATAGTTTTCCAGTATGCATTTATTTGGAGAAGATGGAATATTCATCAGAACATACCAATAGAACTAAGGAAAGGGCGATGTTTCACTTGCTTCTTAGCTTGATCCTGAACATATTCCAGAATATTTGGCTACTCTCATAACATCTATTAAAATTATCACAATTCTTTAGTGGGTTGGATATAATTTATATATATATATATATATATATATATATATATATATATATATATCGAGGTTTAGGAACTCTTTCCGCATATTGTGACAAACAAAACACCTGATCTATGGAGTTCTTTATAAAACCAACATCTGATGTATTAAACTTACAAATTTGACTAACTGCAGGAACTCTATTATGAGGTAGACACTGGAGGAAAAACTTATATGGCAAATATATTTTTTGTTGAAGTATTTAAAACACATATAGTTATGCGTTTGGATTCAATAACTTGCAAACAGCAAGCAACATTAGTTACTTCTACATAGTCACTATTTTATGGAACCATAGAGTAAATACAGATTTACTAATCGATGCTTTTAGAAATAAGTTGAGTTAAGTAAATACAATTTCTGTTTCTCATATCATAAGTCATTTAATCTGATGATTAATCAACTTTAGTCCAAAGTCATTGCATTGCCTTAAAATAGTGTTATTCAATTCTAACTCTTCGTGTATTTTTTTCATTTCTCTTTTGTGGATTACAAGGTATTGAGACATCCACCACCGTGCAAAATGAGGACCTTGAGGAGATGCGTCGAACGATTCAACAACTTTCTAAGAACTGTGCGGATGAACGAGAAAAAAGAAAGCATGAAGAGAAGATTAGAGACGCCCTTAGGAATGACATCGACTCCCTCAAGGCTCAAGTGAACCGCTTAATCGGCCTGCCCCGCTCTCCGCCAAAAAGCCACATTTACGAAGAGGATGAAAGTGATGGAAATAATACAAATGATGAAGAAGATGGGGGGAATCCGAAGATGAGTGATTGTATGTTTGGTTGGATTGTTGTTTAGTTGGATATTAACTTTGAATGCTACATTTTGATGTTTGGTTTGATAGTTTTGATGTTTGATGGGATAATTTGGATATTTGGATGTTTGATAGGATAATTTGGATGTTAGGATATAGTTTATAAAATTTTGTTGTTGTTAAGTTGAGTTTTATTGTGGTTGTATTTTAGTTTGTATTGTAATATTCTACTGGCAGGTGGTGCAACAAAAAATAGGCACTGCCTGCCAAAAATGTATCAGATTTACTGAGGGACTTACCGATAGAGTCCGTCGGAACAATTATTTATTTTCAATCCAGAATTTTTAATTAGCGAGGGAGTCCGTCGGTATACTTGAACCAAATTTTCAGATTTTGTTGAAAATACCGACGGATAGCCATGGGAATATGAATTTATTCATATTACTAAATTAAAATTCTAAACTTACCGATGGTGTCCGTCGGTATTATTAAATTATTATTTTTAATTTACCGACGGATATCCGTCGGTAAGTAAAATTATTTGACCAATTGCTGTCAGAAATGTACCGATGGCTTTCCGATGGGGTCCGTCGGTACTTACCGATGGATTCCGTTGATACATTTTACCGAGGAAGGATTTACCTACCAACCACTTACCGACGGACTTCCGTCGGTAAAGCCTTGTTACTGACGGACATCCGTCGGTGACGTGCGTCGATAAACAGGTGATTTTTAGTAGTGCTCTTATATTAGCCACACCATATAAGACAGTAGTTAGTTATACATTGGGTACTCTTATATAACGATAATTTAAATCATTTTCAGTTTACTTTAATGTCTTCAGAACGTACGTAGCATGGTAAGGCACAAACATTTATTAAACGAAGAACAAACTTATTATGTTGTAGTTAATCTCTAACATGCTTTTGGAAGAAGCTGGAATGATTTAGATAGTGTTAACACCAAATTTTGGGCATGGACCTAAGCCGAATTCGACGTGATTTCCACCTAAATAGGCCATGCCCTATCGATTGTAGTCTTCGTGACATAACAAGTCAAGAAGGTGAGGCTCCTAGCAATGGGGAAAGGGGATTGCCGGAGTAAGTAAGCAGACTCCTTTCACTTGATTGGTTAGTAATCTTTTTTCGCACATTTTCAGTATTTTACTCTTTCAAACTAGGAGGATGAATAAGTTATTGACGTTGTTTATTAAGAGGGTATTTGGCTAAGCTTATAAGCTGGTCAAACTAGCTTATAAGCACTTTTCGGCTTATCTACGCGTTTGGTAAAGTTAAAAGTGCTTATAAGTCAAAAATAAGCCAAAAGTCATAAGCTGGTCACACCCAGCTTATGAATTTTTAGCTTATAAGCACTTTAAGTTTGACCAAGATTTTTACTATTTTATCCTTAAAATATTCATTTTTAGAACAAAACTCCTACATCGATACTCACTGCATCAAGTATTCAACTTAACCCTCCCCCCTCCCCCCACCTCTTCAAGTCTACAATTCTTATTGACTATATAAGATAAGTAAATTCTTTATTCCTTTGCATATTTATATCTATGTGATTGTGTATTAATCTTTGAACTATTTGTAATAAATGAGGACATATAAAATTTTGTGTGTATTGCTTTCTAAGTGTTGTGGTGATGAAGACAGTGTTTGTTTCTCTTCAAATATTTTGTCCTGTTTAGGTTAATTTTTTACTGAAAAAATTTTGTTAATTTATTAAGTATTATAACTTATGTTATATGCTTATGATAAAATAAATTATATTTATCATAAAAATTATCTTATCAAAGCACAGTTGTATTTAAAATAAAATGATAAATAGAATATTTTGTATTTGAATTGATTTGGAATCTAAAGTTTTGAAGAAATTACGCTTTTAAAAGTGTAAAAAATTCTAAGGTTATTTAAGTTATTTTAACAGAAAAAGAGCTTATCAGCATTTTTTTATCAAATACTGCAGCAACCTATTATCAATTTCAGCACTTATACCCAAACACGTAACTGCTCATTTATTAAATCAGTATCAGCACTTAAAAGTGCTTTTCAGCACCTAATGCTTATCAGCTACTTCAAATCAGCTAATCCAAACGGGCTGATATTATGGCGGAGCCACCTTATAGGAAGGAATGTCAAATGACACCCCTTCGCAAGAAAAATATACTGTGTAGGTAGGTAAAAAAAAAATTATATGTATATATAATATGCATTGACACCCCTTAATTTCTTGATATATTTACTTTTATATATTTAGACACCCCTTAACGAAANTGATTAGTTATGGAGGAGATCGACTGGGTGTTTTCGTTTTGAGTTTAAAGTCGTAGAATCAAACACTAGATTTCATGGAATTTGAGTAAAAAATACTTAAACTATATTTTTTTTGGCGTTCGAAAATTCAAAGCTGGAAAAAACACTCAAGATCCTGAAATTTCTTGCTTCTTTTATACTGAAATCTAGTGGAGAAAACAAAATTTGGATCTTAAAAAGGAAAGAATAACACTGGTGTTCAAAAATTTGAAAAAAAAACAAAAATCACCATTGAAGGAGCTGTAAGAGAGCTCAAAAACATAAGATGGGTATACTGATTTGCTGAAGTTTGAGCTAACTGTTTTGGAGTTTGTTGGGAATATTCATGTGGAGAAGTTGTGGACGATCTGAGTCTGTTTGGTTATAAATTTTGTTTGGATCGAAATATTTGAAGCAAAGATGAAGAAGCATTGAGCAAGAAGAAGAAGCAACCTTTTTGGGGATTTTTTTTTATTTGCTGATTAAGTAAATAAGTGTAATAAATAAAATATATTTTTAAATAGTGACATGGACTCTTACGTGGCACTTTAATAAATGCAATAACTAAGATATTATTAAAAGTGGTGATATGGACTCCACCTTGGTATTTTATTTGGTGGGGACCTGCTGACTTGGCAGGTGACATGGAGAAAATTGAAAGGGTCAGCTGCCACGGTGTAGATCCATTAGGGTTAGGGGCAATTATGCAAACTTTGTTGACGGTAGGGATAGATTTGGACGAAAAGTATAACGGGTGGCAGAAGTAAACAATACACCATAGTAGAGGGGCAATTTTGGACCTTTTCCCTTTAAAATAAAATGACAAATAGAATTTTTGTATTTGAATTGATTTGGAATCTAAAGTTTTGAAGAAATTACGCTCTTATAAGTGTAAACAATTCTAAGGTTATTTAAGTCATTTTAACAGAAAAAGAGCTTATCAGCACTTTTTTATCAAATACAGCAGCAACTTATTATCAATTTCAGCACTTATACGCAAACACATAACTGCTTATTTATTTAATCAGTATCACCACTTAAAAATGCTTTTCAGCACCTAATGCTTATCAGCTACTTCATATCAGCTAATCCAAACAGGCTCTAAATCATAAGCTTGTTTACCAAGTCATGCAAGAGTTTTATCGTATCGTGACGCAAAAGTTGGCTGATGAGGGAATTTAAGATGGTTAGCTAGAGTGTGCAATGGGTTTAGCCAAACAAGTAGAGAACATCCGATATTAACTTTCTTATAGCTTTTCATAGATGTCTTCTTAGATCGTTACTAGCCATAATTTAGGTCATCGTTTACACAAAGCTTAATTAAACTTTCATTTACCATTTACTAGGCTTAAGAACCTTCTTGTAGTTTAGCATATCTCTCAGCTCTTTTTATTCTACTTCCACCCAACTGCAACTCACCCTTCTTTTTATACTTCTAATTCTGAGAAGTTTATATTAATTGGTAAGCTTACATACATCAAAAATAAAGAGATACTTGTTTAACCAAAAAATATAATTTCGGTTAAAACTAGAAATTAAGAGAAAAAATCGGGTTACTGATAATCAGGAGACAAAAAGAATAAGAAATTTTTGAGAATAAGAAAGCAGTAAATAAGTTTGTATTTCAATGTAATCTCAATGATATTTCGTGTCCTTACAAATGCTGAGATCTCCTCCTTTTATAGTTGATTTTTCTAGAAAAAGGTATAATGTCTCTGTATTAAAGAGGCAATTATGAGCATTAAATGACATTAAATGAAACATTACACAATCATTCCTATTCAATGCTGATTCGCTAACGTATTTGACATTTAATACTGAATTTAGACTCCTTTATGCTATCAGATTCATATCTTCAATTCCTTCTACCTCCTGGCTTTAATTAAGTTAAATAGATACGAGACTCGTATCATTTGAATAGCATCTCGTGCCTATTTAACTCTCTTCTTTTCGTATCTGATATCGCACGTGCCCCTCAATTGATCATCATGTTTTGACCATTTGACCAGTCCACGTGTCATGCCACGTCACCTTCAATATAAATTCAGTTTTTTCCCAATACAGATAGTCCTCCCACTTTCCATTTATTTATCAATTAAATATTTGGGAAGTGGATCTTCATCAAAAAGGAAATTTTTGCCATAATCAATGCTATGACAGTGTCGACGCTTCAATTGTCTCTTCTATTTAATGCACCATATACGTGTCACCTTCTCATTATTTCTGCGATTTTGCAGCCTTTTTCTAAGGCTTTTTTAACTACACTATTCACGAAGTGATAGTTGCCTTTATTATAGGCTTTCCATCATTACACTTCTTAATTATCGACGGTTGAGTTTATATATAAACTTGCCCCCTCTTTCCTTTGTCTTCTTCTTCACAAGCTTTTTACCAAATTTCTTGCTATTTACTTTACCAAATTTCTTGCTATTTACTCTTGTTCACTTCTTCTTCAGTTCATACCTTCTGTTTATATCTTCTCACTTTGTCGTCTTCGGATCCTAACCCTAAAAGAGTCCCAATTCTTGATAGTTTCCCCAATGCTCCTGCTAGATATAGAAGAGGTAGAGGAGGTGTGCTTCGTGGTACAGGGTCGGTTCGTGGTGGTACCTCTGGTTCCATCATTTCTTCTTCTAGTTCTGGCAACATCTCTAGAGGCTCTCTTTCTAACAAATCTTCTTCTAAGGGCAAAGAACCTTCTGAGTCCAACCAAGAGCCTCTGGTTGAAGAAATTGTGCCAACGGATTTATCTTTCGAACATGACAAAGAATCCCTTCGTGACCAAGTGATTAAATTAGAGAAGCTGATAAATATCCCTCTTTAATTACTGAACCTTTGATTCAAATTATTCGAAGAGATTGTCATTGGAGAGGTGACACCCAAATAGTTATTCCTACTCCACATCAAAGAATATCTTCTTATAGGGTTGGCTTTTCTTTCGTTTACACTTATCCCTTTACTTTGGGATTTATTCCTGCTATTGACCCTGTCATTCTTGATTTCTGTCGTTTTTTCAAAATTTGTCTGGCTCAAGTTGGTCCCCTCATATGGAGAGCAGTAGCTTGTTTGAGGTATATGTCAACCAAAGCTGATGTTGACTTTAGTTTTCCTCATCTAATTCATCTTTATCACCCCAAGCTATTCCACAATGGTGTTTTTACCTTAACTGTAAGAAGTAAGAGGGTTTTGGTTAACCCTGAAGATAATAACGACCGTGGCTGGTACACCCGGTTTGTTGCTGTTCCCATAATTGATTTGGTGGGTGAATCAAACATTCCTTTTCCTGAGAAATGGAACTTTGCACGTAAGTATTTTCTTCCTTGTCGTATCTGCTTTCGTTATTTCAACTTCTCTTCTAATTTTATTATTATTCCTTTGCTTTTTTTGTAGCAACCATGGGTGATGTGGAACCCGTTCCTAATTTCCGTGGTTGGGTAGATGCTGTCTTGAAAACCGTGCCTATGGAGGCACGAACTTGGAGATCTATTTCCAACAAACACGGTTGGAAAGTGAAAACTCACGGTATACATCCCTTTTTGCTTCTCGTGTGTTAAATTCTTTTCCCCTCTTTTAACTTTTTATCCTTCTTATTGTCAGGATTTGCTATTCAAGGGATGTCGGCTGAAGTAGCTATCACCCTTCGAGCTTCTTCCAGTACTCCTCTTGCTTTGGAAAGAAC